>NC_035443.2:179216241-179524289 GCF_002127325.2 Helianthus annuus | reverse complement strand
GAGTTGTTTTCTTTTTTTCTTTTTTTTATAAATTTGTATTTTTAGATGATTAATATTTATAAGCAAATTATTTGAATTATACGGATCGTGTTTATGTTAAATTGCGAATATGCAAGTCATGTTCAAATTCATATGTCCGACACTATTTTTGGGTTTGTGTCGTGTATAGTTTTTAAGATCCTGGTTTTAAAAAGCGAGAGGCGCACAAAAGTAACATGAGGTGCGAAGCGCAAAGCATAAAAGCGGTGGGCTTTTCGTACCTGAGGCGCAAGAATATTATATAAATCTTTATACATATCCCATAGGTTTTTAGCATCTCTTATCCAAAATATAGTTATACCTAAGGTTTATATATGATTTTACCTATATGTACAAGCCAAAAAACCTATTTTTTAACACTTCCATGCATAAAAACAACATAAAAACACCCAAAATACATAAGGCGCGCGCCTCAGACCTCAAAAAACCCAAAAAAATGTGCTTTTCTTGCGCTTTGTGGTAAAAGCGCGCCTCAGGTACCCTGAAGCGCTGAGACCTGCGCCTTAGTGCGCCTCGCGCCTAGACGCGCTTTTTAAAACACAGTTTAAAATTACGTAAAACTTTTAGGTAGCGTTCGTTTCATGGAATGGAATGGAATTAGGAAGTTTTTCTTTGTAAAATTGATCTTAGTTGGGGGAGGGAGGAATTTAAATCCTTCACTCTAATGAAATTTGTGACTATTTCAACATTCCATTTCATTCCTTCATTAGAGTGAAGGATTTCTAAGGAATGTTGAAATAGTCACAAATTTCATTGATTAAAGAAATTCATGGGATTTCAAATTCCTCTCTCCCCTAACCAAGATCAATTTTACAAAGAAAAACTTCCTAATTTCATTCCATTCCATGAAACGAACGCCACCTTAGTTTGTGTGGGATTTGATCCTCCGATTCTGAGCTTGTTAGCCGTAACTTCAAGTTTTTCTTTGAAGGCACCAAATATGTTTTTATCTCTTTAGTTATATTGTCAAATACGCAAGTCATGGTCAGGTTCGTATGTCAGATACTATTTTCAGGCTTTAGTCATCTTCAAGATCAAGTGCAGTAGTTTAAATTCATGTAAAAATTTCTAGTTCGTGTAGGGTTTACCCCCCCCCCCTTCAAACATAGACAAGCTTTACGACAAACCCACTCAGATAATAACAATTGCGTTGTATAACTTGCAAATTTTATCATTATAAGGGCATGTGTAGTCATAAAGCCCTCAAAGGGGCGTTATGCGCCATGTGGCATGCCACGTCAGCAAAGGGGCTTTATGGGGCTTTATGCAATTTGGGGCCGTAGTCATAAAGCCCCTGTGTAATCATTACTCAATTAATTTAATTTTCTATTTTTTAAATAATTTATAAGTTTTATAAAATAAAAAACATTTCATTAAATAAAAAACACTACATTAAAAATAAAAAAAAAAGTTACACTAAAAAAAAAATTACACCTAAAAAATAAATTTATTCTTCGGTGTCATCTTCGTTCTCTCCTTCTTCCTCTTCGTTTTCTCCAGCATCTAAACCTACGTCTTCAAAGTTCCCGTCTTCGAATTCCTCCCCCACTTCTTCCTCGGAATCTTCGTCGTGATCATTGTTTGATCGAATTGGGCGAATCGCCCAAGCATGCTCAACCAAATCCGCCTTCAACGTGTTATGTATTTCTCTAGATCGGAGTAGTTGAGCATTTGCGAGTCTCTCTTCCGTTGTCGCTTGGGGTAGTTCGACCAAATCTTCGGGAATATAGTTTTGGCATATCGCTTTTCCATCATCCTCAATGATCATATTATGCAAAATGATGCAAGCATACATGGCCATTCGTATTTTATCCTTATGCCACATGCGACAAGGATTCCTGATAAAATGCCATCGTTGCTGTAGAACCCCAAAACACCTCTCGATGTCCTTTCTCGAAGACTCTTGTAATTTTTTAAAATACTTTCTTTTTTCATCGAAAGTTTCAGAAAACGTTTTAACAATAATCGAATACTCGGGGTAGATACCATCGCCCAAGTAGTAGCCATGCTCGTAATCGTTCCCGTTTGCATGGAAACCGGCCTTTGGTATAGTTCCAGAAATGTAGCCCTCGATTAATGGTGAAGCCTCTAACGTATTAATATCGTTAAAACACCCGGCTACACCAAAGAAGGCCGACCAAACCCAAAGGTCGTATGACGCAACACCTTGTAATACCAAAGTTGGCCCTTTTTGATCACCCCGCGTATGTTGACCTCGCCATGCGGTTGGACAATTATACCAACGCCATTGACGACAATCCAAGCTACCAATCATGCCGGGTATTCCATGCTTTTCTAGATGCACCTCATATATTTTTTGAAGGTCGTTCCAAGTGGGGTTTCTCAAATAACATTTTCCATATAACTGGCATATTCCTAAAATATAATTTAAAAGTTACGAAAAAATAAATGTATAAAAGTAAATAAATAAAAGACAATTAAAAAATTACCATAGCAAAAATGTTCCAAGGTATCTCGGGTTGTTTTCTCCGCCATCTTCAAATACTCGTCGTTGATGTCGTACGTGTTTCCGTATGCTAATACGCGTAAGGCGGATGTGACCTTTTGAATTGAGGTGAAGCCTAGATATCCTCGTGCGTCCATTCTTTGCTTAAAGAAATCGTACGTATTTTCCAAGTCATTGTTAATGCGCAAAAATAACCTTTGGCTCATCCGAAAACGTCGTCTAAAAACATTCGGTCCGTGAACCGGTGCCGCGTCAAAATAGTCTTTCATCAAACGCTCGTTCGCGGCTTCACGATCTCGCAAGATATAGGTGCGTCGCAAGATGGGTCGTGGAGGGGGTGGTGGCCGAATGTGCTCAAATGTTTGTAGCACAAAAGTACATGCACTCGTAACCGCTTCTTCCTCGGCCGCGTCTTCGTCGGGCGAAAAATATCTTCGGTAAATTTCGGTGAAAGACTCTTCCGACGGGGAACCCATTTTTTATAAAGTGAGACTAGCTTTTTTAAAAGTATATGGAGAATGAGTATGGAGAATGAGTATGAGGTTTGAGTTGTAAAAAAAGTGGAAGAATATGAGGTTTTATAGTGTGAAAAATAAAAAAAATTGAATTTTTTTTTTTTTTTTAATTTATGACCGTTATCAAACGGTCAAAAACATAAAAAGCCATCTCCTCGCGCCGCGAAATAAAACACGCCCTTTCTTTTTTTTTTCTCATAGCGCCCCGGGGGGCGGTGTTGTGGGCGCCGTATCGGCGCTATGCCATCTCCTCGCGCCCCATTACATATGTCCTAATGGCATGATCTTTCATAACCTATATGCATGATTGATGATAATGATAATGATTTACTTGTCGACGTGTGTGGTGTAGAGGAAGTGAATTGTCATGATGATAACTAGATAAGCATAGTGGAAATTTTTGACCGTTTCCAACATTCAAATTTCAATTTCTAAGTTGGGAAGAAATAAACGTTTCATTTTTTTTGTTTTGTCTACCTACTTTTTTCTTATTTTGTCACGTGGGTTTTACGACTTGAGATGATAAGATATTGCAAGTGTTGTACACTTCTAAATATCCTTTTAAGGTTTAACTAGGTTTTACCCCGCCACGTTGCGGCTGAGGGCTTACAATTTAAGACGCAATGTATACAAATGCTAGATCGAAAGCCTACGTGTTATAAAGGTTAAATAACATGAAACGTTAACCATGTAAAGCCCTTGACAACATAAAACTTTAAAACTAGGGGTGTGCATGGTTCGGTTTTTACAATTAACCATAACCAAACTCCGGTTATGGTTAATCAATTATGAAGTCGGTTACATGGTTGCAAAAATCGCTAGGAGCTCCCTAGTCGGATTTGAAGTCGGTTAGAGTTAACTGTCATTTTTGACCTGAAGTGACATTTTCCACCAAACCACAATAACGAAAAATGACAGTTAACTCAATAAATTATTATAATACACACAAAATACAGTCCATCTTCATTGTAGTTTAATAACATTAAGCACCCTCATTTCCTAAAAGTTACAACTCTAAATTCTTTAAACAGGGTACGTTTAATCTTTAAATCAAACGCATAGAGTTAAGTGTGGAATAAAAACTAAAATTACCAATTTATGGGAAAAAAAATTGAGACCAAGTAAACGAGAAAAAAAAAATAGAATACCAATTGTGGAATAAAACAAAGTGGATTCAAGAAGAGTACGTTAGCTAGACTAAAAAAATATGGAAAATAATGAGGGGACATATAATTTTCAGGTTCAGGTGGGTGGTGACCTTTTACAACGTGTTCTAAGGAGGATCACTAGTGGACTAGGGTCCCATGATGGCGTTAATGTCGAGACCTCAGGTCCCGTTTGACGGTCAATGGGTCTCCTCAACGTTGTAAAGGTATTGCCTCGTCGTCCTACAAAATAAAAAACCGTTAGCCTCGTCACAGAGGACCCCGGAGGCGGAGGGGGAATCCGTGACCAAGCTTCGGCGTGAGAGTAAGTAAACTTGCCGGAGAAGTGAGAAGCCTATTCCGACGAGTAAAAAAAAAAAAAAAGTGTAATCGCCGGAACATTCTCCTTGGTGTGAATTCAGGATAATGTGGGTGATAAATGAAGTGTTTCAGTATTTAATGAGAAGGGTTCTTGAATGCATACCTTTACCAAATATCCTCCCCTTCCTTATATAATGGAAGTCGCTTATCTTTCTTGGATAGCTTGCCGGGATCATCTAACGGCGTTCTGGCAGCTTTGGGGGACTCAGACACGTGTCTGAGCCCCAACGGGTGGATTCCAGGATTCATTAATGAGGCCAGATGCCTTGTACTCCTATTCCGGCAATCAACTTTTCTCTCTCTCCGTCAAGCATTAATTGATAGTACAGATCCTTTCCGTTTTCCCGCCTTTTCTATTGATTCACTAGCCGGCCCAAATGATGGAAGCCCAAGACGGGCTCACTGGACTACCGGTGGGCCCTGTTGTCAGAAAATAATGAGGGGGACATATGATTTTCTGTACTTCATTCCTAAATTAAATGAACGACAAACTGACTTAACTCTAACAAACTCCAGCTGGCAAGAGCCTCACTAATACACTCTAATACCTCTTCAAACTGAACGGGAAACAGCTACGTGAAGCTTGGACCTTAGAGTGTCAAACTAAGAGGAAGACAGCCCTTCGGTCAGAAGATCAGCCTAAACTATAGTAGGGAGACATCTCAGCGACAAAACACGATCGAAAACCATATCCCGAATATAATGTAGTTGATGAAACACTGGGTTGAGTGTAAGATAAGTAGCACCAATGTTGTCACACCAAATAGTAGGTGGAATGACAAACACATGCGTAGCTCATGTAAAAGAGATAAAATCCAACGAACCTTCGCAGCATACACCGAAGCACAATACTCAGCCTCTATACTAGACCGAGCAACACCATGTTTCTTGGAACACCAACTAATGAGGTTGGATCCAAGAAAAATACAATAACGAGTTGTAGACCGTCGATCATCAGGACAACAGGCATCAGAATAAGCATGTATATCACAACTAGGGCTGTAAACGAACCGAACGAACACGAACAAGGCCTTGTTCGTGTTCGTTCGTTAAGGAAATAAATGTGTTCACGAATGGTTCATGAACACTTACCGAACCAGATTTTATGTTCGTGTTCGTTCATTAAGGAAATGAGCGTGTTCACGAACGGTTCACGAACATAAACGAACACAAATAAATTTGTCGAACGCGACGAAGGATAAAGATAGATGGCCCAGAGAGTAGCACTCGAACTTGAATCCCTTATTATGGATCGGAGGTAGATCATATTCGCCGATGTAAATAATGAGAAATGAAAGGGAAATGATGCATCAACAAAGTGAAAGTGGGCTTCCTAGTTTAATTGTTAGAGTAATAAAATAAATAAATGTTTAATAATATAAAAAGTACAAATAAAATATAAGAAAGTACAAAGATCTTCAATTAAAACACAAAAATATGAACATAAACGAACGTAAATCAACGAATGTTCATGAACACGTTCACGAACACCTTACCGAACGTTCACGAACACAATCGAACGAATGAGACATCTCTTCATGTTCGTTCATTTAACTAATCGAACGAAATTTCTTGTTCATGTTCGTTCGTTTATTAAACGAACGAACATAAACGAACTTCCCGCCGAACGGTTCACGAACTGTTCGCTGAACGTTCGGTCCGTTTATAGCCCTAATCACAACTATCATACCGCTGAATACTCAATCCAAGAGAAATCTGAAAGTGTTCATGGTATTGATAAATTCGATGCCCTTTACATAATACATAACATCCCTTTATATAGGGAAGATTACATGAGAAACCCTATCTCTAAATAAGGAAATACAATCCTATAATGAATACAATACCAATTAGATAAATAGATCCCTAAAATATATACAAATATATCGGCTAAGACTCCCCCACAGTTTGAGCGGGCGTAGGACAAACGCTCAAGCCGGAGCGAAAAGATTGAAACAGCTGTCGAGGAAGTCCTTTGGTGAAAATATCAGCATACTGCAGAGAGGTCGGGACATGAAGAACTCGAATATGACCAACACAGACCTTTTCCCGAACAAAATGTATATCTATCTCAATGTGCTTCGTTCTCGTTCTCTGATTCTGAACAGGATTATCTAATAAGTATATTGTCGATACATTTTCACAAAAAACGACCGAAGCGTGACGAAGCGAAAAATGCAATTCTGAAAGTAAATTCCGAATCGAAGTAGCCTCAGCTACTGCGTTAGCCACTCCACCATATTTTGCTTCGGCACTTGATCGAGAAATAAGTGTTCGGGAAATAGTAGCTAACACTTTGATGACCATGAAATCAAGTTGTCTCCTAAAAACACACAATAACCACTCATGGATCAATGTGAATCGGGACAACCTCCCCAATGTGCATCTGAATAGGCCGCCATAGAATGGGTCGTTGACCTAATGAGACGAATACCATAGTCAAGAGTGCCTTGTAAATACCGAATTATGCGCTTCAAAACGGCAAAGGGAGGCTCATGTGGTTCGTGCATGAACAAGCATACCTGTTACACAACATAAGATATATCGGGATAGGTGAAGGTAAGATATTGTAATGCCCCTGCCAGACTTCAATATAACGTAGGATTATGGAAAAGCGGGTCATCTGTAGCACTCAATTTAGAAGACAAATCAAACGGAATAGTACAAGGCTTACATGTGGACATAGAAGCCCTCGAAATTGTCTGATCCAAAAATAAACCATTTGCATGATGCATGAGGAGTCACTTTAATTCCCAAGAAGTGATGGAGTGGGCCCAAATCAGTCATAGCAAATTCCCAAGAGATAGAGTAGTGATAATATCATGCAACAGAATGAGGCAATTAGCAGGATGCCGTCCACATAAAGCAATAAATAAGTTGTGTGAGAGCCTCGTGTGTACACAAATAACGAATTATCACACACACCACCACGAAAACCATGAGAGAAGATAAAGGTGGCAAACCGAGTATAACACGTCAGAGGAGCATGTTTTAAACCATAAAGAGACTTCTTCAACCTGCAAACATGGTTAGGAAAACTTCTATCCATATAACCTGGTGGTTGATGCATAAACACAGTTTCATTCAAATGTCCATGTAGAAAAGCATTATTAACATCCAACTGATGGATCGGCTAAGGACGCGAGACTGCAATGGATAAAACGGTCCGTATGGTGGCTGGTTTAACCACTGGACTGAAGGTATCCTCAAAATCAATGGCCACTGTCTGTGAATTACCATTAACGACCAAGCGAGCCTTGTATCTCTCTAATAAGCCATCGGATTTAAACTTATGGTGAAAAATCCACATGCAACGTATGACTGGTCGGTCAACCGGTCGAGGCACGAGCTCCCAAGTCGCATTATCCTGTAAAGCACAAAACTCCGCTTGCATGGCGTTTAACCAATGAGGGTCGGTAAAGGTTTAAGAGTAGGAGGTTGGTACAGGGGAGACAGTGGTGGAAAGGGGAGCATGTTTGGCTTTGGGTCGGGTTGTCATAGGGTTGGTATTTGGCGGTTGTACAGACTGATGTGGAGGGCCGGTGGGCACACTAGTGGGTCCGGTTAAGTCAGACATGACGGCTGGAGTTGGTGCTGACGGCTGGGCTGATGTGGCAACCGGTTGGGCAGTCTGGGCCGGCGGGCGTAATGAAGAGGGAAAGGTGATGTCATGTGAGGTCGTGAGTGGGTGGTAGGCGGTGTGGTAGTGGGTCGGTTAAAGGTAAAGTCGGGAGGCGGGTCATCCAAGAAAGTGTAGGAAGTGAGTGGTGTCGGTATGGTATAGGGAAATGTGTGTTCGTCAAAAGTGACATGACAAGAGATCAGTACCTCCCCAGTCGTCGGATCAAAGCACCGCTACCCGCGAAAATCTGGAGGATAACCAAGAAAGATACAACGAATGGACATCAGGTGAAGTTTGTGGGGTTGGGTGGCTAATGTGTTTAGATAAACACACGAAGATGCTCATATGTTGGATGGCGTAGGTACAAGGCAAACGTGGGGGTGAAGAAATTGGGTCTCTTAGTGGGTAATATGTTGTGTAAATAGGTTGCGGTATGAAGGGCCTCTATCCAAAAGATAAGCGGGAGGTGGGCATGAATAAGGAAGGAACGAATGATGTCATTGAGTCGACAGATCATTCATTCGGCCGTGCCATTTTGAGAGGAGGTTTGTGGGCAAGAGAAACAGAAGAAGACCATGTTGGTGTGCAAATTGTTTAAAAGCATTATCGTCAAATTCCCCGCCTAGATCGCATTGAAAAGTTTTGATGGTTTGGTTAAATTGTGTTTGCTATAACGCTATGAAATTTGGCAAAGGTGGGGAAAGTTCCGGACTTGTATTTTAATGGGTAGACCCAAACAAAGTGAGATAACTTGTCAATCAACACCATGTAATATTTATATCCGATGTTACTAGTTATAGGTGAGGTCCATAAATCACAATGAATAATGTCAAAGGGTGCAAAAGTAAAGGAAGTAGATTCATAAAATGGCAATCTTTTAATGTTTGACAAGCGACAAGAATGACAAAAGCTTGAAGTCTTATTGTGATTAAATAGAAAACCAGAACGCTTAGTAAGAATATCTAAAACCTGACCGCCAGGATGCCCAAGGCGATCATGCCAAGGTAAAGCTAGAGTAGCGATGAAACAAGCTTGCGTCGGGAGAACTGATAGGGCGACCGGATATAGATTGCCCGTGCTATTGTGGCGGGAAAGCAGGCGTCCAGTTTTGAGGTCCTTCAAAGAAAAACCAAACAAATCAACTTCTATGGAAACATGGTTATCATGGGTGAAACGGCGAACCAAAACAAGGGATTTAATTATTTACGGGTTGTAAAGGATATTAGGTAAAATATAGGTTCGGTTTTGAATGGGAAGGAAGCCGGTACCGGATCCCTCAATTGGTAAATATTGACCATTACCAACCATTAGTTTAGTGTTTACATTAGATAAGTTTAAATTGGGAATCATGCCTCGATTTTCGGTGACATGACGCTCCGCTCCGGTGTCCATAATCAAGTTTGGATCCGTATAATTCAGCTGCATAGTATTGAAGGGTGCACTTAATTCGGACGGGTTCAATGCAACAAAACCGGGAGGAGCAGCGGGAGCCGTGGACTATGGGCTGTAAATAGGTGGGCTAGGGGTATTGTAACGAGCATAACGGGCTGTGGGGATTTGGATTTTGGGCTTGGGGTTGGTTTGTTGGAAGTGAGTTTAAAGTGGACCTCCAAGTGGTTTGAGTTGGGTAGGGGCAAGGTGGTGTGGACCACCAGGCCCACTGTGGAAACTGTTGGTTCTAGAAGGCCCAAGAGTTGTTTGCGGGCTGACTACTGTACCCGCGTCCGCGTCTGCCCCGACCCTGTGAGTTTGGCTCGCGTCCTCGTCCCCGTCAACTGTGAACCAGTTGTGTTAGTGGGATTGTTTTCTGTGGATTGAGTAGGTGCGGAAGGTGATGGTGAACCAGTGACAAGGGCAGAGGACGAACGCTGTTGCCTAGCCTCCAATCGAATGACTTCATCATGTAACATAGTCCGAGCCATATCCCAATCAGCCTACTGTGAGTGAATTAATTGAGACGTACTGTCAAACTCGGCTGAGAGCCCGTGCACTAGTTGTAGGACCAGACGTTTTTAAGAAACAGGTTGATCGACATCAGCAAGTTGGTTTGCTAACTCCTTTAATTGATGACAACAGTCATCAACAGATGTGCAAGAGGCAAGAGTCACAACAAACCGTGTTTCCAGCGCTGCAGCCTGTAGCCTTGGCATGTTTGTTGCTGAGAAAGATTTTCTGAAGTTTTACCCATGTATCCTTGGCTGATGCTTCAGTGTCCAGAACCCATGTCAGCAAGAAGTCGTCTGAAATGTGTTGTATATCCATTGAGAAACCAGTGCATCGATTTCCTTCCATGTGTGGTAAGTCGGGTCTGTGGAATCTGGTGGTTTGGAATCATCAATGTGGTCTAGCATCTTATAGGCGATGGCGTGAAATCTGAATAATTTCACCCAAGAAGAATAAGCAACCTTGGAGCCATCTAGGGTTCTGATTTTCGATTGAATGTTGGTTACAGAATACGCTGGGTGAAGGTTGGACGGTGTGGGTTTATCGCTGCTAGCAGTATCTTCGTTTGTCTTCGTCATGATTGTAACAGGCTGGAAACGGAAAAAAATAAAGAGGTAAAATCGGGGTTACAGATGCGCCAGCTGGAAGAAAGAAGAGATAGGGTAGAGATTAGAACCGAGGCTCTGATACCATGAAAGCATTCATGGTATTGTTAAATTTGATGCCCTTTACATAATGCATAATGTCCCTTTATATAGGTTACATAAAAACCCTATCTCTAAATAAGAAAATACAATCCTATAATGAATACAATACCGATCAATAAATAAAGATAAATATATCCCTAAAATATATACAAATATTTCGGCTAAGAAAATCGTCCCCCGAAGACATCTCAAGATGCGCTTGAACACGCACTGTTTACAAGCGCCATCATAACAACCAACAAACCGATAACATGTTCAAGATATATTTTCTTGGATTATTATAAAAAGATACAATTGCCTTGAATCAATTTGATATTCACATGAATGATTAGATATACACTTATTAAAGTTAGTGATATGATACAGCATATGTTTTATACAGCAATTATGTACAAAAGAACATTCATTATTTTAAACCGATTTACCAAAAGTTCCATTGCCAGAAAACCTTGTCAACAATTCCTCCACCGCTACGAACCGCAATCTGAAGCGACTCCGACACCGGAGGTACACCCCAAAGTAGCGGCACAGCGACTGTCATCTTTAATTTTTCATTTAAACCCCCCTTACTACCCTTCTCTGCTACAACCACCTGACATCAATAAAGAAGTAGATATGAATTACAATAATAAGTGCACAAATGGGTTAGGCCCAAAACAGGTCCAAAAAAACGAAAATAGCCCTACATGGACCGTTAAGCCTGAAGCCCGATCCATAGACCAAAACGCCTACTTGTTTGAAAGTTTTAGTTGTATAAACCAGATTGGCAGCGACTAGTGTGATTTAATAAAGAGTAAAGTACACGGATGGTCCTTGTGGTTTACCAAAATTTTAGATTTAGTCCCTAGCTTTTCAAAGGTACACGGATGGTTCTTGTGGTTTGTAATTTGTAACGCATTTAGTCCCCAACTTTTTCCAAAAGTACATGGATGGTCCTGTGGTTTGCACTTTTAGAAAAAGTTAAGAGACTAAATGCGTTACAAAGTGCAAACCACAGGGACCATCCATGTGACTTTTGGCAAAGTTGGGGACTAAATGCGTTACAATGTGCAAACCATCAGGACCACCCATGTACTTATGGAAAGCTAGGGACCAAATACAAAACTTTGGTAAACCATAGGGACCATCTATGTACTTTACTCTAAATTTTTACATCAATTTCACAAATTTAAACAATTAAAATTAAAAAAAAAATATGGGCCCTGTATAGACCAACTGGCCCAATTGTTTTGGTCAAGAACGGGCTTTTTAGGACCCAGGATTTGTGCAATACTTCTCCACCGTGCTCCAAAACGGTATCCTCAACTACATCACTTAACATCTCAATGGAACGGCAAAATCCAATTATGCAAAGTCTTCGGCCGGAATCAAGTCCCTGAAACCAATTTTCAAACTCATAAAAAGATTTGAAGTAATTGTTGAACGATAGAATGTGAAGATCTACATTTGTAGCTGCGATGTCAAAAAGTGCACCCAAACACAGGCCTTGAGCCGGATCCATGTAATTGCTTTCCTTAAATTGTTGTGATCTTGCGGACGTCTTTGACTTCAATTGCTTCTTCTGGACCCAGGAACCGCAACATTTATCAGATTTATTTCATAAATATTAGATAATAAAAAAAGGAGTTAATTACTGTTTTCGTCCCTGTGGTTTGTCAAAAATCACTATTTCAGCCCATTAGTTTAAAAATTGCGCTTTCAGTCCCTGTGGTTTCACTTTCGTAACCATTTCAATCCATTTATTCTGTAAGTACAGGGACTGAAATGGTTACGAGGTGGACTGAATGGTTACCAAAGTGAAACCATAGGGACTGAAATCGCAATTTTTAAACTAATGGACTGAAATAGTGATTTTTGACGAACCACAGGGACGAAAACAGTAATTAACTCTAAAAAAAGGGTCAGAAGGTTGCCTATAGTGTATGTTGAATGCATACAACCTCCTAAAATCTTGTTATTCAAAACAATATAGTATTACATTTTATTCAATGATAGTAATAAACTTAATTATTGGTGAGAGTAAAATGTCATTTTCGTCCCTGAGGTTTGGTCAGTTTTGCGACTTTCGTCCAAAGGTTTGTTTTTCAGCATCTGAATCCAAAAGGTTTGAAATCTTGCCATTTTCATCCGACTCATTAACTCCATCCTATTTTCTCCGTTAAGTCAAGGGAAATTTCGTCTTTTTTCAATACTTGTACGTTATGCTAAATGCTTTTACATAAAGTAAAAAAGACCTAATTGCCCTTTAAGTTAACAAAAAAGAAAAGAATACCCCTGATTTCACGGAGAAAAATGGATGGAGTTAACGAGCCGGATGAAATTGGCAAGATGTCAAACCTTTTGGATCCAGATGTGGAAAAACAAACCTTTGGACGAAAATCACAAAACTGGCCAAACCTCAGGGACGAAAATGGCATTTCACTCTAAAAAAAAGAAAGTTAAAAAACCAACAACTTGCAAAAACACCATAACGGTGTCAACTGTCAAGTAATGAAAAGACATATATAGCATATAAGATATAACTATATATTACAAGTGTACTTGGCTATTGTTAATAGGAAAAAAGTCAGAGAACTAATCTTGATTCTTGAACATACCTGTGACGAAGAGACACGTTTAGGAACCATTAATCCTCCGATTTGAACAAGCCCATCAGCAGTGAACAATGTAATCGTTTCCTGCTGTTCCCATTCAATACCTGTAAACGTTTTAGATGCATTTTAAAAACCACAGGAAATTATGTTGACAGATAAAGACGCCTAAATTTAATAGGATGTTAGCTTAAGTTTCTAAGAAATAAGAATCATGTGCAATTTGCTATGTGATCATTATATATTTGACCGTAATCACCATCAAAGGTTGAGCACATAGTTGTTAATGGCAAATAGCGACAAATAGCGATAAGGTACCTATATGCTACATAGCGAATAGTGATAAATAGCGGGCAGCTAATTTATAAATAGTGATACACTAGAAATAAAAGTTAAAATTTTATATGTATTTTATATCAAAATACCCTGGTATATATGCTATTTTACATGTATATTTAACAAAAACCTAAAATCCAGCTATTTTATAGCAATATTTAATTACTATTTATATTTAAAAAAAAATCGCTATCTATCGCTACCACCCTAATAGCAAGCCTAGACCTATACACTACGTAGCACGCTATAGCAATCGCTACGCTCGTTATTGACAACTATGGTTGAGCAATCTGTCACGGAGCTTACACCACCAAGAAAATCCCTAAATATCATAAAATCAAATAATAACTTCCACAGTTCTCCATCCACAAAAGTTTAAAAGTAATCTATGATTAATACAGTTGTCGAACACAATTCCGGCACCAAAATATTAATCAATCAAATGTTGAAAATTCATATCAGTAGCGATGTTAATCAGAATCCGATCGTCTGCTACAACTAAAAATTTCTCAACCAATGCAACAGGACTTGCGTTAATATATCCATGATCCATAATTAACACGGTAGTCAAAAAGTTGCCTCTTACTTCAAATGTATACAACAAATTTGATAACAATTCCGGCACCGGAATACAGTCGATCAAAGGTTTGAGAACTCTTAAACTCATATTCATATCCATGTAATCAAAATCAGATGGTCTATTACAACTAAAAAAATTTCAACAGATACCTATGTAGTTTATATCCGGATATATCAACCGATATATCAGTGATATATTGGTTATCGGTCCCTTGCCGAGATAGCGGTACAAAATATTGGTCAGAATATCGGTACCGATAATATCAGTGATATTGTCCGATATTTGACCGATATAGGACCGATATTTGATCGATAAATCACCGATTTTCCCGATATCAGTACCATTCTTCTTATTTCTACCGTTCATTTTTCTTCTTATTGCTGCTATTAGTGTTTTAAGTCTTAATTGTTAGTTGTTATTGTTAAATGTTAGTGTTTTAAGTCATAGTCAGTTCTTACTTGTTACAATTGTTAGTGTTAAATTGCTATATATATATATATATATATATATATATATATATATATATATATAAATTTAGCATGATATTAAAATTACCGATATCCCACCGCGATAACCGATATCTCAAATATCGGTCCTTGACCGATATCCGATATTTTACCGCATTAACTACTTAGACAGATACAACAAAATCAGATCTATAGAGCATAGATCACAAAATTACTTATAGTGCTAACATTTTAACCTAAATATCTTGAAATCAAGCGATAACTTCCACCATTCACAACAAATTGCCTCTTATTTCATATACGTATACAACAGATTCAAAAAAAAATTATATCGGTATTGATGTTAATCAGAATCAGATCGTCTACTACAACTAAAAATTCCTCAACCAATACAACAAAACCAGATCTGTAGAGCATAAGACTACACAATTACTTACTGTACTGACATCTCTAACCTAAAATTCATGGAACCTAAGAAGAAAAGGATGCAGAATTATTAACAGTTCATATTTGATATGACGTTAATAAGAATCAGATCATCTACTACAACTAAAAATCCATCAACCGATACAGCAAAACCAGAGCTGTAGAGCATAAAACTATACAATTACTTACAGTGCTGACATTTCTAACCTAAAATTCAAGTAATCTAAGAGCAAAAGGATGTAATATTATTATTGTTAATTCATATCGGTGTTGATGTTAATCAGAATCAGATCGTCTACTACAAGTTCAAATTTCTCTAACCAATACAACAAAATCAGATCTGTAGAGCATTAAACAACACCATTACTTACGGTGCTGACATTTCTAACCTAAAATGTAATCTAAGAACAAAAGGATGTAGATTAATAATTCGTATCTATATTGACGTTTATCAGAATCAGATCGTCTACTACAAGTTCAAATTTCTCTAACCAACACAACAAAATCAGATCTGTAGAGCATTAAACAACACCATTACTTACGGTGCTGAAATTTCTAACCTAAAATGTAATCTAAGAACAAAAGCATGTAGATTAATAATTCGTATCTATAGAGCATAATTCTACACAATTACTTACAGTGCTAGACATTTCTAACCTAAAATTCCTGTAATCTAAGAACAAAAGTATGTAGAACTACAATATATCATTACGATATTGAGGTTAATCAATATCAGATCTGTCGAGCATAAAACTACACAATTACTTACAGTTCTAACATTTCTAACCTAATACTCATGTAATCTAACAACAAAACTATGTAGAATTATTAATAATTCATATCGATAACCGATGCAACAAAATCAGATCTGTAGAGCATAAACTACACAATTACTTACAGTGCTGACATTTCTAACCTAATATTCATGTAATCTAACAACAAAACTATGTAGAATTATTAATAATTCATATCGATAACCGATACAACAAAATCAGATCTGTAGAGCATAAAACTACACAATTACTTACAGTGCTGACATTTCTAACCTAAAATTGATGTAATCTAACAACAAAAAGATGTAAAATTATTAATAATTCATATCCGTACCGTTATCTCCGGAAGCTGACTCCCAAGGATAGAATCCAAACGGATCATCACCGGAAAAGTTACCGGAGTTGGAGGATTTGGCGGTGAGTGAAACGGAACGTGACGGAGAGTGGCGATCGGAGAATCTGTGAAGGATTGATGAAGGAGATGAAGAGGATGACGGAACGACGTCGTTGAAGCGAGAAGTGGAAGTGAATGTTGAGAATGAAGGAGCAGATGAGGAAGCCATTGTTGTTGTGTTGATCAGAAAGGGTTGAGAAATTGGGGGTGGATGAAGAAGAAAAATAGGAGAAGAAATGAAGTTTTGTTGTTTGTGCCACACATTGGTTGACACGTGGGATAGTTGACATCTCTTGTTGGAAAATATAAAATTATCATCATTTTGTACAAGGCGAGTGGGGATGGGAGCGTGATAGAATTCTATTACTCTTTTTTTTTTATGAACACCGCCGTCACCACTCTCATCACTCGTGAAAAAAAAGAACGCGTTGAATATATCACGCATTGTAAAAAATTTTAATACTTGTACGTTGGAATTCCATCACTAGTGATGACCACCGCCACTAAAAAATGCTTGTGAGTGATAGAATAGTGGTTGCTGACATGGCGGAACATGATTGGATGTCTGTGAGTGATCCCTCACTCCCCTAAGTTGTCGCTCGCTCGCTTAACAACTCGGATTTATACTCTAACATTGTGACACATGATGTTGACAATACGCATATTCATCACCTTGCTCATTCGCGCCTTATCTCACTTGAGCTTGTTGTGGTTAACCTCTACTCGCCCAAGTTACCACACCCCAAAACACTCCCAAAACACCCGCTCAACGCTCACTTTGGCCACTCGCGATTGCGCTAGCCTAACTGCGTTGTGGTGCTCGCGAGCCAGGTGGCGGATGACGTGACTAGCGTCGGTGCTCACCCCTTCCACAACATGAAGCCTTAGTAGCTATCATTCTAAGGGGCTGTTTGTTTACCTCTTAAGGCATTAAGTCTATTTATGGTTCAGACATCTTACTAGTTCAGCACTTAATGGTTCAGACTGTTTGTTTCGCGAGCAAATGTTTGAATGGTTCAAACTTGCTCTGAATGGTTAAGGATTATACTAAGTCTGAATGGTTAGGACCTCTAATCTGAATTGGTCAGACATTTGCCTCTGAATGGTTAAGTATTATACTGACTCTTAATGGTTCAGACCTCTTACTGATTCAGCACTTAATGGTTCAGACCTCTTACTCGTTCAGCACTTAACCATTCAGAAGTTGCCAAATGGCCCCTAAGTCATATTGATTAGAGTTAATAACACACATAGTCCGCATCACGGGTTGGAAGGGTCCAACCCAACACAAACCTAAAAATCAGACATATAAACACAACAGAAGACTCACGGGTTGACATAATCAACAATTTTTTTTTGTGTGTTTTTTTTTTTTTTTTTTTTTTGCACAAGACAACTTTAGAAATATAACATTACAACGAAAAAAATACTAATGTGTATAAAACAAACAGATTTTAGTTATAAAGTTTAATGTTAACTAGCAATAACACCCGTGCGTGTTGCGGCGTGGGTACATCGCAAACATCGAATGGATTAGTTTGAAACGTTATGTGATGCGTTAACCATATGAAAACACGCGTTCCGACGTATCTGATTGAACTCAATGTAACCCAACGCATGTATTACAACAACATGAAGCTAGAAAGTGTTGCTTATTTATAGTTTGAAAATGATGTTTATAAAACCCTACCAAATGCACAACAAAAGAAGCATATAGTACATCTAAAGAGCCATAACATGCTCTCAAAGCACAAAGTACAAACATCAATGCACTACTAAGTTACAAATTAATAGTATATAAATTTCTCTTATAAGTAATTTTAGCATACAATACTCAACCATGTTAATTTATTAGGCAACACACATTTTAAAAATAAAAAATAAGTGTTAACCCACTATCCTCGCCTAGTTGACATAGACAAACCCAAACTAGCCCGAACCCATAACATAACCAAACTAGCCCGAACCCAACTTATATTAAACCTGAACCTGAAATTTGTTCCTCAGACAAATTTGGATAACTGACAGACTATTAAAGTATATCGTGAGATGCAAAATCAGTATAATCATTATGTGATATTGCGTAAACCGTAATAGACTGATAGCTTGCATTCTTGCAAGCCCAAAAGAGCTCAAAAGCCCGTTTTGACTAAAAAAAGCCTTGTCATTAGGCCCATATGATTTTTGAGTTCCTCACAGTGGTTTATTTTTTTTAGGTGTTGTTATAAAATATATTAAAAGTTAAAATCAATTTGTGTGATGTAAAAATAATTTTATTATTTCTCTATAATCTTTTTCCTTTTTTTTATTATTTCTCTATAATCTTTTTCCTTTTTTTTTATTATTTCTCTATAATCTTTTTCCTTTTATTAAATGTCCTTACAAAAAGACAGACCGGGTCTGAAAAAGTAATATTTATTATATTTTGGACGCAATCAGGCCCAACTAACCCATATAGTTTGTAAAGGTACCTGGGCTTTTTATGATGGGTCTTTTTCTGGACCCATTTACTCATTTAGGACCGAAGCTTTTTTTCTGAAAATACAACACTTTTAAGATATAGTGATATGATATAATATATACACACCCTACAATATCATGGTTTTTTTTAATAACCACGGGACCTGCTTATGCGGTAAACCTTTTACAAGATCATTGTTAAGACATAAGGGTGCTACTAGGGGAAGAATCTAAAACACCCAAACAAAAACAATCAATGATGCTATGTCACCTCATTTTTTGTTTACCAAAACTACCCAATTTGTTTACGCAAAAGCAAGTCACCTCTTTGATTTTCCACCATCACATGATCGGGTAGTAGAAGCATATCCCATTTACCGTCTCCAATACCCGAGCCCCATACGTCGGTGTTGCCACTGCATGAGCTACCCGAGCTACCCGGCGTGCACCCTAAGAGTCGCTATTTTTTTTTCCGAATAAAATTATGTTTTTATAATATAGATTCTTAAAGTAAGTAAGTAATATAGTAAAAAATTAGAAAAAACAATGATAATAATGTATTTTATATTATGAAAAGGGGGAGAGAGATGACAAGTAACTAATCTACTTGAATTTGTGAAAGCAAATTGTGTGGACAATGACAAAGTGTAGTTTCCAATTTCCATCAATGTTTCCTCCAATATATCACCATCACTTTATCAACATGTGCCCCTCGCATAGTTTTTTAATACCTTGTGCATCAATTACTCACCTAGTTTTTTTTTAATACCTTGTGGATTAATTATATAGGAATGTGTTGAATTGTTAATTTTAAAAAAATGTGTACTCTACTTGTAAAAAAAGTATAAAAATATGTATTTCACTATAATGATAGACATGTAATTTTAAAGTTATTAAGAATAACTAGTTTAAAATAAGCAACTCACATATACTTAGGGCTGTAAACGAACCGAACGTTCAGCGAACAGTTCGTAAACCGTTCGGCGGGAAGTTCGTTTACGTTCGTTCGTTTTGTTAATGAACGAACATGAACAAGAAATTCCGTTCGGTTAGTTAAATGAACGAACACGAACAACTGTCTCGTTCGTTCAATTGCGTTCATGAACGTTCGGTAACGTGTTCGTGAACATTCGTTCATGTTTGTTTGTTTATGTTGACATTTTTTTAGCATTTATTTATTTTATCTAAACCTTTTATATTCCTTAATTCTTATTTATCTCATTACCCAAACAAAAAAAAATAGGAAACCCTACCTCCACCTTTCTTTCTTTTTATTCACACCGAAAAATACAATTGAACTTCGTTGATGTTATTTGTGTTCGTTTGTGTTTGTGAACCGTTCATGAACACGTTCATTTCCTTAACGAACGAACACGAACAAAAAATCTCGTTCGGTAAGTGTTCATGAACCGTTCGTGAACACATAATATTCTTAACGAACGAACACGAACAAGGCCTTGTTCGTGTTCGTTCGGTTCATTTACAGCCCTAGAAATGAGGCAACAAAGCCTCAAAATCATCATTGATAAATGAAACATAAGTAAAAAGGCTTTTGATAAAGACTAAAAGTGATCAAAGATCGAGTTATATTAAATCAAGAATTGGGTATATGAAGAAACACATAACTCATTTTAAGGTTAATTAGTTTGGTTTATGTTTCAAACATGAGGGTTAATCTTCTTAATCTTTCATGAGCTCCGATGTGATCCGATCTTCCTACAAAACAGCAACACTGTTAGCTCGTTAAGAGGGGAATATGGGGGTTTCCCTCTTAACCAGACTCCGACTTGAGAATAAGTAACTGCTTTAAGGAAATAAGTGTGTGTTAAGAGTGAGAGTAGAGAGAATGGAATGTTTAACCTGAATATGGAAGTCTCTATTTATAGCTGGAGTAGTGTAAGAGGAGATGGGCTGATGGGCCTTGGGCCGGAAGGCGACAACAAGGAATATCCTCCTTGTCTCACTGGTATCGACCGTTAGTGATTTCTAGAAGTTCTCCGATGCTGGCGCACCGTGATTGGAGCCACATGTCCCAGTTGTCGGCCTTGTTGTCCCTCTGCCATCAGCAGGTGAGTGGAGATCATGGGGCAGTTGTCGCCGCCCTCTGATTGGTGCCACGTAGGCGTCCTTATGTACTCTCTGTCTCCTGCACGTTAGTCGATTGTGGAGCACGATAGAGCACAGCCTGGTGGACGCTGATTGGCACACTCTTCTGCCGCTCGTACCTTTGGTACTTTCTGAAGTGGCCTTGTGCCGTAACTCCTGCGCGACCCTTGTTGTGCACGTAACTAGCCCGCGCAGGGTTGTAGGAGTTGAAGGCTCTTATTCAGAATACTAAGTGTGAAACTGATGGTATCCCTTGCTTGGACCTCGCGCGAGGTCCCGGTTTTACTTAAGCAGCTTGCGCGAGGTCCATAGATTAGTCAGCTTATTGAGTAAGGAGTATGGTCCAGCGTGCGACCTGATTGGTCGGCTTTTTGGGACGATACCCCTTCAGGTATAGTGATAAACTCGACTTTGAACGTGTTCAGTTTCCTCATCCTTTAATGAATAATTATGCTCCTATTCCTACACCTCATCGTTTAATTGATCTTATACAAACTGATTCTTCTGATATAGAAAATGTACGTTTAAGTGCTGATGAGGTTGGAGGAGGAATTGAGAATAGTGACGTGTTGACTAAATAAACGGTTGGATTAGGTTTTGGTGGTTCTACCGGTAGTTTTTGTGTTTTTGATTGTTTTAATTCTAAAAGGACAAACTCTTTTGAGTCCAGTAGTATGTGTAATGAACAATTTAATTCCTTGTTTAATGAAATTTTGGTTAATTCTTAGGGTTGTAAACGAACCGAACGTTCAGCGAACAGTTCGTGAACTATTCGGTGGGAAGTTCGTTTATGTCCGTTCGATTAACTTAACGAACGAACACGAACAAAAAATTTCGTTCGGTTAGCTTAGCGAACGAACATGAACACAGGTCTCGTTCGTTCGACTACGTTCGTGAACGTTCGGTAATATGTTTGTTTACGTTCGTTCGTGTCCGTTTGATTATATCAAAAAAATAATAAATAATAAACCTTTTATCTAAATATATTGAAAACTTGAAACCCTATTTTTTTCTAAGTTGGCCAAAATTTGGACATTCTAAGACATTTTTGGGGATAATTATGTCTAAATTAGTTAAACCTCATTCATCGTTTGGTGGTCTAGTAGACTTCGTGTGTTATGATTTATCATTTGATAGTTGTATTTAACTACTTTTATCCAATTTTTAAGGATAACATTGTTTTTATTTTTTTATTTTCAAGTTAAATGTTCGTTTGCGTTTGTTTTTATTTGCTTGCGTTCGTTTGTGTTCGAGACCAGTGTTCACGAACTGTTCATGAACATCTGAATTTCCTTAACGAACGAACACGAACATAAACTTATGTTCGGTATGCGTTCGTGAACAGCTCATGAACATTTTAATTTTCTTAACGAACGAACACGAACATAGCCTTATTCTTGTTCGTTCGGTTCGTTTACAGCCCTACATATACTTATTAAAAATAACCTATTTTGCAGTAAAATATAAAAAGGTGTCTACAAATTTTCTTAACCTAAATCACTAAACACTAACCATATAGTTAGCGAAACTCATTTTATTTCGTAACAAGTATATATTGTTTATTTTAACATGAAACATATTTTCTTTAGAAATCACAAGCTGAAGCCGTAACAACTTACTGTATAAATGCCCTTTATAGCAAAATGAGCTTTCGCTTAAACGAGCATTACATCAACTATATGACAAGTAGACCATTCATATGGGTTACATGAGCTTTAGTTTAAGTTTACCTTTATATTTTGATGACTAAAATCCAATAAATTTGGTTACATTGCTTTATCTGTTTCCACATCACTTTTATAAACACCACTTATAAACATCACTTAACCATCACAAGTGGCCTAGTGGTGAAGTGACTTGGGTTCTCCAATGGAGACTCAAGTCAATTCCCATTAGTGTCACTTTGGTGGCCACCGACACCCGCTTTAAAGCCGGACCGAGGACACTCGAGGTCTCGGGTTCGAAACATGTTTCTTACCCCTCTTTGATGGCTATGGGTATTTGCCGCCAGGGATCCTTGTCGGGTGGTGAACTGGGAAGGGAGATCCCTTCCGCGGTCAGGGGTACCGTGCAACTACCTTTTTTTTTATATTCCTGTAAATAGATAAAAAAACATATAAAAAAACTCAAATCTATACATGTATGTTGTTTTCCAATGTGTTATAATTTGTAATGTTATTATTATATTTAGTGATACATTATACACTAAATTATTATTATGTTTGGAAAAAGCACCTCTCATGTTAGTAGGCAGAGTTGGACCCAAGGTTGGATATCGGGGTCATATGACCATGTGTATTTTTAGTGTCATCTAGTACCAAGTGTTTTTATTCTATTTATTTTCTATGTGTAGTTTATTAAGAGTGAACCTGATTCAACACGTATTTTTAAAACGTTGTCATGTTGGTTCCTATATGAAGAAACACTAAGTCAGTACTACGTTAGACTTAGCCGGTTTGTCTCGTAACGGGGGTCAATCTCTATTCTTTCCTCGTCAAACTGTTCAGTTCTTGTTCAGGAATCCTGCAAAACGAAAACAACACCTGTGAACTCATTACAAGGAGGAGAGGTTGGGGGTTCCCCTTGTAATCACCATTTGGCGTGAGAATAACTGAATAAGTATTCGCTTTGAGGAATAAAAGTGTGTGTATAGAGTGAGAGAAGCGATCCTTAAACCTGGAGGTGAACTCCTCTATTTATAGCCGAAGATTTGTGAAGGAGAAGGAGGTGCCAGCTGGTCGTTTGCTAGTTGTCCAATAGTGGAGAATATCCATTATGTCCTATCTGACATGACCAGCCCCTTATTCTGTACTAAGACTGACGTGGCGTACGGTTACTCGTTCCACCTCAGCGTCCTTTAGTACTTTCTGTCGGGTTATCCCTGGCTGTCCTTTGAAGACCCTGCGACAGGCCCTGACATCCAATGATTAGTGCCACGTGGTGTCCTTTTCTTTGTCTGTCGAGGATATTCTCTCTGTCGCCAGGTGTGTCCCTCGTCCTTCTAGATCCTTCTAGATGACAAGGTTAGGTCTCAAGAGTGGTATGGTCTCACGTATGCGCGCTCGCGCATGCTATTTGGGACCATACCCCTTCACCATCGGTATCTAACACGCATTTACATAATTCACTTAATGTAGGCGGGTTTATTGATGAGTTGTATTTACCATTCATCAACTTATATGAGCTTAAGATAACCTTTTAGTAAGAAAATGTTAATATAGCAATAAGAATGTGTTTAGGAGAGGATCACGATTCAAGAGGTTTTGATGTCTTATTTCTGACAATACAGAATAATGTGTTATAAAAAATAAAAAAATGGGTTTGTTACATAATATGATATGATATATCATCTAGTGAATTACTCACCATCATTCAATTAACAAGCCTTTCATACATAGATTGGATTTTTATGAAAAGCTACATAATCCAGATTCATCATGTAACAAACCCTAAAATCCACATTATATTTATTTTAGAGGAAACTAGGGTCGTAGTCATCCGCACGTTGCGCCGGGACGCGGTTGAAATTCGGTACGTATTGCACAATGACAACCGATGAATAAATTCTTAAAATTTAACAAAATGATATCTAAAACGATAGGAACTTGGTCGGTTTCGGTTGACTCATTATAGCAAACGAAAAAAGAAAAGTTAGAAAGTATGACCAAAAAGGTGTCGAACGTGTTCAATTCGTTAAAATTAATTAAAAAGTTGATAGTGTTTTTTCTGTACCGGCAACTATTATGTTCGCTAAAACGAAAACTAAAAAAAAGCAAAAAAATGGGCACAAGTTAGAAAAATGGGGCAAGTTAGCAAACCAATAAGGTGTAGATTAACATTGATTAAGCAAAAATGGTGCAAATCTAACTTATAATAAAAGACTCCAAATAATGCCACATGGCATTCTCTCCTTCAACCTTATAAATCTCTATCTCTATATATATATAAATGAGATGTGATGTGGGCTAGGTGGCATTTGAATTTGGCCATTTTTGCTGATGTGGCAAGTTTTGATGGTGAGTTTAGGAGGGAATACACAAACAAATTCAGTGGACGCGGGATCCGTTTATGATTTGGGTCAGGCATCTCTCAGTTCGGATATAATATAAAAACCTAATTGAGATCATAATCTTATACCCTATTGACATTTCTCTGAAACCCTAGCCACCATGTTCCTCCTTCTTCATTACGATTCAACTCAATAGCAACCGTGATCCTCTTTTTTCTTAGTTGTTCTACGATTCAAACCCTAAATCGATTTCCCCATTCATCTTTTTCATATATACAATCAATGTCGTCGATCAATTGAATGGTTGAAGAAAATACTAGGTGCCTCTACTTTCAGTTTCTCTCTCAAAACCCTAGATCAACGAGTGCAAGTTCGTGTTCTTCACTTTCATATTCATCAATCAAGAACATAGGTATGTTTATCCCTTTCTATCTTTGATGTTTTTGTTATGTGATTCCAATCATAAGAATCCTGTTTTTTGTTTTTGTTTTTGATTGTCAAAACCCTAAATGGTCAATGTTTACAAACGATTGTTATTTCTGATTGCTGTTGTTTTTTGTTGATTTTAACATTGAAGAAGAATGAAGGTGTGTTTGTGTGACGGCTGAATCTGATACAATTTTAGGGTTACGCATGAAGGAGAGGAGGAAGAAAGATGAACTGTTAAGGGTCGTCTAACACAAAAGATTTGGGTTTAAGAATGATTTTAGAGTTTCGCATTGTAATAGAATTTAAAAAAATTATCATTTGTTAGGTTCAAGATTATGTCAGCATTGTAATAGAATTTAAAAAAAAAAATTCATCGTCAAGTTTGTTAGGTTCAAGATTATGTCGGCTGATGTAGTTCTGAATCTTTTTTACCTTTGCAAGATTATGATTGGTCATTGTTTTAATTGTTGGGGGAGTTAAAACTTTAATTGTTGGGGGAGTTAAAACTAATCGATTTTGATATAGTAAAAGAGGCTCGAGGTGCTGGTATTGGAGTTATAAAGAGTTTTATAGTTATTGTGAAGAACAACACACTCAAGATTCAACTTTACTGGGCTGGAAAAGGCTCTACTGGAATTCCAATGAGAGGAAGTTATGGTCCCATTATATCAGCTATATCAGTTGACCCGAGTAAGTGATTCTACATTTACCACATCTGATTTCTACCAGTTTGTTATCTCTAACCTTAAATATTGCATAAATCCAACCAGAAACATGAAGAGCCAGGTTTTCTTTGAGTTTTGGGGTCATTATTACTATGCCATTACACCACGTTATTCATTTCTAAGTTCTAACACCTGATCTCCTGCCACTATATCATCATCTAATGGTGTGAAGACTGTGTAAATATGTTCTTGGTCACTCTGATCCTAATATCCAACATAAGTTAGAGCTAACTGGTAAGCATGCTTTGACTTTTGAGGTCAAAGTTAATATGGATTAGAGACAATTGTTTTCTAACCACAAAATTCATTTCTTTTATGTGGTCTGCCTTTGATTTCTTGGTATTTAGGTAAAGATTGCATAAAAGTGTTGACAAAAAGACAAGGACGATATTTTAAAGACAAAACTAAATGGAGTTGTTAATGTATAAAGTATAAAAATAACTACACTTTTCTATTCACAATATCTGATATAGTATTCAATGTCATCTAATTTATTTAATGAAATTTATAGAGAGTAATGTGGTGCGATAGGAGGTTATTGCTTATGTGGTGCTTACTCTTATCTAAATTTGAATGGGTTATTATTTATTAAATGCAGATGATAATTTAGTCAAAATTAGTATTTTTTTTTTTCTAATTGATTTGGATTGTCACATTGGATTGTAATTTTGTATTTGTGGGTTGCAGTTTGCTCATAGGAAATGTATTCAGAAATAGTGCAACAAGAAAGGGGATATAACCTGTGAGATTTGCAATCAGGTTTGGTCTTTTTTGGTCCAGAATTTTAATAATTTGGTGAATTTTTTTTATTGAAATGCTATTGAATTTGACATGTTTCATATATTTATTCACCGGATTACGCTCTTTCACCAGCTAGAACCAATCCAGATGTCATGACTATTGATATCAGGAACAGTTGCTACAAAGATTTGGCGAAAAAATTATTCTTTGTTTTTTTTTTAATCTTTCTGCACGAGGTTTACTATTTTTGATTCTCATTGTATTTTTTAGGCATGCATGGGGCCCGCAAATTGATCTCCGGGATGCTCACTTCTTGGCTTTTGTTTCTGAGAATCAGTTTCTTGAACCGGATTTTGATGATTACGGTGTATGAAGTAATAACAGCATTGCGTACCTCCGGTTTATGGCTCTCTTTGTAAGTGAAAAACAAGTCTCATGTCACAAATTTTGTAAAAAGTCATATAAACTTATTATTGTTTGCTTAAATTAAATGTCAGTTGATGTTAATATTGCTGATACGCCAGGCTTTGCTGGTCACAAGAGACCTTCGGATGTTGCCAGAAGGCTCGTAAGGTAAAGATATCAATACTAATTTGGCCTTTTTTGTTCTATAGTTAATCGATACTCAAATCTGAATACGCTTAAAGGTTCGTAAGTTAAAGATATCGAGTTTGTTACCGATATTGTTTGTCGATCTGGTATGTTATTTGATATTTTAACGTTTTTGTTCTTCAATCTGGAGATGGTATACATTTTATTTTGAGTTGGCAAGCAATAAATCAAAGAAATTTGGGGCTTTAAACTAGATTTTGTGCTACATGAAATGGTGTCACTGTTCTTGGGTCCTTACTTTTAAGTCATACAACAAATTTTAAAGTATGTTGTTGAATTGTTGATTATAGGAGACAATTGTTATAGAGGAGGGCTGCGGCGAAAGTTAGGGTTCTGATGGGTGTGTCTATGGCGGCTTAGCGGCCGTGGCATCAACAATCGGTAGCTTGGTGGTATGTTTTGGTACTTTAATTTTGTGTATGGGTTTTGTTTTGGTGTTGTTTTTGGACTTTAGTTTTGTGGGTGGTTGGTTTAAGCTGAGGGTTGCTGGGTTGAGGATTATGGTGGTATATGTTTGATTTTGGGATTAATAGTCAGTTTTCCGTTTTTTTTGGTTGATTAATTGTTAAACACTATTCAAATCCTATTTGTTGTGCAAGAATCGGGGTCTACTATGATGTTATTCTAGGTCACAACCTCTTTGATTACGGTTTGCGATTTATCATTGACAAATGTGTTCGGATAAACGATTTATAATTAGTTTTTCGTTTATTCAATCTTCTCTGTAATCAGTTTAATCTGTTCATGCTTGTGATGATGAAAATGGGGCGGTAGGGAGCCTTGAAGCGGTGGCAGTTCGTGGTGGTGGGTTAAAGCCGAAGAGGGGGAGATGGGTGGAGATTGTGCAGGTGCATGGTTGCATACCGAAGGTACAGAACTGCAGACAGAAATGACAAGAAAGAAAGCCTGAGTCGTGAGTTCGTGACCCTGACTTATCAACGGTCATGAACCTTTTAGGGATGAAAAATGATGTAAGATTCTCAGTTTATATATATTTTTTGAGTAAAATGCCATTTTTGACCCTGAGGCTTGACCAGTTTTGCGACTTTTGAAATCTTGCCATTTTCTTCGGGATCGTTAACTCCATTCATTTTTCGCTGTTAAGTCAGGGGTATTTTCTGTTTTTTTTTTTGTTAACTTAAAGTCAGGAGACTTAACTTTTAATTAGTAAGGGTATTTTAAATGTTTGTACATAAAGTGAAAAAGACGGAATTGTCCCTTAAGTTAACAAAAAAAAAAAAAAACGGAAATACCCTTGATTTAACGAAGAAGAATGAATGGCGTTAACGAGCCGGATGAAAATGGTAAGATTTCAAACCTTTTCGACCCAGATGCGGAAAAACAAGCCTTTAGACAAAAATCGGAAAACTAGCCAAATCTCAGGACGATTATGGCATTTTACTCTTGGTTTTCTATAACTTTGTATCATTTAAAAAGCTCTTTTAGCTGTCAGTATAAGGCTAATTCAATCTTTGGGATGTTTTGCATACAGGTGGTTAAGGTGGCTGATTTCGGTGTTGCAAGAGTGAAGGCTCAGACTGGTGTAATGACAGCAGAAACCGGGACATATCGGTGGATTTCTCCTGAGGTGGTTCATTTGTGTCAAGCTTTCTAATGTTGTTTAGTTTTATATATTTTAGATTATGGTTGGAACTTGGATGGGTTAAGTAACGGGTCATATGGGTTCGGGTTGAGATACGTCAACTTTA
Organism: Helianthus annuus; assembly: GCF_002127325.2. Taxonomy (NCBI): domain Eukaryota; kingdom Viridiplantae; phylum Streptophyta; class Magnoliopsida; order Asterales; family Asteraceae; genus Helianthus; species Helianthus annuus. The sequence goes on along the minus strand of NC_035443.2, from coordinate 179,495,111 downwards.
GTACGCATTGAAACGGGACGGGTCATGTTTTGTTGAATCCACATTCACTTTTGGTCTATTAATTATTATTATTTTTGATACATATATAATTATTTATATTCAGATGTATACTTATATTTATAATTTTATAATAATAAAATGAGTATTATTTTTGTCATATTTTTATGAAGAATAATATCTATTATGTAATTATACACCATTATATAAAATATAAATTTATTACATTTACATAATAACAGGCTCTCAATCTCGATATGCAATGCTCTTTATTAAATGAAGCTCTAAATCAGGCTCAAGTTTGTACTACATGTTTGTTCAATGTAACAACTTCTTTAATATACTTATATAGATGACACATTAGCTATTTAATCTCTTTTATAAATCAAAAGGATTGTCGATATTTCATGTTACCCAACATATAACATATAACTGATGCGTACAATATGTACAAGTCTTATTCTACTTATGGTCATTTGAAGAAGTGTAAAACTGGTTTGGTGGGAAATGCTTATTATATTGTTGGATGTGTTTATTATAATGTTAATGTTCACTGCATGCTTTGTGCAGATACCAAGACAGGTACGTGCACCCTCTTACATTTCCCATTTTTTAAACTTGATTCTCCACTAATGCCGTTGAAACTTCATGTTTATATATGTGTGGCAGTGATGGACATAGATTTATGTAATAATATTTTGTGGATTGTATATGAACAGGGAAGTATTAGTATATTGATGCTATGCTAGAAGGAGACCGTGTGATAGTGGACATAGATTCACATCAGAGTTTGAAATTGCAAGATCCACCAAAAGCTACAGAACGGTTCTTTAAATGCTTCCTCATATAACTGTGATATGACCCGATCGTCGGCAGAATATCCTCAACATAGTTTCTGATGCTGCAAAACAGAGCTTAAAGAAGAAAGGAATGCCTCTGTCCCCTTAGTGAAGAGCCGATTATGTTAAAGACTTAAAGCTAAATGGCTCTCTCCTTGCAATCGAATGCTCAACAATCCGACTAATGATAAGAATAACCAATCTTTTACTGAAATTGCAAGCAAATCTAACCAGATTCCAGACGCGAAAGACCTGATTTTGATGGATGAGTTTGAAGATATTGGAGGAGGTATAGAGGAAGCTATGAAACATTGGGAGCTATTAGAGATTAAACCAAAGGTACCAAAGATTAGAAGTAAAGTGGTTAGTTGTGTAGCTTCTGTGATCGAAGGCAAATGATAATGGTGGTAGGGTTAAGTTGATCTAAGTTCAAGTCCAAATCCATTTTACAATTTGTGGTTCTTGATTTTCTTGCCTAAAATTTTGAAAATGGAACCCAAATCACTAAAATGATTTGGATAAAATGGGATTTAGATTAACTAGACCCCTAACATTTTGGTATTTTGATTATTTTCCTTTTTTTAGTCATCTTACCACCAGGAAAAAAATACAATGATCTTGGTGTGAGAGTTTTTTTTTTAGCCAGTCTCGTGGTCTACCAGGGGGAGTAAGGTTTTGGAACTTTGGCTATTTTCCATTTTTGTTGTTTTTTTTTTAATTTTTTTGAGTCATCTTAGCACCAAGAAAAAAATACAATAAGCTTGGTGTGTGAGTTTTTTTTAGCCAGTCTCGTGGTCTACCAGGGGGAGTTTGTGTGAGTTTTTACATGTGTTGTTTGGGAGGCTGGTTAAGGGTTTCATGTCAATGAATGAGTGGTAGGCTACAATCTTCTTTTCGGGTTTTCTTACATGGCGTGAGTTTTTGTTCTTAGTAGGTTGTGTATTTTTTTCTACAGTTTCTATAATAATTATGGGGCGTGGGGATAGTGGGTAAATCTGTCTTGGTGCTTCGGTGCATGGCACAAAGTCTCAGGCCTGTTTGTCTGTGTGGATGAAAAGCGCTTTGTGCATGGCGCAAAGTCTTAGCCTATTTGGTATGCTAGAGTTTTTGGCTGGTTTTTGAAGATGATTCAGAAGACTACAAGTGAAAAATTAACTTGTGGATGACAAGATGGTAGACCTCATGGATGCTCATAAGTTTGACTGTTTTTTTTAGATTATATGGATCTTAGTTGATTCAAATTTGACGCTGAGAAGTAAAAAAGGGAAAAGAAGGGGGGGGGGGGGGGGGTCTCTATGTAATTGTTTTTCTCCAATTTTTTGTTTTAGTTTTTGCCCCGTGAGTAAATTGGATGGCTTGGTAACATACTGTTTTTTATGAACCCAATGTAAGTTACCCTTTATAACTGAACATTCCTTAGATGTGGTTATATGTTAAATGGTGGTCCTCATGCTGATGGAGATTTTAACAATACTATAGTCAGTATATATTTTTTAAATGTTTATATACCATGTGAAGTTGAATCAAAGAACCGCGTAAACAAAGAGCCACGTGTTTAATGTGAAGGTGATTATGCGCCTGTCCGGTGCTCACTTTCAATTGATTTCAATGAGCCCCTTTTGTAACTCACAACCCATGAACAGACATTAATGAGGTTGATAGAGATAGCAGTATAACAAATAAAATAGCAAATGGTTGTAGATAAAGATATATTTACACATTTATGAATTATTTGTATATACTTTTACATTTTAAAATTTGAATTTAATTATTATTGTTATTTTTTATTTAGTGTCGTATGTAATTTCAACCAAATTTATAATTTTAATATAATATGATATAATATAAAAGATATTATAAAATTAAGTGGTAAAGTCTATGTATGTTGTTTAACCGCTGTTTACATAATTTAAATTGTCCAACCCGCGAAGTTCGCGGGTGATAACCTAGTTTTATTTATATTTGTATAATAAATTTCTTTTAATATTATTCCATATATTAATAACCAACTTATATGTGCATCATTAGTTGTACTTTGTGCTTAGTGAGTGTTTCAAAAAAAAAACTTGATTTTTTACTTTTTAACCCAAACTTTTCATAATTTACATTTTAACCCCTTTTCATTTTTTTACTTTTAACCCAAAGTTTTCCATCTTTTATAATTTAACACAACACTTTATTATTTACAACTTTCGTATCCCATGCTTTTTATCTTTCGCAAGTTTTTCGTTTTACGTTTCGTTCTAAATTTTGCGAGTTAACATATCGTAGCGTTCATGTGAGGCTCAACGTTTTTGCTCTATTTTTCATATTTGACAGACCCGTCGCAACGCGTCCATTTTTCCCATTTTGAAAAGTTCGCCGCAACGGGCGAGTCGTAGATCCACTAAGTTATTATTTTCTACGTTTTACGTTCCTGGTTAATTTCTTCGTATTAAGACACTGTAACGGATGTGTGTGGTTCAACGATTTTAGTCTGCTTTTCGTTCAGTGTAATTTTTACTATTTTATCTATTTTATTTTTACGATGTTGAGAGTCGATGCGGTTGTGGCATTGGTGCTACTTGGCACGGTTTTACAAACGTTTTTAACCTATTAAATTTTTTACTAATTTTTTGTTTCGGTTTACCCCTATATTTCCTTTACTTAAAAACTATTTTTTACGTGCATATTTTATGTACGGGTATGTGTAAATATGATTTCTTCTACATTCCGACGTAAACTTTTTTTTATAGACGAGTCAGGTCAAATATAATACGTTTTCGTTTAAAGAAACCATTTTTACGTGCATATTTATATGTATGTTTTCGTATAAGTTCAAGTTGTTCTACGTTTCGACGTAAACGTTTTTGGGAAATGATTCAGGTCAAATATAATATGTTTTCGTATTTATTTTATGTACGTTTCGTAAAGTTTGTTTCGAACCGAGTGGAGCCAAATTATGGTTTTTTTCTCTTTTTTTTTTCGAAAGCTCTAATTAATCCCTTTCGATTACATGTGCATATTTTCCTTCATACCTGTTACATTTTTATTGTATAAGTTGGGTCATATATAATACGTTATGTTTGTTCGATATGAATTCCATTTACTTTACGTTTGATCCAATCACAATGCTTATACAGGTTACACTGCGTTCAACTGGATACGTCGAAATGTGTGTTTCCATATGGTTAATGTATCATATAACGTTTGGACTAATCCATTCAATGTTTACGATGTATCCGCGCCGCAATGCGGGTGGGTCTTAACCCTAGTTAGCAAACAAATAAGGTATACATTAGCATTTAATCACTGTTAAACCTCCTATCTTTTATATATAGGATTAACAGTGATTAAGCAAAAATGGTGCAAGTTAGCAAACAATTAAGGTGCAAATTAGCATTTAATCACTATGAAACTTCCTATAATGGGAAGCCATATGGTTGATTCTCGACAAATGGATTCCAACCGGCCATTGTCACTTTTCTTCGAATCATGCATATTTTAAATCAACCACCATATGCAGTTTTGTCCTTCACACGTGTGCACCACATATATATATATGTATATATATATGTATGTATGTATCTTGTGTGTGTTTGCCAGATTTGCAATGCCAACTAAAAGGTTTCTTAAGTTTGGAGTTTTTGCTTTGTATTGCTTCAATAATTTGATGAAATTGTTATAAATGAGTTGGTAATGATGCAAATAAGATTTCCGTACATTTCCTTTTGTATTATGATGGTGATTAGATTTTTTAAATGTAAGTGGGAATAAATATTAGAGTAAATTAGTTTTTGAGTTATTGTGTTTTAGTGGTTTTAATGATTTGAGTTCAAAATCAAAATGTTTAACATTCAGAGTCCCTAGACGTTTTTTATAACCATTTGAGTCCATTTAAGTCCAAATTTTAACCTTTTGAGTCCAGTTTTTTTTAACAAAATTGGACTCAAAACGTTATAAAATGAACAAAATTGGACTCAAAACATTATAAAATTAACGGTTAGAGACTCAATGCATTAAACTTTTTGATTTTAGACTCAAATAATTAAAACCACTAAAACACAGGAACTCAAAAAGTAATTTACTTTAAATATTATGTAGTTCATATTTTAAAGTGATCATATATGAGAGTGTTTTTAATTTTTATACGTTCACATCTTAAGTTTTCGTTCCAAGAAAAAAATAAAAGTGAGGCATAGAGACATGCCTGTTTTCGGAACTCAGTTTGGAATAGAAGGGACACCATGTATGATTTAAAGTAACATTTTTCATGATTTTGTAGTTTGTTTTGTAAAAGTTAACGTTTTTAGGCTGGTGGATGTGGCTTAACGCCACCCCGCCAACTAAGCATCCATAGCGCCCCCGAGGCGCCATCGTTTGTTCGCCAGCACGTTAACGAGATGAATATGAGTTGATCGATAAAGGATTGGTTAGAGGGGCGCTATAGCTTAAAGGGGGCTTTAAATCATACCCTGCAAGTCAAAGGAAGGGGCTTTAAGCCCCCTGTGTGACGTGGTGTCGACATGGCGTTGAGGTGGCGTGATAAAGCCCCTAGGGGCTTCAGACCACACCCTCCAGCCTTATAGAGAATTTACCTTTTGGTTTCGTTAAAACACGTGGAAGTTAAAACCCGTATAGAACAAGCTGAAGCATCTCAATCTTCCTCCATGCCGGCCAACCTCGTATAAACCCTTATCTTCTCTCACACACAATTTTTTTGTGTATGGATGCACGTATTGGAAATCAGGGCCTTGATCGAACACACGAACACAATTTGAACGAACTTGTTCGACTCTTTTTATTATTTATTAAAGAAAGCACACAAATTACAATGATTCTAACCATCTATTTATACTAAACTCATTCTAATCCTAACCCAACTCAAACACTATTTAAATAATAAAATAAACCAACGAAATAAAACTATCTAATAAATAGATAATTGAAACTATTCAAATAAATAAACAAAAGTATATTTATCCCGAATCAACTTGGATTATATTTAGTCTATTTAAACTTTACAGATAATCCATAAATTCAGAATTTTCTCTTCAGATGGACAAACCTCTTCTCTCTTCTCCATCCATCTGCCTAAGCCGGCACGAGGCCCACGAATGACTACGGATCCCGTGTTTGGGATGCTCTAAGCGCTAGTGTAACGGATACGAAAACAAGAGAGGGTTTATGTGTTAGATGTAGATGAATATGTGATGCAAGATGTATTGCAAAACGGTGGCAAAATGGATTGTCGTTATATTTTTCTTTGTCATGTCATGTGGAACTCGTGTATATTCTTTTATATATCATATGTTTGGGCATTTATGTTTATAAAACAATATGAATATGTTGATAATGATTTAAATGATTAAAGTGTATGTTCATACACAAAATCTCTCAAACTCTTGAGTTAATCAAGAGCTTAAAAGATGACTTTACAAAATAGGCACAAAAACTTCACGGTCGATAGAGGAATGGCAACAAATCATCATAACTAGTTTAATACCCGTCCGGTGGACGGGTTACGCTAACAACATAACAAACAAAAATAATGTATATTGAGGGTGTTTGGGATTGCTTCTCCTTTTCTTCTTTTTCATCTCCATTTTGAAAAGTTACAACCATCTAACTTTTTCTTTTCTTCTTTTCAAACCACAAAAAACTCATTATAAGTTTATAACTCATCAAATGAGGCGAAGGAAAATGCCTCGAGGCCTGATTATGTTCTTTTAAACCTTAAATATTACCATTTCTTTCCCCAAAGTTGTAGGTGAGGCTGGTTACATATAACATAAGAAAATGAGTTGCAAGTTCAAAACATATAAATATTATATAACAAAAGTAAATTGTGGTGTTATATCACAGTAAAAAGAGTAAAGATTTTACTAAACGCGAGCATGAGCTTTCGCCATAGAATATATTGCATTAATTATTTTGTATTATTTTCTCTAAAACGATAAAGTTGTTTTATGATTATAATACATATACATAAGTCATAACTACATATTAGAGAAAAATGCCCGGATAGTCCCTGTGGTTTCACCTTTTTTCACCTATAGTCCCTAACTTTCTAAAACTACTTGAATAGTCCCCAAGTTTTCGATTTTTGTTCTCGGATAGTCCCTGGGTCTAACTTCAGTTACTTTTCTCAGTTAAGTGGGTGTTGAAATGACCAAAATGCCCTTTCCTTAAAAGGCCAAACCATAGGGACTATCCGGGCATCTTCCCTTTATAAAACCCATCCACCCTTCATCTTCAACATTAAGAAACCCTAATACCCACACCCTGCTTCTCTTTAAATCCACTACCAAACACCCCCTACCAAACACCCCCTACCTCTTGTTTTCCCTACCGACGAGCACAAGGGAGTCCGACTGGACTCCGGTGACGGGTCTAACTAGTTAATCGGCCGGCAAGACACCCCAAACACCTCCCCTCGTCGAAAAAACGGAACACCACCATCCGGTGGTGGTGAGCGATGGCTACGGAACCAGAGAGACAGAGAGGAAGAGAGAGAGACCAAGGAGAGGGAGAGAGATGGCGGAGGTTGGTGAGTGGCGGCGGGTCGCGGCGGTGGTGACGTCGATGGCGGATGAAGAAAATTGTGACCCCCCCCCCCCGCTGCGGCACCGCTGGAAGTGGTGGCGGCAGAAATCGGCAGCTCCGGTAGTGGTGATCGGGTAAATCTTCAACAACATCCTCTGTTTCTAATTTCTTTTCTTTCGGATCACATCTTTACGACAGTGGTGATCGAGTCCTTTGTCCTCAGATCAGTTCCAGACGCAAACACGGTCGAGCCACCATGTTTTCGGACTAATTTACGGCTAAAATTGGATCAAATATCAGCTCGTTTTTCTGCCGAGAAGGGTTTGTTTTGATCAGTTGTTGTTGCGGGTTGTTTGAGATAAGTGAAAAAAGAATTGTTTCAAATCAAATTTTGATCTGTTTCGCTGTACCGTGTGTGCACTTCGGACATTTATCATTGAATTCGAACTGATTTCACAAACACAATCGGACCAAGAACTGAGTACTTTGTTTGAAACATATTACTGATAGAAATCGATGTGTGTGGCTGGGTTGAATTGATAGTTGCAGCTGGTTATAATGAAAGGAAATAGATTTTTATGAGTTGAAGTGTGGTAAAAAAAATATAATAGAAGCCAGATAAGGTTTCTTGGAAGTCGGAGGCACTGGATGACCGGCAGCCGGCGATGGTGGAGGGTGGAGGAGGGTGATGGTGGGTGGAGGTTGAAGATGAAGTGTGGTGGTGGGGTTTTATAAATAAAAATGAAGAAGGTGCCCGGATAGTCCCTATGGTTTGGCCTTTTAAGGAAAGGGCATTTTGGTCATTTCAACACCCACTTAACTGAGAAAAGTAACTGAAGTTAGACCCAGGGACTATCCGAGAACAAAAATAAAAAACTTGGGGACTATTCAAGTAGTTTTAGAAAGTTAGGGACTATAGGTGAAAAAAGGTGAAACCACAGGGACTATCCGGGCATTTTTCTCTACATATTATTTTAAAAGTATAATGCAACAAAAAAGTTAACCTACTGCTTCTAGCTACGCATTATGTTTCAAGTTCCAAACTGGAGAGTGTCATACCATTAAACAATTAAAACTGTACCGTTTGATCTAAAATCGGCCTACTTGCTTTGGCTTGGGCAGTTCCATTGGTTTATAAGTATTAACTCAATGGCTTAGGTTGTTTGATTGGTTTCAATGGTTTATAAGCCACTTTTTAACACTTCCATCCATTAAATATCTATTTTCAACTTCAGTACAAGTTTTAAGCTATTTTCACAGTAGTACTCATTCCATTTTTTTCATCTTATTTAGAATTTTATAAAAATAATACAACACAATACTGTATAATAGTGAATATAATAGCTTTGATACTTCATTACTTGACAAAAAATGTTGCGTTTTGATTTTCAGGAGTTGCTATGTTAGTAGTTACATACATGATACCTACATTAACGATCCATCTCTTCATACCCAACTACTAATAATTCAGTTACAAAAAGTACAATATTTAACTATTTTTTTATAAAACAATTTAGAATGTAATAAACATATGGATACATTTTTACACCTCTTTGTTTTCTCATAAAAATGGTTATTTTCAACTGAGTTTTATGGCTAACTTATAATTTATCTTTGTTCACGACAATTCTTCCTCCACTCCCATGGTTTTTCAGGATTTGCTGAAGCCCACAACCCAATTCTCTTATCTCTAGCATCTTTTTCCCACTGTTGTTACAAACAGGTTAGCCGTTTTTATATTGCTCGATCAAATAACAGAAAACGAAGAGGTTATATTACCTTTTCTAGCTCCGGTCGTTTGCCATTAGCTCCATAGTGCCACACAAGTCCTTTCTTCAACATCCGTTCCTGTTCGATATTCATAAAAAATTGACTTCACATTTCATGTTTGCAACCGTATTTTGTTTCCTAGGGGTGAGAGCCTCTTACCCGACACGATGGGATAGTGTTTATTGTTTAGCCTAAATGGATCGGGGTGAGTCAGGTTGAGCCCACGAACATCTTTAGCTAAATGGGTTGGCTTCAGTATAGCCAGGTTCACGGGCTAACCTTTACATTTTTATATTTGAAAACATGTGTTTAGTGTCATAACTTAAGTTGGTTGGGTATTTTCTACCGTATTTAAATGTTGAAAAACTGAGCGAATTTGTAATTTTAGATTATTAATATGCAAATAAAATAAAATAAAATAAGTTCAAGTTAAACAGCTTGTTTCATGTCAACCTGTGAACATGCGAGTCTTGTTCGGGTTTTATATCTGACATGAGTTTTGGGTTCGTGTAGTGCCCCTAATGTCTCTTGAAAAGTCAAATAAGTAAAACAAAAATTAGCCTAAAAACGAAACGCTCAAAGCGTATTGTTAATACCATATAACCTCTTATATCATTTTATTAAATAGAAGCTTAATAAAATAATTGAATATTTTTAATTAAATTTGAGATCTACCTGGACAAAGACACCATTGCAATAGATATCACCAACACAACGGCCATAACGGTCTTCATCAAAGATCAAAACTTTCAAAGACTTCTCCACAACCAATCTAATCAGTTCCTCTTTCGCCTCTTTCCCATAAGGCATTGAGCTTTCTGGTGTATCTATTCTCCTGTTCCAGTTTTAGCGACCGTTATTCATCACAAAAAAATAAATAAATAGATAAAACTTTTGATCATTACCAAGCATCTTACCGTAGTCTAATTCGATATTTCCGGGCTAGAATCTCCTCATTATGTATATTTACTTATTTAGCATCCTGCATTATTTAACATTCATAATTGTATATTTAGCATCATGCATTATTTAGCATTCATAATTATGAAAGTTAGATGATGTTGGTGGCAACAGAATGGTGGATTACCGATAGCCCGCATCAGTAATTCGCTTATGGAGTGCATCTGCCTTCGTGTAGTTCCTTTGAGCCCGTGCTTTGGCCCGTTCGACTGCTGCCACTTGTACGGCTTGTGGAACACACGCTGCTTCTCTGGGAGTTAAGGTACTAACGTAAACTGTCACTGTCACTGTATCCCCGTCTGCTACCGCCTTTTCATCCACCTTTGTTTACTCAAGTTGATTTCACATCATGTTTATAACAAAATATGTAAAAATGGTATAAGAAATTGAAGATTTGACTTGGAAATTCTTACAGGAGGTGTGTTTAATTCATACTTGGCTCCATTGGCAACTGGTGGAGCTGGGCCTGTGGTGACTTTAACCGTAGATTGAGATAGCGGGAGACCGTAAAATGATAACAACCGATAACCGTAGTGTTGAACCAAGTAACCGAGATTCAAGTTTTGCTATTAAAACATTTTCATGACAAAATTTAGATCTAATGTGATCCAAAATTCTGCAAAACAGAGTAACTTGCAAATGAAATCGAAAAAACAAACAGAGGAAACCAAAATGATGCTACTGAACACTGTGCAAAGAGACTAAAAAATCAACAAATAAATTACTTAAACACCCCCCCCCCCCCCTCCCAAAAAAAAAAAACTTGAAATCAATTGGAGTACCTTTGTTCGATCTGACGGTTGGGAGTCGGTGGTGTCCTTGTGGAACTCGATTGCAACAGAAGCGAGAAATGGGGCTATGATAATGGAAAAGAAATTGGCAATGATTATCTGGTTATCTCATTTCTAAACATTCAGAATCACATAGATGAAAAGAAAAATTCAACCTAATATCAATTTGAATATACGAAAAGCAGATCATTAAATCTAAACAGGTGAGATGAGATGAAACCTGTTATTTGCGCACGAATTCACGGAGGGCATTCTTCCAATCGGCGTTACCGGCTACGAACTTGATAAATCCAACGGAAGATTCAAAGCCCTCTTCAATAGTACTTGTAGCTTCTCTCTAGAAGGTATGTAAACCGACGATTGCAGGGTGAAATAGTGGTAGTTGGTGAATAAGGATTGATAGAACGAATTTGGCAATAGTGGGTGGTGGAGGGTTTATATAATGGGTGGCCTATGGTCGTTGAGAGGACAAATCGGAAAACGTGGGTGGGGGAGAAGTGGAGAACGTGAGACACCAGGGTGGGAGAGAACTATATCTTAACCACCATAGAAGTGGAGAACATGGGCAAAATAATGTGGGGCAAAACCACCAGCTTAGAAACTGCCTGAACTGCTATCAGAGCAGTTTTTTTGAGTTTAAAGGGCTAAGATTTAATTTCAGCATGATCCGACGTGGAGATGGATTTCAAAGGTAACTTCCACTTAATGGTTCCATATATATATATATATATATAATGTCTCTACTTTAGTGATGAATTATGGGATCTACAAGTCCATAGTGGATGTCATAGTTTGACTCTAAAGATTATATATTTTCTTCATTGTAAAGAACTAAAGATTGTACATTTTTTTTAATGATTTAATCTCATATATAAGTTAAAAAAGAGTGTTATGCATGGTAATTTTTTAATCACACAAGGTTATTTTGTTTATGAAAATATTTGTTTTGCAAAAAAAAAAAAAAAAAAAAAAAATCATAACCTTATTTTATATATCTACAAATTTTATGAAGGGGAATAGTACCAGATAGCTGCCTAACATTTCCTCATTGGTCCAACCAAATTCCGATTTTGTTTCGTTTAAATTTACAGTTTTACTATTGGTTTTGTTTTTTCCTTCTCCTAGCCAAATTACATTTTTGCCCTCAGCTCAAATTTATAGTTTTGCCATTGTTTTTCCTGTCAAATTACGATTTTGCCCCCAACGTAAATATCGTTTTAGTGTTTTTTTCTGACAAAACTGTTGTAGTGTTTTGTGTTAATTGTTTGGCTCGATGTAATTTTTATTCGTGCCAAGCAGTAGTTTTTTCCATCGTTTTCGTTTTTTAAGCGAAAATATGGTAGTACTTTGTTTTAATTAGTTGACTTGATATAATTTATTTTGAGATCGTGGTGTTATGACTAGAAACTAGTACTCTAGTAGTTAACATTCCTCGGTTAAAATTATTTTCATTTCAAAATATCATGATGGCTCTGAAACGAATAAAAATCTAAAATAAAAACAAGAATATAAAAACACAAAAATCAACATCCTCAATCATCATCCATCGTTTTCGCTGTCTTCCACTATTACTACACTGTTTTTTGTAAGAAGCACCGAAACCGTTGCAAGTTTAACAGTAATATATATTTTTTTTTTGAACGGCCAACGAATCCTCCAAATGGGCTACTGGCGAAATTCACCACATCGGGATACACTCGCCTTCCGAACCGGGGAAAACCCCCACCTAGGGCCGAAGCCCGTGAACACTCGCCCGAAGGCACGACAGTGCGGTGAGGTAAAACCCGCTCAGTTCAAGGATCGAACTAGCGATCGCCGCCTACTCGCCTAGTCTCCCATCATCACCAGGTGCCGCAGAAACTAAATGCTAGGGGCAGGAATTGAACTTGAGTCACTTGGAACACAAGGTCTCTCCCTTACCACTCCACCACTAGCTCATTGGCTTAACAGTAATATATTACACCACGTTTCCGTTATACAACTCACTTTACATTTTATTTAAAAAAAAATCATATAGATTTAAATATTTAATTGTAATATTAAACAAGATTTTAACTATAATATGCAAATTTCACATGTAAAAATCCCGACTAGATGTCGATTAATTTCAATTAAATCTAATTAGCGATTTCTACAACCATGAATCCATCTAACATTTGTGAATCGTCAAAAATGCTTTGGAGTGTACAAATATGTCTCATTTTACACTTTTACGTAAAAAAATATTTTCAAACAGATTACTCAATAACAACGCATACTCAAGGAAAAAAAGGTACAAAGTGGACACGATATTTTACTTTTGAAGGGATATGTCGATAAGCGAAAATAACACCGATATAACTTTTTGTTTACGTATTTTATGACTATGAAGGTAAAACCTCGTCTCTCACATTATTAACATATAAATTTTTACAAGAAAAGTCTTTTAAAGTAGAAGGGATACGTCATACACTAAAGTTAGTATAGAAGTGACGTAATCACTACTTTTCAACTGAGGGTCGTAATAGAAACCGACAACAACTTGCAGGGTATATGTTAAAGAACAATCAGAAATTGACCCAGAGAAAACTTGAACCAACGATTAACGATTCTTATTGAATTGTGAAAGTACAGAAAGAAATACAAGAATTGAATACAATGAACTACTTACAAACTAACACAAACCCCCTATTTATACTAAGATCCCAAAATTCTGTTACAACAAACTGTTGTAAGAACTTTGCACAAACACCCCCTGAACTTACAAGAAAGTAAGTATCAGTCCTTGTATCCCAACCACTGCTCTTCCTTAACAACTGATCTTTAATCACTGATTCTCTATCCACTGTTTACTACAACAGCAATTGTTAACTATCAGTAGTCCACTATCATTTGTTTACTACCATCAGTACTTTAATCACTAGCAGTGCTTACAAGGTTTCCATCAGCTGTTTGACTTAGGACCAAACAGTGGTTTGCTTTTATTCACTTTAAACTCATCAGTGATTGTAGGTAAACTAAAATGTTACTTTTTCTCAACAGTATATATCATAAGAAAATGACGTTGTTGGATAACCCTTACGTTAAAAAGTTTACAAATCCTGTTTATATAACATTCTTAACACTCATTACATAACAAATGATTATATAACTAAATACATTATAAGATATAATAATCAGTATTTAATTATTGTAACAATTTTCTTGAAATATAACCGTATCTTCTCCATACTTATATAGATGCATATGCATGCAACTGTGATGTATGAAGTGTAAACAAAGAATCTTTGTGGGACTACTATTTTCTTTATTGTCTCCTTTTTATTGTATAAAAAGCAAATCAAAACACCAAAATAAAAAAAACCAAACAGAGATCCAAAGTCTTTACACAAAAAAGATAAACAGACAAAAGAGAAAGTGTAGGAAAGAGAGAGAGAATCAAAATAAAAAAAAATAATAAAATAAAAAATAAAGTGAATTTCAAGATTGTCCTTTATCTTTATACTCATTTTCAGACACTGTCCTTTATGTTCAAAATTGACGAGTTTTGTCCTTTATTTTTCATATCATACACGTTTTGTCCTTTATGCCTAACCCAGTTAGTTTTTTCAGTTAAATTTAGTCATGTGCTTTGCACATGAGGGCATTTTTATCAATTCAAAGTTTGTAGAAGCTTTAAGCTGTAAATATGCCGTTGAACTTACCTTTGAATTGACAAAAATGCCCTCATGTGCAAAGTATATGACCAAATTTAATTGAAAAAAACTAACTGTGTTAGACCTAAAGGACAAAACGTGTATGATATAAAAACATAAAGGACAAAACTCGTCAATTTTGAACATAAAGGAGAGCGCCTGAAAATAGGTATAAAGATAAAGGACAATCCTTGAAATTTACTCTAAAAAATATATTAAAAAAATGGCATCAAAAGGCTTTCAGGAGAAGATAAAGAGAGGAAGAGATCAATGCAGATGGTCTGAAATGCAAAGTCTTGAACTTTGTGAAAACCCAAATATACCCTTGGGATCACTAACTGAAGAAGATAGAGAAACTGAAAGTGATATGGAAATGGAAGGAGAAAAGAGTAAATGTGCAGAGAAAGATAAAGAGGCTTCAGTTGGGTTTGGAGAGTTGTTTAGATTTGCAGATGGATTGGATTATGTGTTGATGGGAATTGGTACAATTGGTGCATTTGTTCATGGGTGTTCTTTGCCAATCTTTTTGAGATTCTTTGCTGATCTTGTTAATTCATTTGGGTCCAATTCACATAATGTTGATAGAATGAGTGATGAAGTGTTGAGGGTAACAATCTTTTTCTGTAAATTCATCTTTTTTTGTCATAAAAATTTGATCTTTTTTCTGTAAATTCATCTTTTTTTGTCATAAAAATTTGATCTTTTTTCTGTAAATTCATCTTTTTTTGTCATAAAAATTTGATCTTTTTTATTTTCATGTTGGATTTTTGTAGTATGCATGAAGGGAAACTTTCCTTTTATTTTGTTTCTCCAAATCCAGATTTTTAAATAATTTTGATCTTTTTTTTTTTTTTTTTCATATTATTGTTTTTCTTGTTGGGTTTTGCAGTTTTTTTTTCATATTATTGTTTTTCTTGTTGGGTTTTGCAATATGCATATTGCATAAAGAGTAATAAGTATTGAGGGTAGCAATCTTTTTCTCCAAATTCAACTTTTTTGTCATAAAAATGTTATCTTTTTTTTTTTTTAATTTAATTTCAAATTCTTTTTTTTTTTTCATGTTGGGATTTGCAGTATGCATGAAGGGCAACTTTCTTTTTATTTTATTTTTCCAAATCCAGCATTTTTAATATAAAATTTGAGTATTTTTTATTCCAAATTCTTGCATTTTCTTGCTGGGCTTTGCAATATGCAAAAAAATTAACATTCTTTATATCAAAATTCAATGTCATTCCACATAAAAAAAATGATCTTTTTTATTCCTTTTCAAATTCTTGATTTTTTCTTGTTGGGTTTTGCAATATACATAAAAATTAACATTTTTTATCAAAAAAAAAAAAAAAAAAAAAAAAAACAATGTCATTCAACATAATTTTTTTTTAATCCACCTCAAATTCTTGATCTTTCTTGTAAAATCTTGCAGTATGCAATTTACTTTATTATAGTTGGAGCTGCAATATGGGCATCTTCATGGGCAGGTATTTGTAATATGTGCTCAACTTTTTCATCTTTTAGCAACATGTTTTTCATCAAATATTCTTGAAAATGACTGTAATTTGACACATAAGTATATCTATTTTCAGAAATATCATGTTGGATGTGGACAGGAGAGAGACAATCAACAAAAATGAGGATCAAATATCTTGAAGCAGCATTGAGTCAAGACATTCAGTTCTTTGACACTGAAATCAGAACTTCAGATGTTGTATTTGCTATCAACACTGATGCTGTTATTGTTCAAGATGCCATTAGTGAAAAGGTATAAAATAATCAAGTTTTGTTGTGGGATTATGCTAGGGGCGTGAATTTCTGACACGACACGAACCTGACACGAAATTCGTAGGTTTGGGTTTAGTCTAAACGGGTTCGGGTCAGTTTCAGGTTGAACCCGCAACCCGTTTATCTAAACGGGTCGGATTGGCGAGTTGACCCGTTTAACCCATTTATATTATATTATATTTTTTTTACAATATGTGTTACGTTGTAAATTAAATTAAGTGTGGAGTGAATTTCAAGGATTGTCCTTTATTTTTATACCCATTTTCAGGCGCTGTCCTTTATGTTCAAAATTGACGAGTTTTGTCCTTTATGTTTTCACATCATACACGTTTTGTCCTTTAGGCCTAACACAGTTAGTTTTTTCAGTTAAATTTAGTCATGTGCTTTGCACGTGAGAGCATTCTTGTCAATTCAAAGGTAAGTTCAACGGCAGATTTTACAGCTCAAAGCTTCTGCAACCTTTGAATTGACAAAAATGCCCTCATGTTCAAAGCATATAACCAAATTTAACTGAAAAAACTAACTGGATTAGGCCTAAAGGACAAAACGTGTATGATTTGAAAACATAAAGGACAAAACTCATCAATTTTGAACATAAAGGACAACGCCTGAAAATGGGTATAACAATAAAGGACAATCCTTGAAGAGAAATTGACATATAATTTTATAACTTAAATGTAATTGTATCATATACGTTTGTGTTTTTTTAGTAAATTTTCATTTGCGAAAAAATTATAAAAAAAAATCGGGTCGTGTCGTGTTCGCGTCAACCCGTGAATATTCGGGTTCGTGTAAAATTTTTGGGTGTGGGTCAGGTTGAACAGCTAACCCACGAATACGACCCGTTTAGCACCTCTAGATTATGCACAAATACTTACACTTTTATTCTAATAATGTGTATGTGTGGCAGCTAGGAAACTTTATACACTATTTGGCAACATTTGTGTCTGGATTTGTGGTGGGATTCACAGCAGTTTGGCAATTAGCACTTGTGACACTTGCTGTGGTGCCTTTGATTGCTATAATTGGAGCTATTCATATGACAACATTGGCGAAATTGTCGTCGAAAAGCCAAGAAGCTCTTTCAGAAGCTGGAAACATTGTTGAGCAGGTGACTTTCATCTAACTTCCCTTTAATAAAAAAAAAACAAAAAATGGTTTCAAGATATTGGCAATTTTCCTCTGTTTTTTTATGAGATGAAATCAATCTTTAATTTGATTTATCAACTGGGGACTGGGCATATCCATGAATTTTAGCTATATATTTATACATATATATATATATATATATATATATACATAGGGGAAGGTTAACATACATTACGGCTTAACGTACATCACGTACGACAGGTAATTACGCACGTTCATTTTAAAATCACGCAAGTTATAACTCAAAAATCCAAAATCACGCATGTTGAAACACAATAATCACGCATATTGAAAACATTAATCACGCATGTTATAGAACAAATCACACACGTTGTTGTACGTGAAGTACGTTAAGCCGTAATGTACGATATACTTTTTCTATATACATATATATATATATAGGACCAGCCGACCAGGATCGAAGAGAACCACCCCAAGTTACGAGAACTTGAGAACTCCTTGCAAAAAAGTTTTTTTTTTTAGTTTTTTCGCCAATTTTTTTTTTAAATCATGTAACCGTTTCAAAATAACAACAACAACAACAACAATAATAATAATAATAAATAGCCTAGCGTTCATTTACGGTAGGTTTTTGATCGCTACTACTGTAATTTTTTTTTTACAAAAACATATGAGGTTACCCTTTTTGGCGGGTTACACTTATGTAAATTGTTGTTACACTAATGTAAATTTTCGTATACGACTTGTTTTTTTTTTTTTTTTTTTTGAAGAAATTACATAATTTTAATTTTTTTGGCTAAACCCTTAACTAATGGCATCTTGCATCTGAGCTAAATATGAAAAAAAAAAATCAATCTTTTTAATGGTTTTCCTTCTAATTATTGCTGAATTTGAATCAAAAGGAAAATCAGTCTTTCCATGTGAGTATTGTGTTACTTGAATTCAGTGGCGAAGCTTGAAAATTTCCACCGGGGGTTGGAAGTCACCGGACCTAAAAGTATATACCTAATTTTTTTTTATAAAACCGGGGGTCGAAAACGTGTATACCTAAAAAAATTTATACAAAACGTACATACATAACACCACTGAGCGAAAAGTCCCCCCCCCCCCCCCCCCCCCGGCCCCTTCATAGCTTTGCCCCTGCTTGAATTTAAGCTGAAATCAAGATACTGCTATTCATAAATCAAAGAGTTCACTTTTGCTATTTGTGTATTTTCTTTATCCGTCGAAAATGCAGACAATAGCGCAAATTCGGACCGTTGTGGCATATGTTGGTGAATCTAGAGCGTTACAAGCGTACTCGGAAGCGTTAAAGATCGCGCAAAAGCTTGGATACAAAAGCGGATTTGCAAAAGGATTAGGATTAGGATCAACTTATTTCACTGTCTTTTGTTGTTATGCACTTCTTTTATGGTATGGAGGATATCTTGTTAGAAACCATTACACCAATGGAGGACTTGCAATTTCTACAATGTTTTCGGTCATGATTGGTGGACTGTAAGTACTCTTTCTCTCTCTAAACCATATTTTTCTAAAAGAGTTAACTGTCATTTCCGTCACGTGGTTTGTCCAATTATGCCAGTTCCAGTCCCAGAACAAATTTCAAATTTGTGCCATTTACGTCCCTCACATTCTTGAAACTCGCAAGTCCCGTCTAAAAGCTTAACGTCTGTTAAAGCCTGCCGTTTAATGAAGGGTAAAAACGTCATTTTCAAATTTGTGCCATTTACGTCCCTCACATTCTTGAAACACGCAAGTCCCGTCTAAAAGCTTAACGTCTGTTAAAGCCTGCCGTTTAATGAAGGGTAAAAACGTCATTTTTATTTTTTTTTGTTTTTTGACTTAAACTCTACTAAAATCTCACCCCTTCACTAAAAAGGGTGAGATTTTAATAGGGTTTAAAAAAAGGAAAATAAAAGAAAATTGGAAAATGACGGTTTTACCCTTCATGGACAACAGGTTTTAACAAACGTTAGTTTTTTGGACGAAACTTGCATGTTTCAAGAATGTCAGGGATGGAAATGGTACGTATTTGAAATTTGGTCAGGACTGGCATAATTGGATAAACCACATGGACAAAAATGACAGTTAACTATATTTTTTAAAAAATAAATCTTGATATGTTCTAACGATCAAATTTTCAAATTCGACAGTGCGTTAGGCCAATCGGCTCCAAGTATGTCTGCATTCGCAAAAGCACGAGTAGCCGCAGCTAAAATCTTTAAGATCATTGATCACAGACCAAATGTTGACAGAAACTGTGAACCGGGTTTGGAGTTGGAACCCGTTTCGGGTCAACTAGAGTTGAAAAATGTTGACTTTTCATACCCCTCAAGACCAGATGTTAAAATTTTAAACAACTTCACTTTAAGTGTTCCTGCTGGGAAAACTATTGCTTTGGTTGGAAGCAGTGGTTCCGGAAAATCCACCGTTGTGTCCCTCATCGAAAGGTTCTATGATCCTACATCGGGTAACGACAATGTACAACTTTACATGCACACTGTACAAGTGTACAACACATTGTTTGAAATGTTTTTTATGTTTAATTGTTTTCAGGACAAGTTATGCTTGATGGGCATGACATTAAAGGACTAAACTTGAAATGGTTAAGGCAACAAATCGGTCTGGTTAGCCAAGAGCCAGCGTTATTTGCAACCACCATAAAAGAAAACATACTTTTGGGTCGGCCCGATGCATCCTTGGTTGAGGTCGAGGAAGCAGCCCGTGTCGCCAATGCTCACTCGTTCATTATTAAATTACCCGATGCCTACGATACTCAGGTTAGTCAATTAGTCAAACGCTACTTACTAGATCATATTGACGATTTTGTTCAAACATTTAGCGTTCGAGCATAAGGGCATTTTGGTCATTTTAATCTTTTTTATGCCGACGTATGTTGCTCATAGTGTGAGCCACTCAGGGTAACTCTAGAGATTTACATTGGTGGTGATAGATCATCTTGTTCACATTATCGAAAGATAGGCCTTACGGTAGGGGCATTTTGGTCATTTAATCTTAAGAGCCCGACCGACCAGTGTAGTTCATGTTTTAAACATTGGTGGTGACGGATATTGATTCTTAAACGTTCAGCCAGTTAGTCAAACGCTATGTTATATTAATATTTTTAGCGTCTGGTTCCAAGGGTATTTTGGTCATTTTAAGCTTCAAGCCGGCCCATGTTGCTCATAGTGTGGGCCCATCTGGATAACTCAACTTTAAACATTGGTGGTGATTGACCTTGAGTCTTGAATGTTTAGTCAAATATTCAAATACTACACCATTTTGATAGACCTTTTAGCATCCGAGCATAAGGCCATTTCGGTCATTTGGTCTTTAAAGCGCGGCCCATGCCACTCGTAGCATCGGCCCCCTCTCAAGTTTTAAAGTTGGTGATGATTGACCTGACCCTGATTCTTGAATTGAATGGGCAATCATTTTTGTTGAATACCATAACAATTAACATATACGTACGTACTCTTGTTCACCTTATCTTTAAAGCCTGACCCGTGTAGATTATAGCGTTGGCCCGCCTGGTTAACTCAAGTTTTGATTTTGGTGGTAAAGTACATGTATGGTCCCTATGGTTTACCAAAATTTTGGATTTAGTCCCTAGGTTTCCAAAGTTACACAAATGATCCTTGTGGTTTCGACTTTGTAACACATTTAGTCCCTAACTTGGATATGCTAAAACTTTTGGATTTGTTGGGTGAAGACTAAATGCGTTACAAAGTGCAAACCACAGGGACCATCCGTGTAGTTCTGGAAAGCTAGGGACCAAATCCAAAATTTTGGTAAACCAGAGGGACCATCCGTGTACTTGACTCTAAAGTTTATAGGTTTTTGGTAAGTTTAGTATTTCATTCTAAAGATCAAATATCAATGGAAAAAATTGGTCAAATATTTTAAAGTCAAATGAAGGTGAAATATTATGAGGAGTTAATTGCCATTTTAGTCCCTGTGGTTTGGGCCATTTTGCCAGTTTAGTCCAAAGGTTTCATTTTTAACAGCAGGATCCAAAAATGTTTCATCGTTGCCATTTTGGTCCAACTGACTTAACTCCATCCATATGTGTTAAGTCTGCCAAGGGCATTTTAGTCATTTCATTTTTCTTGTATCAATGAAAAAATTAGTTTAGAAATTTGTTATGTCAGCATTGCATGTGCAGATTTATACAAGAAACAAAAACTTAACTGCAAGTCTGCAACATCATTGGATGGGAAGGACAAACAAACAAACAAATAAAAATAAATAAATAAATAAATAAATAAATAAATAAATGAATGAAGAACTAATAAATATTGGATTCCCCACATGACTGACAGATTCACAGATTTTGTTTGACTAAGAGCATGTTCTAAGGAACCCCTTTGACTGACCATATGTAAGACTAAGACAAACTGTCTGCATTCTTTTGACTTTCAGGAGTCAAACATTCTACTTTCAGTTTCATACTTGATGTGAATATGGTTTAGTTTGTGAAGAAAGCTCAATAAGTGTACCAAAAAGGTTTTTTTTTTTTTTTTTTTTTTTTTTTTTTTTTAATATCACTAGGAATTATTGTTTATGATTCAAACTTTTATGTAGGGTTGAAAACGAACCGAATGTTCAGCGAATAATTCGTGAACCGTTCAGTGGGAAGTTCGTCTGTATTTGTACATGAACAAGAAATTTTGTTCCTTTAGTTAAATGAACGAACATGAACACGCGCCCTGTTCATTCATATATGTTTGTGAATATTCGGTAACGTGTTCGTTTATGTTCGTTTGTTCGATAGTTCATTAGAGCTTTTAATTTTGACATTTTATTTAAATACTTCATAAACATTTATTTGTGTTCATTAACGTCCGTGTGTTCATGAACGTTTATTTCTGTTCGTTTGCCTTCGTTTGTGTTTGTTACCTAAAATTAACGAATGAACACGAACACACTCATTTCCTTAAGAGTCATTATCATCATACTCAGTAAATCCCACCAACAGCAAAACTAAGGTAGGGTCTGAGGAGGGTAGATGTAGACAGCCTTACCTCTACCCCGTAGGAATAGAGAGGCTGCTTCCAGTGAGACCCCCGGCTCGATATGTATGTCACTTAAGAGTAAATTACAAAAATCGTCCTTTATGTATGTCACTTATTGCAAACTGTGTCCTTTGTCTTCAATAATTACAGAAAACGTACTCAATGTTTGCAAACTCTTGCAAGTTATGTCCTTTAGCCCTAACTCAGTTAATGAACGAACACGAACAGAAAATCCCGTTCTGTAATTGTTCATGAAGAACTGAACACGTCTATTTCCTTAACAAACGAACACGAATAAGAAGGCCTTGTTTGTGTTCGTTCGGTTCCTTTGCAGGCTGCAACCTTACTTTTATGTGATAACCATATATTTAAAATGTTCCAAGTTTGAATTCAAAAGTCAAACAATCAAAAATTTGTCAAGTGTCGGGTCAGGTCGGGTCACACTTATCAAAAGGTTATGTGTAGGTTGGGGAGAGAGGATTACAATTATCAGGTGGTCAAAAGCAAAGAATAGCAATAGCAAGAGCAATGTTAAAGAACCCTGCAATCTTGCTTTTAGACGAGGCTACAAGCGCTTTAGATTCGGAGTCCGAAAAACTAGTACAAGAGGCGTTGGACCGTTTTATGATCGGGCGGACAACTTTGGTGATCGCCCACCGTCTCTCCACCATACGCAAGGCGGATCTCGTGGCGGTTTTGCAACAAGGTGGTGTTTTGGAGATCGGCACGCATGATGGTCTTATCGCCAAAGGGGAAAATGGTGTCTATGCTAAGCTTATAAAGATGCAAGAAGTTGCTAATGAAACTGCTTTGAACAATGCTAGAAAAAGCAGTGCAAGGTACTTTGGTCTAGCTGACTTTTAAAGTCAAACAAATTCACTACAAAAAAATTTCATGTGACATAAAAGATTAAAAGATGTACTAAGCCTAATATTCATACCATTTACCTAGCGGTGCAAACGAGCCGAGCCGAGGCCAAGCTCGACCAGGCTCGAGCTCGATTAACTTATGAGAGCTCGAGCTTGGACTCGGCTCGGCTCATTTATTATCTATTAATTTATATATTAAATAAAAATAATATAAATAAGGGTAAATTACACTTTTCGTCCTTTATGTTTGTACCGGATTACAACTGATAGCCTTTAACTTTAATAATTACAGTTACAATCCTTTATTTGCAAAACCTATTACAATCTACGTCTTTTAACACTAACCAGATTAAAATTTTCAATTAAGTTTATTCATTTAAGGGTATTTAGGTTTTATTTAAAATAAAAGCATGAATTGACCAGAATACCCTTAAATAAATAAACTTAACTGAAAATTTTAACCCGGTTAGTGCTAAAGGACGTAGAGTGTAAATAGGTTTTGCAAATAAAGAATTGTGACTGTAATTATTGAAGTTAAAGGCTATCCGTTGCAATCCGGTACAAACATAAAGGACGAAAAGTGTAATTTACCCTATAAATAATAGACTCGTTTAGGCTCGCGAGTTTGATAAGTGAAGCTCGGGCTCGTTACTAAACAAGCTTATTTTTAGGTTCTAGCTCGGCTTGTAAACAAGATTAAATAAGCTCGACTTGGCTCGTTTACAAGACAACTTTAAATAAGGGGTAGATGTTATTAAATATTAATTAAAACTAATATTACACTAAAGCTCGACTAGTCTGGCGAGCTTCACATGCCAAGCTCGGGCTCGATAAAGAAACATGTATCTGTTCCAATCGATGAAAATAAAACAGTTTGACCATAAAAGTCAACCCTGTAAACTTTAGACTTATACAACTTTTACTTGTTTGTAGAGCTTCTAGTGCAAGAAACTCAGTGAGTTCACCAATAATGACAAGAAACTCATCGTACGGTCGATCACCGTACTCTCGACGGTTATCCGACTTCTCAACATCAGACTTTAGCCTATCACTTGAAGTCGGATACGCGAACCACCGGCTTGAGAAGCTCCCATTCAAAGAGCAAGCAAGTTCCTTCTGGCGGCTCGCCAAAATGAACTCACCCGAATGGACCTATGCGTTAATCGGCTCAGTGGGTTCAGTAGTTTGTGGCTCACTCAGTGCATTCTTCGCATACGTTCTAAGCGCTGTTCTGAGCGTGTATTACAATCAAGATCACGAGTACATGGTTAAGGAAATCGGGAAATACTGTTATCTGTTGATCGGGGTTTCATCGGCTGCTCTTATTTTCAACACGTTGCAGCATTGTTTCTGGGATGTTGTTGGAGAAAACTTGACTAAACGGGTTCGTGAGAAGATGTTGACCGCGGTTTTGAAGAATGAGATGGCGTGGTTTGACCAAGAGGAAAATGAGAGCTCGCGCGTGGCTGCGAGGCTCAGTTTGGATGCGAATAATGTTCGGTCAGCGATTGGTGACCGGATTTCGGTCATTATGCAGAACTCTGCGCTCATGCTGGTTGCATGCACCGCGGGTTTTGTTCTACAGTGGCGGCTTGCGCTTGTTCTCGTTGCGGTTTTCCCTGTGGTGGTTGCTGCAACTGTTTTGCAGGTTCGTTTTCATGCAACTTTTCATTAACCATGCAGTTTCTTGTTCTATATAGAGTAAAATGTCATTTTCGTCCTCGAGGTTTGGTCAGTTTTGCGACTTTCGTCCAAAGGTTTTTTTTTTTACGCATCTGGATCCAAAAGGTTTGAAATCTTGCGATTTTCATACGGCTTGTTAACTCTATCCATTTTTCTCCGTTAAATTAAGTCAGGGGTATTTCCGTTTTTTTGTTAACTTAAAGGGCAATTCTGTCTAATGGATTCGGTCAGGGGTATTTTAAAGGAAAAATTACAAGTTTTGTCCTTTATCTTTATACCACTTTTCAGGCGGTGTGTTCTTTTTAACGAATGTTGACAGACGGTGTCCTTTACTAGGTATTTTGTTGCAAGTTTAGTCCTTTACACCCAACCCAGTTAAAAAACCCTGTTAATTGTTGGGTGTAAAGGACTAAACTTGCAACAAAATACCTAGTAAAGGACTAAACTTGCAACAAAATACCTAGTAAAGGACACCGCCTGTCAACAATTAACAGGGTTTTTTAACTGGGTTGGGTGTAAAGGACTAAACTTGCAACAAAATACCTAGTAAAGGACACCACCTGTCAACTTCGTTAAAAAGGACACCGCCTGAAAAGTGGTATAAAGATAAAGAACAAAACTTGTAATTTTTCCGTATTTTAAATGCTTAGTGAAAAAGACCGGATTGCTCTTTAAGTTATCAAAAAAGACAAAAATACCCCTGACTTAACGGAGAAAAATGGATGGAGTTAACGAGCCAGGATGAAAATTGCAAGGTTTCAAATCTTTTGGATCCAGATGCGAAAAACACAAACCTTTGGATGAAAATCGCAAAACTGGCCGAAACTCAGCAACGAAAATGGCATTTTACTCTTCTGTCTATTTTCTTTCGGGTTTAGTTTGATTATTGAGTTTTCATGTTTTCTTGATTTAAACAGAAAATGTTTATGCAAGGATTTTCGGGCGATTTAGAAGGCGCACACGCGAAAGCTACGCAGCTTGCTGGTGAGGCGGTATCGAATATGAGAACAGTGGCCGCGTTCAACTCGGAGTCGAAAATCGTCAACCTTTTTACGACAAGTCTGGATAAGCCGCTTCGTAGATGCTTCTGGAAAGGACAGATAGCGGGTAGCGGGTTCGGGGTGGCTCAATTTTTGCTCTATTGTTCGTATGCGCTCGGGCTTTGGTACGCGTCGTGGCTCGTAAAGCATGGGATCTCTGATTTCTCAAAGACCATTCGCGTGTTCATGGTTCTCATGGTCTCGGCCAATGGTGCGGCCGAGACACTGACTCTAGCTCCTGATTTCGTCAAGGGTGGTCGAGCGATGAGGTCTGTTTTCAACCTTCTTGACCGAAAAACGGAGATTGAGTCGGATGACCCTGACTCGACCCCGGTCCCAGACCGGCTCAGAGGAGAGATAGAACTTAAACATGTGGATTTCGCTTACCCGTCTCGTCCTGACACCCCGGTTTTCCATGACCTTTGTTTGCGTGCCCGAGCGGGAAAGACTCTGGCCCTAGTCGGGTCAAGCGGGTGCGGGAAAAGCTCGGTTATCGCACTTATACAAAGATTCTACGAGCCATCATACGGACGAGTCACGATCGATGGAAAAGATATCCGGAAATATAATCTAAAATCCCTACGTCGCCACATCGCCACGGTCCCACAAGAACCGTGTCTTTTCGCGACCACGATTTACGAAAACATAGCATACGGGCACGAGTCGGCAACCGAGGCGGAGATTATCGAAGCCGCCACTTTCGCAAACGCTCATAAGTTCATATCTTCGTTACCGGATGGATACAACACGTTTGTCGGGGAACAAGGGGTGCAGTTGTCGGGAGGGCAAAAGCAACGTGTGGCAATCGCACGTGCGTTTTTAAGGAAAGCTGAGGTCATGCTACTAGACGAGGCCACAAGTGCATTAGACGCGGAGTCCGAGAAGTGCATTCAAGAGGCGCTTGAACGTGTTTGTTCGGGGAAAACAACTATTGTTGTTGCGCATAGGTTGTCGACGATACGAAATGCTCATACCATTGCGGTTATTGATGACGGGAAAGTGGCGGAACAAGGGTCGCACTCGCAGTTGTTGAAGAACTATGCAGACGGGTGTTACGCGAAGATGATTCAGTTACAACGATTCTCACACGGACATGAAGTTGTAAACATTGCGTCGGTTGGTTCGAGTTCATCGTCACAAATCTAAGGAAAGAAGATGATTAATTTGTAATATTTTGTGTTTATTTCTTTATTTTTGGGTTGTACCTTCACTTTATGTTGGTTAGTATTAATTGTGTAGGCTTTAATGGTTACAGTGGATTATTATTATTATTATTTTTGGGATGTCCCTTCAGTATTTGGGCCATTTTGTATAAAATCTTTGATCATAAACTTCACAGATGTTTTCGACCTACATGCGAAAAATGAAATTTTCGTACTAGACTAGTCAGTCGGTTTGGCCGATTTGAAATATGTATGATCCGGTTAAGAGTTCAATTTTTACATTTTGCCTTTTTAACTGTTTGGAACTTGAAACCGGCTTTGTAAAATGAACCGGTCGTTTTAACATTTATTTTCTAATTCCTTTTTTTTTTAGAAATAAAAAGTTATGTGTATATATTATATAACATGAACAATCCTTGTCATTTAAAAAAAAAAATATCAAAAGTTATGATTTATATAAAAAAGGTTAAAAAATTTGTCTAAATCAGCCGAACCAAACCGTGACCAGCCTACCTAAACAATAACGTAATTAAGCAACAAACTCGTTCCATAACCACCAAAAAAATACCTACTTACTTGAACAGTTGAACTTGATTGCCTTTGTATAGTAGTGTATCGTATAATTTAAAATCTACATAAATAAATGGTATTAACCATAAATAAATGGTATTAACCATAAATAAATGGTATTAACGTTGTTTGAAACTATTAAAATTATATAGTTTCCATTAAGTATTTAATTTTTCTAGTCAATTGTTAGGGTGAATTCAAGATCGGTTTACAAGTAATGAGTATCCCAATAGGTAACTTTTAACCATGAAATAATAGAAGATTAGAAGGTCACAAACATGCATACTTGATGCACACAAGTATACATGCCCGGCCCAAGCCCAAGTATTTTGATGCTTGGGCTTTAGGTCTCCAACCCAATAGGGCCTCCAACTTAAAAAAATATTATACATGATATTTCGGTTGGGCTGAACTTTTATCTTTACACATAGAAAAATTATATAAAAATACAAAAAAAAAAAAAAATTAACTTCGCCAACAATAAACCTTTTAGTTTATTTTGCGGGTTCCAAGCCCAGGTAAAGGAGAGTTTTTCTCAAAAAACGTTTTTTTAGAAAAAGACCAAGTTTTTAATTTGCTTTAAACCACAAAAATGGTTGAGTCGGCCTTGCGAGTATACAATGTATCACATGAGTATTGAGTAACAAGGACACCTTATAGAGTTGAAGCCATGTAATAGGACACATTTTTGTAATTTGATATGAGACTAGGAATTAACAAAACATCTCCCATACTCATATTTTTCATAGATGGAGTTGGTGGATTGCTACAACAATTATTTTAGTAGGTTCATATGGTTCAGGTTGAGTTGATCTTCGTTATTCAAGGATTCGGACTCGATCATAATGCAAGCATATACAGAACGCTCAAGACCACCATCTAGGAGTAAAGTTAGCAATTAAATGACCAATACATGTCAATTCTCATGTGTGTAGGTGGTGAGTGTGGTGTGTCATATGGATGAGATCGGTATGATACCGGTACCGTACCGGTACCGATACCGTAAATACCGTTACCGAAATTGAGGAAATATGGATACCGATTGCCGTACCGTATTTGTAGATTCAGTACCGGTACGGTACCGGTATTTCGGTACTTTACCACATTGATACCGCTTTGGTGTCATCCATTGTTTTACCTAAAAAAATATCATGTGCAACCTATCCATTCATTACTAACTAAACTAGAGTAATATATAGAGAAATGTAAAAAAAGGTAAACACATTAAACATCCATGGGTTCGACTTTTACCCAATTCCGAGTCACCATCAAGTTCGAGAAAAGGGGTTTCTTCAACAATAGTGTCGTCTCCTTACACAACCAAACACAAAGATATTAAAAATTTAAAAATAAGAAAAGATATATTGATAATTTATAACCAAACCATTAAAAAATTAACTTACTTCAATGGATTTCATGCTTTTTACCCATGATTATTGAATTCGGTATTAATACCGGTATTTACCGAAAAATACCGGTACCGATACGGCTTTTTACCGATACCGAATTTCAAAAAATCTATTACCGATACCGGTACCGTTTATGATCGGTACGGTACGGCATCGGTACGGTACCGGTATGGTACCGGTACGGTACCGGTATTTCGGTAAAAAATCTCATCCCTAGTGTGTCATTAGTACTAATTAAAGGTGATGCAACTACAAGAAAAGGAATTACTCACTCGGGGAAGAGAGCTAAATCTAACAACTAGGTGTGTGAGCCCAAAGTCAAATAAGAAGAGGGTACATTCATAATAACGAGGTTGGCGGTCCAGGTAATGTTTGAGTCAGGAAAGGGCTGTGATCTGAATCAAATCGAGCGAGCGGCGAGTCAGGTCTCTTTTGAGTCTATTATGGTGGTAGTTTGAGACGGGTGTGTGTGCAACGGTTTGGGTCGTAATCAGGGTCGGCTGTCCAGGTCCGCATATTTAGTCAAGGTCATGGTGGGTAGATTCTAATTTCTTTACGTTGTTTTACTTAATCAAATTCATGGCAAATTCGTTTCAAACTCTAAATCCAGTTTCTTTAAATTGGGGGTGTGCACGATTGAATCCGGATCTTAGCCTCAACCGAAACTGAAGTCGTCGATTAATCAATATTATTAACCAATCAGTATTTGGTTAATCCGTTCAATTTATTCAGTTAGTTTGTCGACTTTTAGTTAAGTTTCAGTTAACGATTCAACTATTCTCACCTTGTTTAAATCAATGTTTTTAAACTGTATCCGGTAGGGCTCAGAAATGGTTCAACGAGTAATACCGGGTTGTATCGGACAGTAATACCGGGTCGAGTAGTAAACCCTATAAAAGTATATGATTCTACAACCATAAAACGTTCAAAGTTCCGGATCCACAATAACCCCCAAATTCACATACTCGCAGCTCAAACCCTAGAAATCACCCAGCAAGATCCAAAATCTCTCCTGCATATTCAAATCTATACTTCACCAATTTGCACCAGCACCCAAAATTCAACCTTATTATGGCATCGAAGAAGAAAGAATCTGAAGGCATCGCCTTACTCTCCATGTACGGCGACGAAGAAGATGACGATATGGAAGAAGATGACATAGACAACGATAACACCGGTAACGATGTCGTTTTGGAGGAGAACAAGGAGCAGGGTGAAGTTGTTGCGAATATGGAAGAATATGATGATGAATTAGAGGCCGTTAATGTTAATGATAATGATAATACGACGTCGGTTTCTCCAGCTCAGCAAGTTGTTAGGAGGAAGGGAGGTTTAACGATTGTTGATTATGGGCATGATGAAGCAGCAATGTCGCCTGAACCAGAGGTAATAATATGTTATGTTCTTTGTCTTCGTGTTGAATTCGGGTTTTTTTCGAGTTATTCGAATTAGGAACAAAATTAGAGGAAAGTTAAAAACTACAAAAAAAAGTTACTCACTATTCTGTTGACTTGTAACTAGGGCTGCAAACGAACCGAAAGAAACACAAACAAGACCTTGTTCGTGTTCGTTTGTGAAGAAATATATGTGTTCGCGAACCGTAACGAACACTTATCGAACGAGATTTTATGTTCGTGTTCGTTTGTTAAGGAAATGAACTTGTTCGTGTTTGTTTGTTAATTTTAGGTAACGAACGTTGACGAACACAAATGAGCACAAACTAATGTTTAGGAACACAAATGGAAATAAATGAACACAAACAATCGTTCATGAACAGAATAATACGTACACTTATTAGATATTTAATTTGTCGAAATTTTGAAGTATTTAAATAAATATAAAAACTAAAACCACTAATGAACTTTCAAACACAAACAAACACGTTACCGAACGTTCACGGACATAAACGAACGAACACGACCTCTGTTCATATTTGTCTATTTAACTAACCGAACGAAATTTCTTGTTCGTGTTCGTTTGTTTAATAAAAGAACGAACACAAACGAACTTCCCGCCGAACGGTTCACGAACTGTTCGTCGAACGTTTGGTTTGTTTGCAGCCCTACTTGTAACAATCTAAATGACTATGAATGTTGGGATTAGGGTTAACTTGTGTATGTTGTGATTGTCGTCTGATAGCGGATAGAATGACGGAATGAGTGCTGGCAAATCGTGTCTTATCGGGTTCAACAGGTCTCTGACGACGCGTGTAACACAAGTATTAAACATGAATACAGCTCGTTTAACTACTTTATATCTCACGGTTATAACATAGTTTTACGTTTTATGTACCAAGAAAAAGAAATGATGGATCCTAACCTCATAATTATATTTATTTTTAAAAAGTAAAAAAATCACGTTGTATACTTTTTCAGTAAACTGGTCTAATCGTGTCTTATACAGATATCTATTGCCAGTGAATGAGGCGTGAGTGATTGTTTACCAATTAGGTTATTTGGTAAAGGGTTTGTTTTTTGGGCCATTAAAAATCTATGCAGTTAATGCGGTAAAATATCTACCGATATTTGAGATATAGGTTATCTAGGTGAGATATCGGTAATTTTAACATCATTGGTGATATTGGTCAAATATCGGTGATATATCGGTCAATAACGCCGATAATATGGGTACAGATATTCTG
Organism: Helianthus annuus; assembly: GCF_002127325.2. Classification (NCBI taxonomy): domain Eukaryota; kingdom Viridiplantae; phylum Streptophyta; class Magnoliopsida; order Asterales; family Asteraceae; genus Helianthus; species Helianthus annuus. Next base: position 179,463,276 of record NC_035443.2, on the reverse strand, counting down.
ACTGATATTTGACACCGATATTTTACTAAGGGACCGATATAACCGATAAACTGCATAGTTAAAAATTTAGACATTTAGACAAGGCCAAAAACACACAACTGCACAAGCATTCGGGTTACTTGAATAGGTTCGAATAACAAGTAATTATATTCTAATTCAACTTATTTGTTCAGTTCTAAACGAATTCTTAGTTATTTGATTGCGATTCGAATAAGAACACCATAGGGGAAGGAGGGGGGGGGGGTATGTGTTGTACCGCAATGTCAGGATATAGATGCTGTTTTCCAGAAAGATCCCTATCTCCAAAACCATATCTAGACATGAACAATATAAGGCTACTCGGTGTGGGGGGCGTCCTAGCCCTGTCGAGCCCCGGCGCCGCCCCGGAACACTGTTTCCGTAGGACCGTCCCCGTCGAGATCGTCTTCCTGCAGACGTTCTTGCCGTGCCCCTTCTTCTCACACACACATATACATACAACATAGATCCATCCCCTTCCGGCCTATCCTCACACCCGTCCTACCTGGCGGAGCATCCTTTGAGGACTACCCTCCTCCACACCGAGTAGTCTAAAAGAAACTTAAAGAGTCCTACACATGGAATCTAAACAGGAGAGAACAAAAAGAACTAAAAGATTATTATTAGTAAGCTCAATAATAGAAAAAATGGTGAAAAGTATAACAATATAGATGAAACATCATAGAGAGACGGAAACAAAATGAAGGTAACATGCAGAGCCACCTAAGCCCCTTAGATAAAGCTAAGACAAATATATACTCGCTTCCCCTAGAAGTCCTTAATCTTGCATCTTTCATGGTTATGGAACATCATTAGATCAGAAACTTAACATTTAATAAAAGTACAAAAGATATATAATTAATGGTTAACAATTATTTTCTTCCAGCTACATGAAAATCTTTCAATGGAATAGCTAATAAAATGTTGATGTGTAAACAGAACAATAATGTAGATAGATAACTCCATAGTTCATACCAATGCACGAAGTACATACATTAAATATAACATAACTGAGTTCCTCTTGTATAAGGTCATTCTTGCTCTTTTGGACCCAACTCACTACTCACTAGTAAGTACTTTTTATTTAGGCACAATCACTCAGTTTTTTTCTTTTTTGCTTACATATTCTGGGTTAGGTTAACGTACAAATGCCCTTATCGTACATTACGTACGCTACAATCTCAGCCGTCCGATCATCTTCCCGCATTGAATTCGCATGTTGTTTTTTTGTAACAATTTCGCATGTTGGTTTTTTAACATGCGATTTCATCAAAATTACCACATGCGAAATTGGTACAAAAAAACAACATGCTATTTCATCAAAATTATCACATGCGAAATTGGTACAAAAAACAACATGCGAATTCATAAAAAATTATCACATGCGAAATTGTTATAAAAAAACAACATGCTATTTCATCAAAATTATCACATGCGAAATTGGTACAAAAAAACAACATGCGAATTCATCAAAAATTATCACATGCGAAATTGTTATAAAAAACAACATGCGATTTTAAAATGCGGGAAGATGATCTGACGGCTGAGATTGAAGCGTACGTAATGTACGATAAGCAATATTGTACAGTACTCTTTACCTCTACATATTCTCTCCTTACATGATGTTCTTTGTTTCCCGGGATGCATTTTCTTTCAATGTTCTTTTCCGGATCTAATCTATGGCAACAAGTCTCTTTTTTTTATAAGGCCACCCGTAGTGGGGCTTCATATCACGCCGGCAACATCGATGGCGCCCCATAGCGCCCGGCAACACCGATACTGCCGGCGCTATGGGTTGAATATTTTGTCTTCTCGCGAAATGGATAGCGACGTGAGGGGGAGTATTTCAAAAATCCAACCGTTACCAACTCACACACATATATATACATACATACATATATATAAAGCCCCATAAAGCCCTTTTCTTACGCAGTTACGCGTTTCGCCACTTCTCGCATAACGCCCCCTAAAGGGCTTTAAGACTGCACATGGTCTAACTAAAGTAGACAGATTTATGAGACAGCAACTGACAATCTGACACAACCTTCCTGGTCAATTTGTTCATTCTTGCTAAAGCCTTCTTTGCATTCTTTATTTCTACTGCTTATTATATACACATGTCATGGTTGACCTCCAGCCTCTTTATTGGACGTTCACGTCTATGCATGCACGCAATTGTTGTTCTATCGGATTTCATTCTTTCTTGCTTGGCGTTGTTTTGTCCACCTGCTCACTACTTGTTCATCATTCTTATGTAGGAGAGGTTGACTTTCTTACATATTTGAAAACTAATATTCTAACTTGTGAAACTAGTTGCTCATAACACGCCCCACCATTTTTTATGATTCAGTTTCAAGTAAAATTCTAAGGCATGATACAAATCTACAATAGTATCGACTTTTTGATTCACACCTGTTTACATATACATGCACCTACTTTTGAACTTATTAGTTGGAGAAAGTGTCTTATATCAAAGAGATGGACCTGTAAACTTGTCTGTTCTGGGTTTTAAAAAGCGCGCTAGGCACAACGTCAAGCGCAAGGCTGGTCACTTCTGACTCAAAAAAGCGCAAAGTATACAAAAAGTGCACAAAAGGCGAGTGAGGCGCACAGAAAAGCAGCTTGAGGCTCAGTCAGGAGGTGCACCTCCTGTGCATGGGGAGTTTTTGTGCATCAGGATGTTGTACATATAGGCTATTTATATATTAGATCTTATCTAAAGTTTATGAGTAAATTACAAAAAATCGTCCTTTATGTATGTCACTTATTGCAAACTGTGTCCTTTGTCTTCAATAATTACAGAAAATGTACTCGATGTTTGCAAGCCCTTTCAAGTTATGTCCTTTAGCCCTAACTCAGTTAATTTTGTGATTAAATCTGACCAAATGGACCTCACATGAGGGTATTTTTGTGGTTAAATCTGACCAAATGGACCCCACATGAGAGTAAACTGACCAAAATACCCTCATGTGAGGTCCATTTGGTCAGATTTAACCACAAAAAATTAACTGAGTTAGGGTTAAAGGACAAAACTTGCAAGGGTTTGCAAACATCGAGTACGTTTTCTGTAATTATTGAAGATAAAGGACATAGTTTGCAATAAGTGACATACATAAAGGACGATTTTTGTAATTTACTCAAAGTTTATTTATAGCTGAATTTTGGGTGCTTTTGCGCCTCATCATGGGGACCTATTGTCCTGATGCGCCTCACGCTTTCTAAAACCAAGATTACGTTTAGGTTAGCTGTTGTTTTTTTTAACAAGCACGATCTTAGTAGTCAGCGTATAGATAGATTAACTCTTAACAGTGTCGTTTTCTTTTTTTGTCTGATATGTCTTGTTTTTTCTGGTTTATATTGCAGGAAGGGGAAATAGCAGCAGCAGGTCGAGTAATGTTCGGTGCAGAGCTTCAAACTGCAAATGGTATGTGCCTAATATAGTGATAGGCTGATAAAGAAATTAAATTTTATACAGAAATTTGGTAACTTAACATTTGGCATGCAGTGCAAGGTTGTGATTGCCATTGCGACATGTTTGCACATTCTTTGTTGCCAAAATATATACGCCTTTGATGACAACTTGGTAAGGCGTGATCATAATATTAACGTTTGGTGGTAATAAGAATGATGATGACAACTTGGTAAGGCGTAAATAGTATCTATAATAAATTTATAAATGTTATATGTATACTGGGCGTCTCGTGTAAGTGAGGCACGCGTGTAGAACCAATGCACTTATACTTATGCAGTGGCGAAGCTTGAGATTTCCGACCGGTGGGTCGAAAACGTATATACCCAAAATTTTCTATAAAACGGGGGGTCGTAAACGTATATACCAACAAATTTCTATACGAAAACTACATACTCTCCACTACTGAGCGAAAAGTTCGGGGGGTTGGCCGCCCCTTCCGCCTCCACTATGCTTCGCTAATGTACTTATGGATGTGCTTTTATAGTTGAAATAATACTAATGATTCAATGGCCGTGTGCCAACAATCTAATCATGTACTTTTCATCTTCATGTGCAGGAACACCACAAGGAACTACACCACCAAACACACAATCAACTCCACCTCAATCATCCGATCAATCACAATCCGACGCATTGTTAAACTCCAACCGAAACGAAACAGAACGCTCAGAGCCCGAAGAATCCGTCAACGTTACTACAGAAGACGACCGCAGTGCATTGGACAAGTTTCTCCCGCCACCTCCAACGACAAAGTGCTCGGACGAACTGCAAGAAAAGATTACGAAGTTCATTCTGCTGAAGAAGAAAACTGGGAGAAGCTTTAATTCAGAAGTGCGCAATAGGAAAGAATACCGCAACCCGGATTTTTTGTTACATGCTGTCACGTATCAGGATATTGATCAGATTGGATCTTGCTTCAGTAAAGATGTTTTTGATCCGCATGGTTATGATAAGGCTGATTATTACGATGAGATAGGTAATTTGCTGTACATGTTTTTGTCCCCCTATCCTACCTGTACGTGGGAAAAAAAAACGGTTTGGAAAAGAAAAACCCCGGAAAAACCGGTTTATAAACGAACCGGTTTCAACCCGGCCCGAATCACCAGTTTGTTTACCGGTTTCCCTATCACGCATCGAAAATCGGTTTGAAATCCGATTAAAAAAAACGATTTTTTACAGTTTCAAAAAACCGTTTTTTTTTTCAAAAAAACTGAGATTTTTAAAAGCTTTTACATTGATTTTTTAGTTAATTGTTTTTCGCACGAAGGTAGATGAAAATGTTACAAAAACATCTGTAAAAAATTGCCAAGTCGGTACTTGTTTTTCATTTACACTGATGTAAATTTGTTTTAACAACTCAAGGTGGTTCTCATTTTACCCTTTCCATATATATAAATAAATTGTTTTAACCGGTTTGAAGCCAGATCCAAACCGGTTTGGATCAGTTCGGATGTTAATGCATGCAAACCGGTTAAAAAACCGACCTGGTTTTTAAAAACCGGTTTTCTTATCAAGGAAAAAAGCGGTTTTTTTTATAAGGGAGAAAACCGGTTCGGTTAGGTAAAAAGAGCAAGATAGAAAGAAAAACCAGTGGTCTACGAGTCATTGTTTATTTATGTTTAACAGAGGCTGATATCAAGAGGGAAGTAGAGAGAAAAGAGCAAGAGAAAAAGAAAAACCAGAAGATCGAGTTTTTGTCGGGTGGAACACAGTCTGTAGTAGCTATTCCGACACCAAAAGTCATGCCGGTTCAAGGTAAGCGCACAACAGAGAGTGTATTTTCACTTGGCAACGGATTATTTTCTATTAGGCCTGTAAACGAACCGAACGAGCACGGACACTTAAATGAACGGGTTTTGTTGTTCGTGTTCATTTGTTAAGAAAATGAACGTGCCCATGTTCATTTATGTTCGTTGTTAGTAATACAAATGAACGAACACAAATGAACATAAGTAGATAAACATAAACAGACACAAACAAACACCAATTAAAAGTATAAGTGAGTATCCGAATTAGACTTTATAAAAATATTATTATACCTACATTCAAATGACAGTTTCTAAAATTTTGGCTTAATGGTTATAATATGAATATCAAATTGATTTTTAATTAATATTGGTACTAAAAAAATTGCATTAGATTTAAACAAACGGAAACAAATGAACATACATAAACAAACGTTGAATGAACGAACACAAACAAGCGTTTACGAACGTAAATGAATGAACGGGGTGGGGCGTGCTTATGTTCGTTCGTTTAATTAAATTGACGAAAAATCGTTAACGAACTTTTTGCCTAACTGTTCACGAACAGTTCACCGAACGTCCCGTTTTTTACATGTCTATAAATGACTGATGGATGGTGCTATATATGCAGCTGTGCCACCGCTAGCTGGCGGTGGTTCAAATCGTGTTTCAGCAACGGGGACTCGAGAGGGAAGACTGAATAAGAAATCTAAGTGGGATAAGGTCGACGAGGACCGAAGGCATCCCAGCGGACAGGACCCTATATCAGGTGCCGGGTCAGCATTCTTATCTGCTGGCACCGGGTACACAGCCTTCGCGTAAGTCTTCTGAACTATATGTGTTTGATCTTTATGTATGTAAAATAGAATATTGTCAAAGACAAAATACATAACAATAATATTGCATGCTTATTACCAAAAATCCTATGCAGTTAATATCAATGACATATCACCGATATATCAGTTATCGTTCCCTACATAGTTGTCGATGGCGAATAGCGACAAGGCACCTATAGGCTATGTAGCGAATAGCGACAGATAGCGACGGCTATTTTATAAATAGCGATTACACTAGAAAAAGATTTTTGAAAATTTTTATATGTATATTACATCAAAATACCCTTGTATATATGCTATTTTACATGTAACAAAAACTAATAGTTAGTAGCAAAAGTTTAGGACTTATATGTTGGGTGTGTGAATGAAAGTCTCAAAAGGTGGTAAATATTTTGTCCCACATTGATGTGTGAACAAAGTTAGTGGTTGTTTATAAGGTGAAGTCTTTACTACTCCATTGTAGCTTTATGACATGTTTTACCACAAGTCCTACCCGCGCGCAGGGGGGGGGGGGTTAACTGGAATTTAATTGAACTCGTGCGTGCCCGCACGTCCTGCGGACACGAATGCAGCTCCGAAAACCTGGGCCCTTTTTTAAGCCAGATTATGCAGTTTTTTTTGTATTAAAAAATGGCCCAACGAGAGGTGAAAAACTTGAAAAAAAAATACCTAACTGTCGCTAACTTCGCTATTCGTCGCTAAGACCCATATAGCGACACTTGGTCGCAAGGCTACATAGCGCGCTATAGCCGCTATTAACAACTATGGTTCCCTATGTAAAATATCGGTCAAAATATCAGTACCGATATTATTGGCGATATTTTCCGATATCTGACCCATATTTGACAAATATATCACCAATTTTCCCAATGTCAGTACCTTTCTTCTTAGTTCTAGCATTTGTCTTTCTTGTTGTTGTTGCTATTAGTGTTTTAAGTCTTAATTGTTAGCGTTTTAAGTCTTAATCAATTCCTACTCGCTACAATTTTTGTAAAAGGTTAAATTTGATAATGGTAGGAGAGTATACTAAATTGTTAGTGTTAAATTGCTATGTATATAAATTCTGCATGATATTATTAAAATTACCCATATCCTACCGCAATAACCTATATCTCAAATATTTGTCCTTGACCGATATCTGATTTTTACCGTGCTTAGCAAAATTCTAAATTAGAAAGTAAAATTGTACTTAATAATTAACCCACTAAAGATTGACAGTCAATTGAAATGTGAATTTTGTCAACTGAATGATTATGTCATGGATGAATTACAGGCAACAGAGGCGAAGAGAGGAGGAAAGAAGGTCAACTGACAGGAAGTAGCGAAATGATCGATCGTATTGCTTTAATGCTTTGCAAGTAAGAAACCGAAGCGGGTCGGGTTGGATTGGGTTTTCTTTCCTCTAGATAGGGAGGGGGGTTGCCATGTTTTGTACTTGTCGAATGATATCCGAGCCTAGCGTGTAATTTTCTTATATGTGCAACTATGTTACGAGGCGCTTAAGTGTTGCATCTTGGTTATTTGATACATGTTTTATGACCAAATTAATATGTTACATACTTACATCCTTGTAGTTTATAATCAGAGATTCCATACTTAGTCTATATACTATATTATAATGCATGAGGGATGAACATTTTAAGATACCCTAAAAATAAATAATGACCTTTTCCCTCTTAATTTATAAACACACCCCTAGGATGAGGGTGAATTGGTCTTTTAAACAATAATTATATTTTAGTTCTCCATCTTATTACATTTAAATTTTTAAGTTTTAACATAATTATAGGTAATTAGTTATACTTTTCCCCCTTCACAACAAACTTATTACACTTAAATTTCTAAGTTTTAACATAATTATAGGTAATTAGTTTTAACGTAATTATAGGTAATTTGTACTCTCGTTTAACCAAAATTAGCTTAATCGGACCGAATCATTCATATTTTCATATATTTATAGCTTTTATACCTCCGGTTTATATATTCCATATTTTATATTTCCATTTCATATGTTTATAGTTCCATTTCATATATTCCATATTTTATATTTCCATTTCATCTGCTATATTATTTTATGATGGCTAGTGGCTACAGACATAGATGCATTGACGGCGGTGGTGGTAGTGGTAACAGTTACACATACAAGTACTGTCAACACACTTTACACTTGGCTGCTAACGTTTAGAACTTGGTTTCTTTGGCCAAAAAACTGAAACAAAAAGGAACCCGCATTTGAGTCAGTTTGAACAAGCATGGTAATGGCCGTGGTGGTTATATATTTTAAGCCACGTCTGATCGAGTAATCAGATCATCCTAATCCAATTCATCCAACTCGTTTAGTCGTTTCAAACTACCCACACCTTTACTTTATATATATACACACATATCTATAAAGCTAATAAATGATTCGTAAACCCGTTTACCCAATGGGTTGAATGATTGATACGAAAATATTTGTTGCCATTTGCTATGGTCAAATGCAATTATCACGGATTTATTATTTTAATATCTTTTTCCAACATATAATCCGTTGTAGTCTAGTTGGTCAGGATATTCGGCTCTCACCCGAAAGACCCGGGTTCAAGTCCCGGCAACGGAATTTATTTTTGATAAATCCTTTTAAATTTGCAATTTCTATAAATACGTCACTTACGAGTTAAAATCTTATGCGATGATGTTGATTGTTGAATTATTTAAATAAGATAAACCTCATAAAAAGTTTGCCATAAATGATGTGCTCTACAAACACTTGGTATGTTTATGTGCTTTTACAAAAAATTTCTAGGTTAAACTGATTGTGTTAGTATCATCCAACCAAACGCATACGCAAGACATTTTTGGTTCGTGTGTCGAACACAATTCTCATGCATGAACTATAACCATCGTCGATTATTCTCACCACTAAACTTGATATCGCAAAAGATATATTTTTTTCTAGGTTAAATGAGTTCTATTGATATTTGATTGCCTTTTATTTCAGATTTTTCGATGGTCTTATTTATTAAAAAAGTCAACCATCATCGATTATTCTCACCACTAAACTTGATATCGCAAAAGGTATTTTTTTTCTAGGTTAAATGAGTTCTATTGATATTTGATTGCCTTTTATTTCAGATTTTTGGGTGGTCTTATTATTAAAAAAGTCAACCTTATCTGGAAAACCGAAACCTCAAAAGATAATCAAACAACGATAGGGATAAAGACCAGAATAAACAGTCAAACTTTCATAGCAGTGCATAAAATCGAGGTGAATATGCTTTTGAAACGAGTTTGAGTACATGCGCTTTGAAAGTGGTTTTGAAACCAGTTTGACAGAACCGCTAGTTATGTAATACATTTCAAACCGATATGATCATACGTCTTATTCTTTTGTTATTCGGATATCAAATTGTACTGGGTTGGGCTAGTTCGTTTTAGATTTCATTGGACCAAACCACACTAGTTTTCAACCAATCCGGGTTTTGCCCAAAAAACCGGTGTTGTGCACCTCTAAACTTTCACATCTCTAAGAAAAAAGAAATTTAGTAGTCAAGGGTATCATTTTCTTTGAAATCAAACTTTTTCTATACAAGCCACAAATCATAGTTGTCATGAAGCAAAAATTACCACGAGACAAGTCGTGAAGTGTCACGCCCTGATTTTCTGGTGTGCCCGGACTTTGGGTTTATGCGTGACGATTAATATAGATATTCACATATAGCACAACGGAAGTCTTGGGTTTATAAAATTAACATTACAGGTACAATCGTCCGAAAAATTTAAAATAAATATACAGACGGAAAGTGTATTAAAAGATCCATATGCGGATCGAAATGAACAAAAATGAATATTAAGACTACTAGGCCTTGCGTGGAGTCGCAAATTCCAATATGCGTATACCAAGCAACTCCAGCCTATTTCGTACTTGCTAACCTGCGCTTAGTCTTTTGAAAATACGTCAGCTTTTGCTGGTAAATACAATTAACCGACACATTTGGAAAATCATTTAAAAATCATTTTTATACCATTTGGTATATCATTTTCATAAATAACTTGAGACAAAGTGATATCTCTTGTTACCAATATTACATGTTGGACAATACGTATGGGGCCCGGAGCTAACTTCGATACATGATTAACCGACACACCACTTTTCAATAAAAATATAATAGGATTAGCGTCTATCAGGTGTATGCCTACACCCCGCGCTTAGGTCGTGGCCACTTGCAATTAAGTGAGCCGTGGATATCCAGGACACGGTCGCATTAACCCCCAATGTTTAAGTTATCAAGCATAACAGATTAAAACGAATTATTTGGATTTTGGACATCATTCGTCATTGATCCCATAGCCGAACAAGCGACTAATGTCGTATCCCAAGCCCGTATAGGGAAAATAGGCTAACAATATTTACATGAACTTATCTTTACAAATCAAAGATGTTTAAGCACAACCGTAATAAAAACAACCTAATTACAGGCACAATTGAGGCTCCTAGTGTAACACCCCGTGTTTTCGAATGTCAAAGTCAAAGTCAAAGTCCAAGTCAACTTTGACTTCTTTGACTGTTAAGGTTTCTTTTTTTACTTTTTGTGTTATGTGGAGTAAGTGTTGTCTAATGAAAAGATCGAATGTTCAATCAATACGACCGATTTACGACTGTGAATAGTAGGACGTAACAATGCGATAAAGTTAATCAATCAATAACCAAGCTAATCGATTCATCAATCAAACTCGAGACTCGAATTATGTGAACTCTGGTATTGTATTACGTGTGTGTGTGCCTTATATGTTACTTGTGCGTGTTTACTTATATGTTTGGTGTGGTATTCAAGCGAATCAATCGAAAATCGAATCGAAACTCGAAAGGCAATCGAACTCAATCGAAACCGACATCGAAACATGAAATATAGATGCTTGTATGTAGATATAGTGATTGGGACTGAAAGTAATTTGACTAGGAACTCTAACGTATTCATATCATCGTCCACCGAAATCGAAACATCGAAAATCATCGCGAAATACTCAAAGTGTGTCGCGGATCGAACAGGAGGCATCCAGATCAAACAGGCCAGCCGATCGGCTAGCATCTTCCTAGCCGATCGAGCAGCCCATTCGATCGGAGCTCCTGGCTGATCGGCTGCCACTTTCCTCTTTTGCAGCCTATAATAGGGCTGTCATTGTCACACTTTCCATTTTTGGAAAGCTCTGACCGAACCAGCCTTCTTCTTCACCTTTTCTCAGATTTCTCTCAACTCCGGTAAGTTTCTACTCTAATTCTTGTACGATTTTGATCATTGCATGATTCTACACCTTTCTATCTTTCAAAACTCGATTTCTAACCGTGAAATCACCAAGATCTAAGTGTTCTTGGGTGATGTCATCATGGTGTGCTTGAAGAACACCAAACTTTGGCCTCATTCAACCATGAATAGCTTAGATCTGACCGATTTCCACATAAATAAATTAAGATTCTTGCAAATCTTAACATTCTATGAATAATTTCCAACTTTCTTCAACCTTTTACACTCGAAACCTTAAAATCGGTAGAAACGGAGCTTGAACCGGCTAGCTAATCATACTAACGGTTAGGAGGTTCAAGATTCGGGTCCTATGAACAAGGTTCACCGATTTCGGGTTAAACTCTAAACCGACGCTCCGAACCGTTCACCGGCCGGACTTGGGTGATTCCTGTCCGAGCCAAAGAAACGAGAAGGAATGGAGGATATCATAGTTCAACTCGTTATCAAACTACCTCGAAATGACAACAAGTGGTCAAACAGCTAAGTGTTAGACGAAAGGCCGACCAGGTCAGAAATGCTGGCCGAACGGCTAGGCTGTTCAAACAGCCCAGCCGATCGGACATGCCAGCCGATCGACCGGGCCAGCCGATCGGCTAGCACATGGTTCCACACTTTTCAATTTTTATGAAGTATACTATTGACGAAGTGATGTTCGATCGAAGACGCTACTCGATTGGTAAACATTACTCTTCGGATCATGAGATACTATGCTTCAACACTTAATCATTTTCACAACTCGTTCGTAGTAGGGAATGCCAGCCGATCGAACAGTCTGTTCGATCGAGTGACATTCTGTTGAGAACCACTTCCAAAGTTCCCAGCCGATCGATTAAGCCGGCCGATCGAACGGACCGTTCGATCAATCGACCTGAAAGGTAAGGACATTTTTATGTTCTCATATACTACAACGAAAACTTCAAAAGTTCAAATCCTCAAACATAAACACACCAGAGGAAGAAACAATCCACTCGAATGGCCCAGCCGATCGAGCCTACCGGCCGATCGAACAGGACTGTCCAAACGGACATACCAGCCGACCGAACAGCCCGTTCGATCGAACCTGCCGTTCGATCGACCAGCCCATTCGATCCATTCACACTTGTCTTATTTTCCACGTTACTCATTGTTGTGCTATCGAACTATTCAGGCTAACCCTACTCTCAGCGCTCCCTTCAATCCACAATCAATCACTGTGAGTATACTCGATCCCTTTTCGCTTTTAGCACTTTTGGCTGTTACATACGTTACTTATATCAAAACAGAAACGATCACACTACTCGAACTATTTGAACGCTAACCAATATGCATGTATTACGTGACTTAATGAATGCTTGTTGATTGTGTTTACACGTGGAATGCTGTCTACCTGCCTTAACGGCGTAGTACTATAGTTTGGACTCAGCACCCGTTCACACGGGGGTTGTTAAGGACAATTACTTGCATGGATTACTTTGCGAACCGTCTCGGACGGTCAACCCGCAGTCATTGGCATCGATAGGTCCATGTCGATAATTAACATGCTTCGTTTTCCTCTGTGTACGTGCTGGTTATGCGTAAACTATTCGAACTCTATATGCTATTATCAAACTTGTATGCTCACCTTTACATTCTATGTATTGACTTTATTTTAACGTATGTGACAGGTAATTAGGATGCTTATTTGCTAGGAAAGCGAGGCTAGAATAAGTTTCTAGAAGCCCCCAACAAATAGTTGTCTGCCGAGAACACGCGTCTGGGGCATAGTTGTCTGTAGATCTTGTCCTCCGGCATTACAGCCAGAAAGTCAACAGAATAGGGGTCTAGAAGCAGATAAACAATTGATGTAATAATATTTGAATCTGAGTTGTCGGAACGGAATTTCTTGTTTGGATGATTATCTGTAATGACATGTTTGTTTATTCGGGATACGGTATGGGACGTATCTTTAACTGAATTATAAAAATAGTTGTTATGGAAACTTCTGAACAATCTGTTTCGCTCAGTGTCGCGCCCCGATGATTCCGCCATCGGTTGGGGTGTGACAGATTGGTATCAGAGCCATAACTCTAGGGAATTAGGTTAGACACGACCTAGTCCGGGTCGCTGTCTTAGAGACCTAGACTATAGTTAGGAACCAACAGACCCAGTTTATGTGCTTACTCTGCAATCCTTCACTATCACTGCACTCAAATTTTCAATTAAAGTCAGGCGATTCAGTCAGGAATAGGTGTGAAAGCCGCAAACTCCTGACCAAATTGCCTGACTAACGCTGATTTCATCTATTTATTCATGCTTATCGCATTGTTTTCCAAAATAAACAAGGAGAATTATACCAAAACAGGTGTGAAACCCCCATTTTGACAAAATTTCTCCTTGAAATTTTCTTAAAACAAGGAAGAGATTGCTAAGCCAAGGGGTGAAACCCTAACCTTGGTAGTTTGTTCTGGACTTTATTTATCTCACCAAGGCCTCGACGGACTCCAACGACCTGAACTCACAAGTATGACCTAGGGAACGCGTGTGGAATGCCCAAGAATCGAGGCAGAAACACGACCTCTAGAGTCGAAAATGATGACAAGTCTACAGTGAATAGTCGAGTTGCCTTGGGTAGTCGATGTCTAGTAGCCGCAGACAATCTATCTCTCGATTTTATGTGTTTCGATTCTGAGAACCGCAGTCGCGTACTCGGATGACTCGTTGATTTTATGTGTTTTTGTGTGCTTTACCTGTTTACGTGTTTATAATTTGGATAATATTCGATTTCGCTGCCATTTCAATCGACACACACGACTCGCATTTGCTGTTCTATCTCAATTCGACATCCAGCTGTCGCAACTCTAGACAATATCATACTATGTTATGCTATACGACCAAGTTAGGCTAACACGATGCTATTCGACATGCTATTCGAACGACACGCAAGCTTTGAAGGATAGGTTTCTGTTTTCTGACTGCTTCTGTGATTAAATGCCTAGGTACTTATGTGCTTCTGTGTTTTGTGCTCTACGTGCTTATGTGCTTCTGTGACCTATGTGCTCTATGTGCTTCTGTGCTCTCCTTGCTTACGTGCTTCTGTGTTTACGTGTAACTGTGGTATGTGTCTATGTGTTTATGTGATACGTGTTTCGACGTGATTCTAAGCTTTAGATAGTAGTAGACGTGTGAGGTGAGATTCGATTGCGTTGTGTTGAGTCCTGTGATGATGTCTATTGCAGACCATGTCGTCGTCTGGATCACGTCACCGTCTGACTCGCCAAGAAAAGAGAGACATACGCCTCGCTGCTATCATCTCCAAACAAGTGGCGAAAGCCGTGAGTGAGGTGTATGAAAATGCCAGCAAAACGTCTGAAGAATCCCGAGCTGAGAACCCTAAGGATTCAAACAAGACTGCTTTTAGCTTCAAGCAGTTTAAAGCATGCGGACCGAAGGAGTTCACCGGTGAGGATGGCCCTACCGCCATGTTTCATTGGTTCGACTCAGTCGAAGTCACTCTGCGACAAAGTGGATGCCCCGAAAATCTCCGCACTCTCAATGCTACTGGCGTCTTCCAGTCCCGTGCTCTAGACTGGTGGACTGCTGAATGAAACAAGCGTGGGAATGATGCAGCTTACGAGCTGACATGGGAGGAACTGAAGGCAATTATGATCGATGAATTCTGCCCTCCTCATGAACGCCAAAAGCTGGAGGATGAATTTTGGGTCATCAAGCAGAAAGACGGAGACAACGCTGCTCTCACTGCTTGCTTCAAGCAGCTCAGTATCATCTGTCCCGATCAAGTCAAGACTCTAGAAATGACCATCAAGAAGTATATCCGAGCTCTGGCAGACTGTGTAGCAGATTTTGTTCACGCCTCCAAGCCAGCAACGATCGAAGAAACCTACCTACTCGCCGCTGAGATTAACGACAAGCGAGTTAAGTCTGGTTTCTGGGATAAGCAAACCAAGTCTCTGCAGCAAGCTACCGCAACGCCCACCGACTCATCTGCTCAATCCTCCAAGTCATCAAGAAGGAAGAAGAAGCACAACAACAACAGCTCCAGCAACAAGAACTGTGCTGTGACAACTACTGCTGCTCCTCTTCAAGCTGTACCAGTTCAACAGCAGCAGCACCAGCGCTCAGCTCCAGTGATCAATGCACCGCCAGCAAAGAGTGCATACACAGGCCCTCACCCACTCTGCCCGACATGCTCTTATCATCACCCAGTGGGTCTGGCTTGTCGTTTCTGCGCTCACTGTAACCTTTACGGTCATTTCACTGCAAACTGTCGCTATGGTCCCCGTCAAGCCCCAGTTCAAGCTACTGTCAACCAAGCTCTACTCCCTGCCCCTCAAGGCCAACAAGCAGCTCAAGCACCAGCAGCCAATGCTCGAGTCTGCTTTGCATGTGGTGACCCTAACCACTTTGCAAACAGGTGCCCGAACAGGGTGGTTAAGCAAGAGCCCCAGCAGCAACAACCACAACAGCAGCCTCAGCAACAGCAGCAAGCAGCCCATGCCCGAACCTTCAACATCAATGCCCGTCAGGCTCAGGCGGATAACAACGTGGTTAATGGTACGTTCCTTGTGAATGGTATTTATGCATCTTGTTTGTTTGATACTGGAGCCGATAACTGCTTTGTGTCGTTTGAATTCGAGAAGCTCCTTAGACGTAAGCGCTCTTATCTGTCCTCGTCATTCGAAGTCGAAGTCGCTACGGGAAGAACTATTGCCGTTAATTCAGTACTCCGTGATTGTACTCTCGAACTCAACCATCACATTTTCCCAATCGACCTTATTCCAATGCAACTCGGAAGCTTTGACGTCATAATAGGCATGGACTTTCTTCGCGAAAACCATGCTGAAGTGGTGTGCTTCGAAAAGATGATTCGATTCTCGCTCGCGAATGGTGATCTATTGTGTGTGTACGGTGAAACGGCGTCGAAAGGTCTCAAGCTCATGTCTTGTATTCAAGCCAGCAAGTATCTCCGCAAGGAATACCGAGCCTTCTTGGCCAACTTTGTAGTAGCGGAGAAGGAAAAGAAAAAGAAAGTTGAAGTCAAGGACGTTCCAGGGGTTCGTGAATTTCCTCAGGTGTTCCCTGACGATCTTCCCGGACTACCACCAAGTCGTGATATCGACTTCCGCATCGACCTCATTCCTGGAGCTAACCCCGTTGCCAAAGCCCCTTACCGACTCGCACCATCCGAAATGAGGGAACTCTCAAACCAACTCCAGGAATTACTCGAAAAAGGCTTTATTCGCCCAAGCACCTCTCCTTGGGGCGCGCCAGTCCTTTTCGTCAAAAAGAAGGATGGATAGTTCCGGATGTGCATCGATTATCGGGAATTGAATAAGCTAACCATCAAGAACTGATACCCCTTGCCTCGAATCGACGATTTGTTTGATCAGCTACAAGGTGCAGCATGCTTCTCTAAAATCGATCTGCGTTCAGGATATCATCAGCTACGGATTCAAGAGGAAGACATTCCTAAAACCGCTTTTCAAACCCGTTATGGCCATTACGAATTTGTTGTTATGCCCTTTGTTCTAACCAACGCACCCGCGGTTTTTATGGATCTGATGAATCGCGTGTGTAAGCCTTATCTTGACCGTTTCGTCATCGTGTTCATCGACGATGTCTTGATTTATTCCAAAACGAAAGCCGAACACGCGCAACATCTACGTTTGGTTCTCGAGTTACTCCAGGGGAACCAACTCTATGCCAAGTTCTCTGTCACACCCCGACCTCCACGTGTCACCGGTGGGCCCGGTGTGGGGTACAGTGACGTGGTTGGCATCGTCATAGACAAACAACACAATATAATAATGCACAGCGGAAGCAGAAATAGATACATTTCAACTTTAATTAAATGTAATAATAAATATCACAGTAGTTGAAACGGATCCACAGGCGGATCAAATAAAAATAAGATAAAATTGTTCAACAGTTTATTTGTCGTCCGAGCTTGCGAGACTATAGTGGACGCTCTTAGGAAACAGCCAGCCTAGTTCGTTTAGTACCTGCACTTAACCTTTTGGGAAAAATACGTCAGTTTACACTGGTAAATACAAATCAACTGACTCATTTTGAAAATGATTGAAAATTGATTTAAATGCACAAGGCATAAATATTTTTATTAACTTGGGATAATTATGCAATATAAACTTGTGAACGAATTACATGTTACTCGTACATTTGGTGGCCCGGGATCTGCTGTCCGGGCTAAAGATTAAATGACACACCACATTAAAGAGTTATACACGTCGGGTGTACGCCTACACCCCGTGCTCTGGTCGTGGCCATCTCGTAAGATAATGCCAAGGATATCCGGGACACGGTCAATAACCCCCCAAACCCTTAAAGTAAAACAAAACTGTTTAAACGAGTCGAACAAACTATTCAAGACTGTACACCCAAGGGTGCAGGATTTGTGCGCTCGATCAAGCGGTATTTTAAATACCGTACCCCAAGCCCGTATAGGGAAAATAAGTCAAAATGTATTTACCTGAGCAAGTATGAATCACAATTGGTAAGTGTAGGTAGCTTTTACTGGGCCTCCTAATCTGGAACAAAGGTTTATAATAACCTATTAGACTCCTAACGGGTCTTTTATTTAAGCTTTAGCTTAGACCGGTTAGTTTTAAGGACGATACGGTACAAGCGCACGATTAAGCGAAAGACCGGATAGAATGTGATTTAGACCCGACAAGTTTGAATACTTGTATAATATGGGTATACTAAATACATTCTGGATTTTGAGATAAAAATGATAACGTTTGACCCGTTTCGGTCAATTTACGCAAACTAGTTACGTAAACCGAACCGAACGCAAAAAGGGTGTTACGGGTAGCCAAAAGAGTCAAATGCAAGTTCCCTGAGATAATATGCTTTAAATATGATATAATATCAGTAAGTTATGTTCTATTATGCCCCGAATGATTTTAAACTCAATTTACACCTCATAAGGGCATTTTGGTTATTTAAAAGATTATAAAAGAGTCAAATTGGAAATCTGAGTTACGGGTCTGATTTATACAGTAAATATACTTCATTTGATATATTATAACAGTAGAGTATGACCCGTATACAAAACTTATCATTTAAAATCAAACTATGCACCCTAGGGGTATTTTAGTAACTTCACAAGGGCTAAAACTGCCAAAACTGGAAATCTGAGTTCAAACATTTATACTTACTGTTATTATATGAAAATATACTAATTACATCAGTAGGTATGAGTCTTATATGTTTAAAATGAGTATAACGCCTACTATACGCTAGAAACGCTTAAAGATGCGATTTAGAGCCGTTTCCGGGTTTTTAAAAGAAAGCTGAGATTTTTATATTTCCAGAATGCTCAAAATAATTTATTTAACATATAAATTCAGTAGAAAAAGATTTGGGGTCAAAAGAATGTGTAAAACTCATTTTATGGCTTAAATGGTCAAAACCGGCATTAACCGAATCGACTAAGCGATCTATGATACGATCAGCCAAAAATTAAATAAAAATCATCAAAAATCCCAAAATAATATATAACATCAGTGGGTAAAAAGTTTTATATCAAAACGTGGCCTGAAATAGGTTATACGCTAAATGCGCCGTTTATGTAACTTTAAGATATAGTTTTACGATATCGGCCATAACTCAAAATCTGGACCACTAACTGATCTCAAATTTTCGGTGCAAGTTTATATATTAGAAATAAAGATTTCTACTCTTTCACTTTTCCAAAAATCACGTTTTATATCAAAAAGAGCAAAATAGTCAACTTTAAGCAAAAATCGGAAACATGCAAATGAATCGGCTAAGTATAGACTCAAGATGTAAAAATTCCAGACAGTTATACTAAAATAAAAGTGGTTCAAAATATGCTCTAATACAGATCTCAAACATGCATGCACGGATCCGAATTGATAGTCTACGAAAAAGTCGTTTTACAAGACTTTCGGTTCCGATTCGTATTTATACTAAAGATTGTCGAGTTGATCATGGTAAAACATATTCTTATATTCATTATAAAGCTATTTTTGATGATCAAACTGATTGCATGCCATCTACATTACCATTTAAGCTATTTTTCGCAAAAACGATTTCTGTTGACTTTTTAGAAACAACTTTGACTCGACAAATAGCATGCTTAGAGTGGGAATCAGAGAATACCCTTTTGAGGGTTTGTTTCCCACATAAATACCAACATATCAGTGGTTTCAATTTGAGAAATGACAGAGCCAAACTCGTTTAATCGAAAAGTCAAACTATATGAACACCGGTTTGACTTTTAACTAATAATCAAAGCAAGAACGAATTATAAACTGATATGAAGGCTTACAAAGGTCCTAATGAAGCTTAGCAAACACTTAGAGGCTGCCCTGTCGTTCAGAAATGCTCCAGAAGTTGTCTTGAGAGTTCTTGAAAGTTTGGTGTTTCTTGATCACAATGCAAGTGCCAAAGAAATGAACCTTTGATCTAATTTATGGAGGAATTCAGAGGTTGTAGCAAGCTCTCAGTAGCCTAGGCATGCAAGGACTCTTATTGGAGCAAAAGAGAGGTGATCCCAGCTGTTTACCACTTCAAAAATGGACCAGATTGCAAATAATTCGCGAATTCAGCATCTGATAGGGTCACGCGGCCCGCTTGGGCATGTCCAGGCGGGTCGCCTGGCTTCTGTTGCTGTCAAACTTTGCCAAAAGTTGGCAGCTTTGGTCCCTGTCTTCGCAAACGATGTTTCGGCTACTTATTTTGACTCGTAAACCCCCAAACTTGGTTTTTAAGAACCTTGGGACATTTACCAACATGGTAATGTCCTCGGATAACTTTGCGCTCAACCGAAAAGCCATGAAATTCGACGTTGACGCTTTTAACCCTCAAGTACGGTTTTGGCCATAACTTTCTCATATGTTATCGAAACTTCATGAAATTTTTACCACATATTCTAGTGAGTATATTTTAGCATTACAAGGCTTCGGGTCTGCCAAAAGTTCACTCAGAGGTATAAATTCAACATGTTGACACTTTTGGCCCCTATAGTTTGTAATTCCTCACTTTTATGCATTTTCCGCTTCGTATGATCCATGATCCATCCGTTTAAGGTTATGAACATTATGTAGGGTTATCATAGAGTCTATTTATCCATTGTTGACACTTTGGACCCTTACGTTCCATAGTTTTCACTGTTTGTCACTTTTAGTCCCTCTAAAGTATGTTTTCACATACCGGAACCTTATGACACGTGTCAATACATTATTGGACGAAATTTTTCGAGGTGTTACATCCTCACCCCCTTAAAAGAAATCTCGACCTCGAGATTTACCAAAACAAATGAGGATATTTCTCTTGCATCGTGGATTCCACTTCCCACGTATATTCGGGACCTCTACGGGCATCCCATTTGACCTTAACAATAGGTATATACTTCCGTCGAAGCTTCTTTACCTGTCGATCCTCGATCGACAATGGTTTTTCCACGAACTTCAAACTCTCATCTATGTGTATATCTGTATGCGGTATAACCAGTGATTCGTCAGCGAAACACTTCTTCAAATTACAGATGTGGAACACATTATGAATAGCGCTAAGTTCTTCAGGCAAGTTTAACTTATAAGCGACTGACCCGACACGTTCGATAATCTCGAAAGGTCCTATGTATCTCGGGCTTAGCTTGCCTTTCTTACCAAATCGCATCACCCCTTTCCAAGGTGATACCTTAAGCAATACTTTATCACCTACATCGAAGTGAAAATCTTTGCGCTTAGGATCCGCATAACTTTTCTGCCTATCCCTGGCAGCTTTCAAACGATCGCGTATCTGCACGATCTTGTCCGTCGTCTCAAAAACGATATCTGGTCCTGACAACTGGACATCTCCAACTTCTGCCCAACAAATGGGCGATCTACACTTTCTACCGTATAAGGCCTCAAAAGGAGCAGCTTTGATGCTGGAATGGTAGCTATTGTTGTAGGAGAATTCAATCAGTGGTAGGTTCTTATCCCAACTACCACCCAAATCGATCGCACATGCACGAAGCATGTCTTCCAAAGTTTGAACAGTACGCTCACTCTGACCATCAGTCTGAGGATGATAAGCCGTACTAAAATTCAAACGAGTGCCCAATGATTGTTGGAAACTTTTCCAAAAATGCGACGTATATCTAGTATCTCTATCGGAGATAATAGATATAGGTATACCATGTAGCGCTACAATCTTATCGACGTATAATTGAGCTAACATATCTGAGCTATACGTCTCCTTGATGGGTAGAAAATGAGCTGACTTAGTCAGTCTATCTACTATGACCCATATGGTATCATTTCCCTTTTTCGTCTTCGGCAACTTGGTGATGAAATCCATTGTCACCATTTCCCATTTCCACTTGGGAATTTCAGGTTGTTGAAGAAAACCTGACGGCTTCTGATGCTCAGCCTTGACTTGCGCACAAGTCAAACATTTAGCTACATGCTCAGCTACTGACTTTTTCAAACCAGTCCACCAGTAGTTTGACTTCAGATCCTGGTACATGTTATCAGCTCCAGGATGAACGGAATATTTAGAGCTGTGGGCTTCCTGGAGGATAACATCCCGAAGTCCTCCATAAACTGGAACCCATATTCGTCCGTTTAGTCGTAGCATTCCATCTTTGTCGTAGGATAACTGCTCCTCAGTTACTCCTAACTTCTCTGCAGGATAGTTAGCTTCCAACACAACTTCCTTCTGTGCGGCTAACACCCTTTCATTCAAATTATTTCTTATTTCAATGCGCTTGGCATTGATTCTGATTGGTTTCACCCTTTCCTTTCTGCTTAAGGCGTCGGCAACCACATTGGCCTTGCCTGGATGGTATCTTATCTCACAGTCATAATCATTTAAAGTTTCCATCCATCGCCTCTGACGCATGTTCAATTCCTTCTGATTGAACAAGTGTTGAAGACTCTTGTGATCCGAATAAATTATACACTTGGTTCCATACAAGTAATGTCTCCATAGCTTTAATGCAAATACAACCGCACCCAATTCCAAATCGTGGGTGGTGTAGTTCTTCTCGTGCACCTTTAATTGTCGAGAAGCGTAGGCAATGACTTTGCCTCTCTGCATGAGTACACAGCCCATACCAGTATGTGACGCATCACAGTACACCACAAATTCTTCTATACCATCGGGCAATGTCAACACTGGAGCATTGCTCAACTTCTTCTTCAAAATATCGAAGGATTCCTGCTGCTTAGGGCCCCAATCGAACTTAATCTTCTTACGAGTCAACGAAGTTAGGGGCGCAACAATTCTTGAAAAGTTCTCGATAAATCGCCTATAATATCCTACCAATCCGAGGAAACTGCGAATCTCGGTAGGAGTCTTCGGCTCCTGCCAGTTCATGACTGCTTCTACTTTAGCGGGATCTACTTGGATACCACGCTCGCTTACTACATGTCCGAGGAACTGGACTTCTCGAAGCCAAAATTCACACTTCGAAAATTTGGCATAAAGTTTCTCCTGATGTAGAAGTTTGAGAATACAACGAAGGTGTTTCTCATGGTCAGTTTGGCTCTTCGAGTAGATAAGGATGTCGTCAATAAAGACGATAACAAATTTATCTAGATAGGGCTTGCAGACACGATTCATGAGATCCATGAATGCGGCTGGCGCGTTAGTGAGCCCAAACGGCATCACTAGGAACTCGTAATGTCCATAACGAGTCCTAAACGCTGTCTTGTGCACATCTTCGTCTTTGACCTTTAGCTGATGATAACCTGACCTCAGGTCGATCTTGGAGAAATAGCTTGCTCCTTGCAACTGATCGAACAAATCGTCGATTCTGGGTAACGGGTACCTATTCTTGATAGTGACCTTGTTAAGCTCACGGTAATCGATGCACAGACGCATCGACCAATCCTTCTTTTTAACGAACAAGATTGGTGCTCCCCAAGGAGACGAGCTAGGTCTAATAAAACCTTTAGCTAACAAATCATCCAACTGCGTCCTCAACTCCTTCATCTCCGTTGGTGCCAATCTATATGGTGCTCTTGCTACAGGCGCAGCGCCTGGAATGATGTCTATCCGAAACTCCACTTGCCTATCCGGTGGCAAACCGGGTAGTTCTTCAGGGAATACTTCAGGGTATTCTGAGATAACAGGGATATCTTCAATCTTCGGTTTCGGCTCATCAATGGTAACTTGTGCCATATAAATGACACATCCCTTCTGCATGCATCTGGATGCCTTGAGCATGGACACTTGCTCAGGCAATCCATGCTGGGTATCTCCTTGGATAGTGAGCGACTCACCAGACGGAGTCTTCACTACTACTTGCTTTCTGTTGCACACAATCTGGGCTTGGTTTTGCGCTAACCAATCCATGCCTATCACTATATCGAATCCAGCTAGCTTAAAGGGAAGCAAGGATAACGGGAAAGAATGATTCCTAATGGATATAACACATCCATCTAGAACAGTCGAGGCGGTTTCTATGGTTCCATCGGCTAATTCCACCTCATATTTCACACTTAAGGTTTTAACAGGAAGGTTTAACAATTTACAAAACTTATCATCTACAAATGACTTATCAGCTCCTGAATCAAACAAGACTCTAGCAAAAACATCATTTACAAGAAACGTACCTGTAATGACGTTGTCATCAAGGACTGCTTCCTTGGCGTCCATTCTGAAGACTCTCGCATTAGTCTTCTTTCCTTCATCGGCTTTCTTTGCATTCTTTGGGCAATTTGGTCGGATGTGCCCTTTCTCGTTGCAACCAAAACAAGTTGCATCCTTAATCTTCTTGCAATCTAAGGCTTTATGGTCTGTGGACTTGCAGATTCCACATCGTTTTTCGTGAGACTGGGATTTCGCTTCCAAACGACATTTCCCAAAATGGTGTCTCTTGCAGGTCTTGCATCTGGGTTTTTCACCCGATTGATGATCTCCCTTCTTAAATGCCGACCCTCTCTTATGGTCGTTGTTCCCTCTGTGTCGTTTCTCCAATCTTCGTGAGGTGTCATCCTCACGTTTCCTCTTGTTTTCCTCTGAGCTCTTCATAGCTCTCAATCCGACTACATCTTGAGTGAGGGAGAGGGATAGATCAGCTACGGATCTGAATGTCGTAGGCCTTGATGCCTTAACGCTCGCTTTGATCTCTGGTGCCAGACCCCCAATAAAACGAGCGATCCTCCGCGGCTCCGGGGTCACCAAATACGGCACTAATCGAGATAAGGTGTTGAACGTGGTGAGATATGCCTGACAATCGAGGTTCTTCATTACCAGGGATACGAAATCCGACTCAATCCTTTCGACCTCGTGCTGCGGGCAGAAATTCTCTTTGATTAAGGCCACAAACTGTTCCCATGTCATGCTGTACAGTGTGGCTTTACCGGCAGCTTGTAGAAGTGATTTCCACCATGCAAGCGCGTCTCCTTTAAATGACTGGGACACGTACTTCACAACGTCCCTATCAGCACACCCGCTGATGTCAACAACTGTATCCATCTCATCAATCCATGTCATGCAGTCAACTGCTCCTTTTTCCCCAGTAAAATCCCTGGGTTTGCATGAAACGAAATACTTGTACGTACAGGACTTGCTGTGCGTATCATGCTTCAGCTTGATTTCTTGCTTAGGAATACTGCTGTGGTTGGAGGAGTGATTATCCCCCTCATCCTTCTTCGGCTCATTCTTCTTAGAAGGTGGCTTACTATGAGCCTCTGAATTAGTCTTGGGCTTGACGTGCGATACGGTTCGGGTTCTACTCCGAGTCCCGCTAGATTCCCTGAATTGCCTATCCATAGCTTTGGCAACAGCGTTTTCAACCAGTGCTTGCAGTTCCACACCAGTGACGTGAATCTTTGTATCATCTGGGTGTTCTCCAGAATGACTGTTGGTCTCCTCCGATTTGGCCATGTAGCTTTAAGCTACATAAAAGGACAAGGTCTTATTTAGAAACCTAACAGTATTATTGTTCTAGGCGATTTATTAACCATGATATTAAGAATCATAATAGTTAATTTATTTAATTTCATTCAGGGCTTTTATTAGCAACTATATCATAGAATGAAATATATATATTGGCACAATAGGCCTAGTCACTTCGGACAACTTCTAAATTATAAATTTAGATTTTTATAGGATTAGCATTGTATAATTAAACAAATAATCCTTTACTTGGCAGATAGTCATAAACCACAACTGCCTTTTTGCTATATATGACATAGTCATAACCCGTAGGTATCAAGTCATAATCAGACTTGTATACAGATATAATCTGTAGATAATTTATTAAAAAGGGTGACATGTGTGATTTTACGAATCACGCTTAGTCAAGAATGTTAACATGTTTTCAGATGTTAACAGAGATTTGAATCTTTTCAACCAGGTTTTACCATATTGGCCAGGCCTGTTAATAAGACATTCAAGCTAGGTTCTACCTTACTAAGATTCTTATTAAATGGCAAATCAAATAAAAATTGATATTTTCCATTTATTTGAATATTAAATTCATGCACATAGATAAAATGAAAATTTTAAATTAACCATTTAAATTAAAGTAACTAGTACAACTTTTGCCCTAAACGGGACTTTTCTCAAATAGCATGCCCACGCAGGGGCTAAACCAAATAACAACAACATACAAAACAAAACAAACAGACAAAACAAACCCACGCAGGGGCTAACAGAAACAACATACCCACGCAGGGGTAAAATAAGGGAAATATACCCACGCAGGGGTAGAATACAGGAATAAATGTCCACACAGGGACATGAGTAAATGAGCTAACAACCAAAGGATTTAATAATCCTTCTTACTCTTACCCTTAATCAAGTCAACCATCTTCTTGAACATACCGCGGTTGTGTCGGCGATCATGTTGCAATTCCCGTCGCACGTCGTGTATCCCTTGCAGGATTTCTTGGACTTGCGGTGGCGACATCATCGGCGCCGGCGGCGGTGGCTGATACTGCGGTGGCTGTGGAGGCTGCGGCTGCTGGTACCCTTGTGGTAAGTACCCAAAAGCTGATTGTCCCGTAGCCCAGGGACCTCCAAAAGCACTCTCCTGGTTGAGAGGGTTGTAGCCTGAAGCTAACCAGTAGGGATCTCCCGTATAATCATAACCGGGAGGAAAAGTCGGCCCGAAAGGGTTGAACTGTGCTGCGCTAGCATACGCAGGCATTGGCTCTCCAAAGTTCTGTGGTGGCGGTGGCGCAATAGGCGCAGAAGAAACCTCTGAGACGGGATGCTGAGATTCTCCCATCTCTGACTCCTCGTGGAGCGGCGAGTAGCGGCCGCTACCTGAATGTCGAGGGGTGCCAATGCGAATCCCTCCTCGCGTAGACATACGCGCGTTCCTCCTTGGCCTCTGAGGCGGAGGAGGCAAAACCGGTGGTGGTGGTGGCGACGGAGTGACCACGTCGCGCCAGAAGGCCTCAGATGGGTCCTGCTGCTGGGGCTGCTGCTGATGCTGCTACTGCTGGGAGTGATGCTGCGAGTGCACGGGGGAACCGTGGTAAGACTGGTGCATGGGGGAGTTATGGTAGCTGGGGGTATAGACCTAGTCGTGCTGCTTAAACCTCTCCTCGTAGCTGTCAACACCATTGAAAGGTGATCCCCTGTATGGTGACCCATCCGATATCTCAATGGGATGGTTGGGAGTGCCGGACGGTGGCATGGAGGGATCGGTGTCCTCGTCGACCTCCATCTCGTTGCCACCAGAGAAGTGGTCTTCAGGTCCTAGTGGGTTATGACCCACTGGTTCATCCAAGTAGTCATCAGGGTTGTACAGGCCATGATAAACGGGTGCTGGGTAGTTGTGAGGTGACTGGTGAAGAGGTATGAAAGATCCATGTGAGTCGTGGGGCCCATTTTCAGAATGGGGCCCAAATGAGTGGGGTAGGGATGGCGAGGTACTCAATGATACCGAGTGCCTGGCTGGCTCGGCGAATGATCTCCAAAGATCATGGGCTGCAGTGTTGTGCGATGCTGATGGGGCTCGCCTGTGCGAAGGCCCTGCCTCGTGATCATGTGATGTGGCGAATCCTCCTCGTCCTCGTACACGTGGCGGCATGATGAACCTGTCAAAAATCAAACAAGTTGCACAACAAAATATATAAGACAAAGCTAATAATAAATAAAAATAAAACAAACGAAATTTTGAACATTTCCTAAGTTCTTTGTCTAGACTCGAAAATCGAGGAATGTGCAATTGTGTAACTGAGATCAAACACAAAAGACTAGTGTTTAATTCACTCAGCGTTGGCTCTGATACCAACCTGTCACACCCCGACCTCCACGTGTCACCGGTGGGCCCGGTGTGGGGTACAGTGACGTGGTTGGCATCGTCATAGACAAACAACACAATATAATAATGCACAGCGGAAGCAGAAATAGATACATTTCAACTTTAATTAAATGTAATAATAAATATCACAGTAGTTGAAACGGATCCACAGGCGGATCAAATAAAAATAAGATAAAATTGTTCAACAGTTTATTTGTCGTCCGAGCTTGCGAGACTATAGTGGACGCTCTTAGGAAACAACCAGCCTAGTTCGTTTAGTACCTGCACTTAACCTTTTGGGAAAAATACGTCAGTTTACACTGGTAAATACAAATCAACTGACTCATTTTGAAAATGATTGAAAATTGATTTAAATGCACAAGGCATAAATATTTTTATTAACTTGGGATAATTATGCAATATAAACTTGTGAACGAATTACATGTTACTCGTACATTTGGTGGCCCGAGATCTGCTGTCCGGGCTAAAGATTAAATGACACACCACATTAAAGAGTTATACACGTCGGGTGTACGCCTACACCCCGTGCTCTGGTCGTGGCCATCTCGTAAGATAATGCCAAGGATATCCGGGACACGGTCAATAACCCCCCAAACCCTTAAAGTAAAACAAAACTGTTTAAACGAGTCGAACAAACTATTCAAGACTGTACACCCAAGGGTGCAGGATTTGTGCGCTCGATCAAGCGGTATTTTAAATACCGTACCCCAAGCCCGTATAGGGAAAATAAGTCAAAATGTATTTACCTGAGCAAGTATGAATCACAATTGGTAAGTGTAGGTAGCTTTTACTGGGCCTCCTAATCTGGAACAAAGGTTTATAATAACCTATTAGACTCCTAACGGGTCTTTTATTTAAGCTTTAGCTTAGACCGGTTAGTTTTAAGGACGATACGGTACAAGCGCACGATTAAGCGAAAGACCGGATAGAATGTGATTTAGACCCGACAAGTTTGAATACTTGTATAATATGGGTATACTAAATACATTCTGGATTTTGAGATAAAAATGATAACGTTTGACCCGTTTCGGTCAATTTACGCAAACTAGTTACGTAAACCGAACCGAACGCAAAAAGGGCGTTACGGGTAGCCAAAAGAGTCAAATGCAAGTTCCCTGAGATAATATGCTTTAAATATGATATAATATCAGTAAGTTATGTTCTATTATGCCCCGAATGATTTTAAACTCAATTTACACCTCATAAGGGCATTTTGGTCATTTAAAAGATTATAAAAGAGTCAAATTGGAAATCTGAGTTACGGGTCTGATTTATACAGTAAATATACTTCATTTGATATATTATAACAGTAGAGTATGACCCGTATACAAAACTTATCATTTAAAATCAAACTATGCACCCTAGGGGTATTTTAGTAATTTCACAAGGGCTAAAACTGCCAAAACTGGAAATCTGAGTTCAAACATTTATACTTACTGTTATTATATGAAAATATACTAATTACATCAGTAGGTATGAGTCTTATATGTTTAAAATGAGTATAACGCCTACTATACGCTAGAAACGCTTAAAGATGCGATTTAGAGCCGTTTCCGGGTTTTTAAAAGAAAGCTGAGATTTTTATATTTCCAGAATGCTCAAAATAATTTATTTAACATATAAAATCAGTAGAAAAAGATTTGGGGTCAAAAGAATGTGTAAAACTCATTTTATGGCTTAAATGGTCAAAACCGGCATTAACCGAATCGACTAAGCGATCTATGATACGATCAGCCAAAAATTAAATAAAAATCATCAAAAATCCCAAAATAATATATAACATCAGTGGGTAAAAAGTTTTATATCAAAACGTGGCCTGAAATAGGTTATACGCTAAATGCGCCGTTTATGTAACTTTAAGATATAGTTTTACGATATCGGCCATAACTCAAAATCTGGACCACTAACTGATCTCAAATTTTCGGTGCAAGTTTATATATTAGAAATAAAGATTTCTACTCTTTCACTTTTCCAAAAATCACGTTTTATATCAAAAAGGGCAAAATAGTCAACTTTAAGCATAAATCGGAAACATGCAAATGAATCGGCTAAGTATAGACTCAAGATGTAAAAATTCCAGAAAGTTATACTAAAATAAAAGTGGTTCAAAATATGCTCTAATACAGATCTCAAACATGCATGCACGGATCCGAATTGATAGTCTACGAAAAAGTCGTTTTAGAAGACTTTCGGTTCCGATTCGTATTTATACTAAAGATTGTCGAGTTGATCATGGTAAAACATATTCTTATATTCATTATAAAGCTATTTTTGATGATCAAACTGATTGCATGTCATCTACATTACCATTTAAGCTATTTTTCGCAAAAACGATTTCTGTTGACTTTTTAGAAACAACTTTGACTCGACAAATAGCATGCTTAGAGTGGGAATCAGAGAATACCCTTTTGATGGTTTGTTTCCCACATAAATACCAACATATCAGTGGTTTCAATTTGAGAAATGACAGAGCCAAACTCGTTTAATCGAAAAGTCAAACTATATGAACACCGGTTTGACTTTTAACTAATAATCAAAGCAAGAACGAATTATAAACTGATATGAAGGCTTACAAAGGTCCTAATGAAGCTTAGCAAACACTTAGAGGCTGCCTTGTCGTTCAGAAATGCTCCAGAAGTTGTCTTGAGAGTTCTTGAAAGTTTGGTGTTTCTTGATCACAATGCAAGTGCCAAAGAAATGAACCTTTGATCTAATTTATGGAGGAATTCAGAGGTTGTAGCAAGCTCTCAGTAGCCTAGGCATGCAAGGACTCTTATTGGAGCAAAAGAGAGGTGATCCCAGCTGTTTACCACTTCAAAAATGGACCAGATTGCAAATAATTCGCGAATTCAGCATCTGATAGGGTCACGCGGCCCGCTTGGGCATGTCCAGGCGGGTCGCCTGGCTTCTGCTGCTGTCAAACTTTGCCAAAAGTTGGCAGCTTTGGTCCCTGTCTTCGCAAACGATGTTTCGGCTACTTATTTTGACTCGTAAACCCCCAAACTTGGTTTTTAAGAACCTTGGGACATTTACCAACATGGTAATGTCCTCGGATAACTTTGCGCTCAACCGAAAAGCCATGAAATTCGACGTTGACGCTTTTAACCCCTCAAGTACGGTTTTGGCCATAACTTTCTCATACGTTCTCGAAACTTCATGAAATTTTTACCACATATTCTAGTGAGTATATTTTAGCATTACAAGGCTTCGGGTCTGCCAAAAGTTCACTCAGAGGTATAAATTCAACATGTTGACACTTTTGGCCCCTATAGTTTGTAATTCCTCACTTTTATGCATTTTCCGCTTCGTATGATCCATGATCCATCCGTTTAAGGTTATGAACATTATGTAGGTTTATCATAGAGTCTATTTATCCATTGTTGACACTTTGGACCCTTACGTTCCATAGTTTTCACTGTTTGTCACTTTTAGTCCCTCTAAAGTATGTTTTCACATACCGGAACCTTATGACACGTGTCAATACATTATTGGACGAAATTTTTCGAGGTGTTACATCCTCACCCCCTTAAAAGAAATCTCGATCTCGATATTTACCAAAACAAATGAGGATATTTCTCTTGCATCGTGGATTCCACTTCCCACGTATATTCGGGACCTCTACGGGCATCCCATTTGACCTTAACAATAGGTATATACTTCCGTCGAAGCTTCTTTACCTGTCGATCCTCGATCGACAATGGTTTTTCCACGAACTTCAAACTCTCATCTATGTGTATATCTGTATGCGGTATAACCAGTGATTCGTCAGCGAAACACTTCTTCAAATTACAGATGTGGAACACATTATGAATAGCGCTAAGTTCTTCAGGCAAGTTTAACTTATAAGCGACTGACCCGACACGTTCGATAATCTTGAAAGGTCCTATGTATCTCGGGCTTAGCTTGCCTTTCTTACCAAATCGCATCACCCCTTTCCAAGGTGATACCTTAAGCAATACTTTATCACTTACATCGAAGTGAAAATCTTTGCGCTTAGGATCCGCATAACTTTTCTGCCTATCCCTGGCCAACATTGTAGTAGCGGAGAAGGAAAAGAAAAAGAAAGTTGAAGTCAAGGACGTTCCAGGGGTTCGTGAATTTCCTCAGGTGTTCCCTGACGATCTTCCCGGACTACCACCAAGTCGTGATATCGACTTCCGCATCGACCTCATTCCTGGAGCTAACCCCGTTGCCAAAGCCCCTTACCGACTCGCACTATCCGAAATGAGGGAACTCTCAAACCAACTCCAGGAATTACTCGAAAAAGGCTTTATTCGCCCAAGCACCTCTCCTTGGGGCGCGCCAGTCCTTTTCGTCAAAAAGAAGGATGGATAGTTCCGGATGTGCATCGATTATCGGGAATTGAATAAGCTAACCATCAAGAACTGATACCCCTTGCCTCGAATCGACGATTTGTTTGATCAGCTACAAGGTGCAGCATGCTTCTCTAAAATCGATCTGCGTTCAGGATATCATCAGCTACGGATTCAAGAGGAAGACATTCCTAAAACCGCTTTTCAAACCCGTTATGGCCATTACGAATTTGTTGTTATGCCCTTTGTTCTAACCAACGCACCCGCGGTTTTTATGGATCTGATGAATCGCGTGTGTAAGCCTTATCTTGACCGTTTCGTCATCGTGTTCATCGACGATGTCTTGATTTATTCCAAAACGAAAGCCGAACACGCGCAACATCTACGTTTGGTTCTCGAGTTACTCCAGGGGAACCAACTCTATGCCAAGTTCTCTGCCACACCCCGACCTCCACGTGTCACCGGTGGGCCCGGTGTGGGGTACAGTGACGTGGTTGGCATCGTCATAGACAAACAACACAATATAATAATGCACAGCGGAAGCAGAAATAGATACATTTCAACTTTAATTAAATGTAATAATAAATATCACAGTAGTTGAAACGGATCCACAGGCGGATCAAATAAAAATAAGATAAAATTGTTCAACAGTTTATTTGTCGTCCGAGCTTGCGAGACTATAGTGGACGCTCTTAGGAAACAGCCAGCCTAGTTCGTTTAGTACCTGCACTTAACCTTTTGGGAAAAATACGTCAGTTTACACTGTTTACACTGGTAAATACAAATCAACTGACTCATTTTGAAAATGATTGAAAATTGATTTAAATGCACAAGGCATAAATATTTTTATTAACTTGGGATAATTATGCAATATAAACTTGTGAACGAATTACATGTTACTCGTACATTTGGTGGCCCGGGATCTGCTGTCCGGGCTAAAGATTAAATGACACACCACATTAAAGAGTTATACACGTCGGGTGTACGCCTACACCCCGTGCTCTGGTCGTGGCCATCTCGTAAGATAATGCCAAGGATATCCGGGACACGGTCAATAACCCCCCAAACCCTTAAAGTAAAACAAAACTGTTTAAACGAGTCGAACAAACTATTCAAGACTGTACACCCAAGGGTGCAGGATTTGTGCGCTCGATCAAGCGGTATTTTAAATACCGTACCCCAAGCCCGTATAGGGAAAATAAGTCAAAATGTATTTACCTGAGCAACTATGAATCACAATTGGTAAGTGTAGGTAGCTTTTACTGGGCCTCCTAATCTGGAACAAAGGTTTATAATAACCTATTAGACTCCTAACGGGTCTTTTATTTAAGCTTTAGCTTAGACCGGTTAGTTTTAAGGACGATACGGTACAAGCGCACGATTAAGCGAAAGACCGGATAGAATGTGATTTAGACCCGACAAGTTTGAATACTTGTATAATATGGGTATACTAAATACATTCTGGATTTTGAGATAAAAATGATAACGTTTGACCCGTTTCGGTCAATTTACGCAAACTAGTTACGTAAACCGAACCGAACGCAAAAAGGGCGTTACGGGTAGCCAAAAGAGTCAAATGCAAGTTCCCTGAGATAATATGCTTTAAATATGATATAATATCAGTAAGTTATGTTCTATTATGCCCCGAATGATTTTAAACTCAATTTACACCTCATAAGGGCATTTTGGTCATTTAAAAGATTATAAAAGAGTCAAATTGGAAATCTGAGTTACGGGTCTGATTTATACAGTAAATATACTTCATTTGATATATTATAACAGTAGAGTATGACCCGTATACAAAACTTATCATTTAAAATCAAACTATGCACCGTAGGGGTATTTTAGTAATTTCACAAGGGCTAAAACTGCCAAAACTGGAAATCTGAGTTCAAACATTTATACTTACTGTTATTATATGAAAATATACTAATTACATCAGTAGGTATGAGTCTTATATGTTTAAAATGAGTATAACGCCTACTATACGCTAGAAACGCTTAAAGATGCGATTTAGAGCCGTTTCCGGGTTTTTAAAAGAAAGCTAAGATTTTTATATTTCCAGAATGCTCAAAGTAATTTATTTAACATATAAAATCAGTAGAAAAAGATTTGGGGTCAAAAGAATGTGTAAAACTCATTTTATGGCTTAAATGGTCAAAACCGGCATTAACCGAATCGACTAAGCGATCTATGATACGATCAGCCAAAAATTAAATAAAAATCATCAAAAATCCCAAAATAATATATAACATCAGTGGGTAAAAAGTTTTATATCAAAACGTGGCCTGAAATAGGTTATACGCTAAATGCGCCGTTTATGTAACTTTAAGATATAGTTTTACGATATCGGCCATAACTCAAAATCTGGACCACTAACTGATCTCAAATTTTCGGTGCAAGTTTATATATTAGAAATAAAGATTTATACTCTTTCACTTTTCCAAAAATCACGTTTTATATCAAAAAGGGCAAAATAGTCAACTTTAAGCATAAATCGGAAACATGCAAATGAATCGGCTAAGTATAGACTCAAGATGTAAAAATTCCAGAAAGTTATACTAAAATAAAAGTGGTTCAAAATATGCTCTAATACAGATCTCAAACATGCATGCACGGATCCGAATTGATAGTCTACGAAAAAGTCGTTTTACAAGACTTTCGGTTCCGATTCGTATTTATACTAAAGATTGTCGAGTTGATCATGGTAAAACATATTCTTATATTCATTATAAAGCTATTTTTGATGATCAGACTGATTGCATGTCATCTACATTACCATTTAAGCTATTTTTCGCAAAAACGATTTCTGTTGACTTTTTAGAAACAACTTTGACTCGACAAATAGCATGCTTAGAGTGGGAATCAGAGAATACCCTTTTGAGGGTTTGTTTCCCACATAAATACCAACATATCAGTGGTTTCAATTTGAGAAATGACAGAGCCAAACTCGTTTAATCGAAAAGTCAAACTATATGAACACCGGTTTGACTTTTAACTAATAATCAAAGCAAGAACGAATTATAAACTGATATGAAGGCTTACAAAGGTCCTAATGAAGCTTAGCAAACACTTAGAGGCTGCCTTGTCGTTCAGAAATGCTCCAGAAGTTGTCTTGAGAGTTCTTGAAAGTTTGGTGTTTCTTGATCACAATGCAAGTGCCAAAGAAATGAACCTTTGATCTAATTTATGGAGGAATTCAGAGGTTGTAGCAAGCTCTCAGTAGCCTAGGCATCCAAGGACTCTTATTGGAGCAAAAGAGAGGTGATCCCAGCTGTTTACCACTTCAAAAATGGACCAGATTGCAAATAATTCGCGAATTCAGCATCTGATAGGGTCACGCGGCCCGCTTGGGCATGTCCAGGCGGGTCGCCTGGCTTCTGCTGCTGTCAAACTTTGCCAAAAGTTGGCAGCTTTGGTCCCTGTCTTCGCAAACGATGTTTCGGCTACTTATTTTGACTCGTAAACCCCCAAACTTGGTTTTTAAGAACCTTGGGACATTTACCAACATGGTAATGTCCTCGGATAACTTTGCGCTCAACCGAAAAGCCATGAAATTCGACGTTGACGCTTTTAACCCCTCAAGTACGGTTTTGGCCATAACTTTCTCATACGTTATCGAAACTTCATGAAATTTTTACCACATATTCTAGTGAGTATATTTTAGCATTACAAGGCTTCGGGTCTGCCAAAAGTTCACTCAGAGGTATAAATTCAACATGTTGACACTTTTGGCCCCTATAGTTTGTAATTCCTCACTTTTGTGCATTTTCCGCTTCGTATGATCCATGATCCATCCGTTTAAGGTTATGAACATTATGTAGGGTTATCATAGAGTCTATTTATCCATTGTTGACACTTTGGACCCTTACGTTCCATAGTTTTCACTGTTTGTCACTTTTAGTCCCTCTAAAGTATGTTTTCACATACCGGAACCTTATGACACGTGTCAATACATTATTGGACGAAATTTTTCGAGGTGTTATATCCTCACCCCCTTAAAATAAATCTCGACCTCGAGATTTACCAAAACAAATGAGGATATTTCTCTTGCATCGTGGATTCCACTTCCCACGTATATTCGGGACCTCTACGGGCATCCCATTTGACCTTAACAATAGGTATATACTTCCGTCGAAGCTTCTTTACCTGTCGATCCTCGATCGACAATGGTTTTTCCACGAACTTCAAACTCTCATCTATGTGTATATCTGTATGCGGTATAACCAGTGATTCGTCAGCGAAACACTTCTTCAAATTACAGATGTGGAACACATTATGAATAGCGCTAAGTTCTTCAGGCAAGTTTAACTTATAAGCGACTGACCCGACACGTTCGATAATCTTGAAAGGTCCTATGTATCTCGGGCTTAGCTTGCCTTTCTTACCAAATCGCATCACCCCTTTCCAAGGTGATACCTTAAGCAATACTTTATCACCTACATCGAAGTGAAAATCTTTGCGCTTAGGATCCGCATAACTTTTCTGCCTATCCCTGGCCAACATTGTAGTAGCGGAGAAGGAAAAGAAAAAGAAAGTTGAAGTCAAGGACGTTCCAGGGGTTCGTGAATTTCCTCAGGTGTTCCCTGACGATCTTCCCGGACTACCACCAAGTCGTGATATCGACTTCCGCATCGACCTCATTCCTGGAGCTAACCCCGTTGCCAAAGCCCCTTACCGACTCGCACCATCCGAAATGAGGGAACTCTCAAACCAACTCCAGGAATTACTCGAAAAAGGCTTTATTCGCCCAAGCACCTCTCCTTGGGGCGCGCCAGTCCTTTTCGTCAAAAAGAAGGATGGATAGTTCCGGATGTACATCGATTATCGGGAATTGAATAAGCTAACCATCAAGAACTGATACCCCTTGCCTCGAATCGACGATTTGTTTGATCAGCTACAAGGTGCAGCATGCTTCTCTAAAATCGATCTGCGTTCAGGATATCATCAGCTACGGATTCAAGAGGAAGACATTCCTAAAACCGCTTTTCAAACCCGTTATGGCCATTACGAATTTGTTGTTATGCCCTTTGTTCTAACCAACGCACCCGCGGTTTTTATGGATCTGATGAATCGCGTGTGTAAGCCTTATCTTAACCGTTTCGTCATCGTGTTCATCGACGATGTCTTGATTTATTCCAAAACGAAAGCCGAACACGCGCAACATCTACGTTTGGTTCTCGAGTTACTCCAGGGGAACCAACTCTATGCCAAGTTCTCTGTCACACCCCGACCTCCACGTGTCACCGGTGGGCCTGGTGTGGGGTACAGTGACGTGGTTGGCATCGTCATAGACAAACAACACAATATAATAATGCACAGCGGAAGCAGAAATAGATACATTTCAACTTTAATTAAATGTAATAATAAATATCACAGTAGTTGAAACGAATCCACAGGCGGATCAAATAAAAATAAGATAAAATTGTTCAACAGTTTATTTGTCGTCCGAGCTTGCGAGACTATAGTGGACGCTCTTAGGAAACAGCCAGCCTAGTTCGTT
Organism: Helianthus annuus; assembly: GCF_002127325.2. NCBI lineage: Eukaryota > Viridiplantae > Streptophyta > Magnoliopsida > Asterales > Asteraceae > Helianthus > Helianthus annuus. Next base: position 179,425,870 of record NC_035443.2, on the reverse strand, counting down.
TAGTACCTGCACTTAACCTTTTGGGAAAAATACGTCAGTTTACACTGGTAAATACAAATCAACTGACTCATTTTGAAAATGATTGAAAATTGATTTAAATGCACAAGGCATAAATATTTTTATTAACTTGGGATAATTATGCAATATAAACTTGTGAACGAATTACATGTTACTCGTACATTTGGTGGCCCGGGATCTGCTGTCCGGGCTAAAGATTAAATGACACACCACATTAAAGAGTTATACACGTCGGGTGTACGCCTACACCCCGTGCTCTGGTCGTGGCCATCTCGTAAGATAATGCCAAGGATATCCGGGACACGGTCAATAACCCCCCAAACCCTTAAAGTAAAACAAAACTGTTTAAACGAGTCGAACAAACTATTCAAGACTGTACACCCAAGGGTGCAGGATTTGTGCGCTCGATCAAGCGGTATTTTAAATACCGTACCCCAAGCCCGTATAGGGAAAATAAGTCAAAATGTATTTACCTGAGCAAGTATGAATCACAATTGGTAAGTGTAGGTAGCTTTTACTGGGCCTCCTAATCTGGAACAAAGGTTTATAATAACCTATTAGACTCCTAACGGGTCTTTTATTTAAGCTTTAGCTTAGACCGGTTAGTTTTAAGGACGATACGGTACAAGCGCACGATTAAGCGAAAGACCGGATAGAATGTGATTTAGACCCGACAAGTTTGAATACTTGTATAATATGGGTATACTAAATACATTCTGGATTTTGAGATAAAAATGATAACGTTTGACCCGTTTCGGTCAATTTACGCAAACTAGTTACGTAAACCGAACCGAACGCAAAAAGGGCGTTACGGGTAGCCAAAAGAGTCAAATGCAAGTTCCCTGAGATAATATGCTTTAAATATGATATAATATCAGTAAGTTATGTTCTATTATGCCCCGAATGATTTTAAACTCAATTTACACCTCATAAGGGCATTTTGGTCATTTAAAAGATTATAAAAGAGTCAAATTGGAAATCTGAGTTACGGGTCTGATTTATACAGTAAATATACTTCATTTGATATATTATAACAGTAGAGTATGACCCATATACAAAACTTATCATTTAAAATCAAACTATGCATCGTAGGGGTATTTTAGTAATTTCACAAGGGCTAAAACTGCCAAAACTGGAAATCTGAGTTCAAACATTTATACTTACTGTTATTATATGAAAATATACTAATTACATCAGTAGGTATGAGTCTTATATGTTTAAAATGAGTATAACGCCTACTATACGCTAGAAACGCTTAAAGATGCGATTTAGAGCCGTTTCCGGGTTTTTAAAAGAAAGCTGAGATTTTTATATTTCCAGAATGCTCAAAATAATTTATTTAACATATAAAATCAGTAGAAAAAGATTTGGGGTCAAAAGAATGTGTAAAACTCATTTTATGGCTTAAATGGTCAAAACCGGCATTAAACGAATCGACTAAGCGATCTATGATACGATCAGCCAAAAATTAAATAAAAATCATCAAAAATCCCAAAATAATATATAACATCAGTGGGTAAAAAGTTTTATATCAAAACGTGGCCTGAAATAGGTTATACGCTAAATGCGCCGTTTATGTAACTTTAAGATATAGTTTTACGATATCGGCCATAACTCAAAATCTGGACCACTAACTGATCTCAAATTTTCGGTGCAAGTTTATATATTAGAAATAAAGATTTCTACTCTTTCACTTTTCCAAAAATCACGTTTTATATCAAAAAGGGCAAAATAGTCAACTTTAAGCATAAATCGGAAACATGCAAATGAATCGGCTAAGTATAGACTCAAGATGTAAAAATTCCAGAAAGTTATACTAAAATAAAAGTGGTTCAAAATATGCTCTAATACAGATCTCAAACATGCATGCACGGATCCGAATTGATAGTCTACGAAAAAGTCGTTTTAGAAGACTTTCGGTTCCGATTCGTATTTATACTAAAGATTGTCGAGTTGATCATGGTAAAACATATTCTTATATTCATTATAAAGCTATTTTTGATGATCAAACTGATTGCATGTCATCTACATTACCATTTAAGCTATTTTTCGCAAAAACGATTTCTGTTGACTTTTTAGAAACAACTTTGACTCGACAAATAGCATGCTTAGAGTGGGAATCAGAGAATACCCTTTTGAGGGTTTGTTTCCCACATAAATACCAACATATCAGTGGTTTCAATTTGAGAAATGACAGAGCCAAACTCGTTTAATCGAAAAGTCAAACTATATGAACACCGGTTTGACTTTTAACTAATAATCAAAGCAAGAACGAATTATAAACTGATATGAAGGCTTACAAAGGTCCTAATGAAGCTTAGCAAACACTTAGAGGCTGCCTTGTCGTTCAGAAATGCTCCAGAAGTTGTCTTGAGAGTTCTTGAAAGTTTGGTGTTTCTTGATCACAATGCAAGTGCCAAAGAAATGAACCTTTGATCTAATTTATGGAGGAATTCAGAGGTTGTAGCAAGCTCTCAGTAGCCTAGGCATGCAAGGACTCTTATTGGAGCAAAAGAGAGGTGATCCCAGCTGTTTACCACTTCAAAAATGGACCAGATTGCAAATAATTCGCGAATTCAGCATCTGATAGGGTCACGCGGCCCGCTTGGGCATGTCCAGGCGGGTCGCCTGGCTTCTGCTGCTGTCAAACTTTGCCAAAAGTTGGCAGCTTTGGTCCCTGTCTTCGCAAACGATGTTTCGGCTACTTATTTTGACTCGTAAACCCCCAAACTTGGTTTTTAAGAACCTTGGGACATTTACCAACATGGTAATGTCCTCGGATAACTTTGCGCTCAACCGAAAAGCCATGAAATTCGACGTTGACGCTTTTAACCCCTCAAGTACGGTTTTGGCCATAACTTTCTCATACGTTATCGAAACTTCATGAAATTTTTACCACATATTCTAGTGAGTATATTTTAGCATTACAAGGCTTCGGGTCTGCCAAAAGTTCATTCAGAGGTATAAATTCAACATGTTGACACTTTTGGCCCCTATAGTTTGTAATTCCTCACTTTTGTGCATTTTCCGCTTCGTATGATCCATGATCCATCCGTTTAAGGTTATGAACATTATGTAGGGTTATCATAGAGTCTATTTATCCATTGTTGACACTTTGGACCCTTACGTTCCATAGTTTTCACTGTTTGTCACTTTTAGTCCCTCTAAAGTATGTTTTCACATACCGGAACCTTATGACACGTGTCAATACATTATTGGACGAAATTTTTCGAGGTGTTACATTCTCCAAGTGCGAATTCTAGTTGGAGGAGGTTCAGTTTCTGGGTCACATCGTGAATAGTCAGGGTATCCATGTCGATCCTGCGAAGATTGAAGCTGTCAAAAGCTGGATTACGCCTAAGAACCCGTCAGAAGTTCGTTCTTTTCTCGGACTAGCGGGCTATTATCGACGATTCATTGAGGGATTCTCCAAGATCGCTGTGCCACTTACCGCTCTTACGCATAAGGACAAGCCTTTTGCTTGGGGAAACGCGCAAGAGACTGCCTTCCAAACCCTCAAGCATATGCTGTGCAACGCTCCGATTCTTACGCTGCCCGACGGAAGCAACAACTTCATTGTCTATTGTGATGCTTCTAACCTTGGTCTCGGCTGTGTTCTCATGCAGCGAGACAAGGTTATAGCCTACGCATCTCGGCAGCTCAAGATCCACGAGAAGAACTATACAACCCATGACCTCGAGCTAGGCGCGGTTGTCTTTGCATTGAAGATTTGGCGACACTACCTGTATGGCACTAGGTGTACGATCTACACTGATCACAGGAGTTTACAACACATCTTTAATCAGAGAGAGCTTAATATGCGTCAACGCCGATGGTTAGAACTTCTCAACGATTACGACCGTGAGATCCGTTATCACCCAGGCAAGGCGAATGTGGTTGCCGACGCACTCAGCAGAAAGAGTTACGTGCTCAGTATCCGAAACATCCAAGCCCAGCACAACCTCGAAACCGTTATTCGTGAAGCTCAACATGCTTGCTTTAACGAGCGTACATTGAAGAAAGAGAGAATCTATCACGATGGAGCTCAGTTGGTAAGCAAATCCGATGGGATATTCTATTATCTGGATCGAATTTGGATCCCTAAGCGGACCGATTTGCGAAAGATTATTATGAATGAAGCCCACAAGTCCCGGTATTCTATTCATCCCGGCGCAGATAAGATGTACCAGGACCTACGCTACAAGTACTGGTGGCCGGGAATGAAACGAGATATCGCCCTATACGTTGGAAGTTGCTTAACTTGTGCAAGAGTCAAGGCTGAACATCAAAGACCTTCTGGCTTGCTCGAACAAACGCAGATACCTATATGGAAGTGGGAGAGTATAGATATGGATTTCATAACGAAACTCCCGCCCACGCCATCAGGTCACGACAGTATTTGGGTTATAGTCGATCGTCTAACGAAATCAGCCCACTTTTTGCCTATACGAGAAGACTACAAGGTGGAGCGACTAGCCCAAATTTACACCGACAAGATCATTCGTAATCATGGTACGCCTCGTGACATCATTTCAGACCGTGACGCTCGGTTCACTTCGCGATTGTGGGAAACGTTTCAAGCGGCCCTTGGTACGTCGCTTAATCTGAGTACTGCATTCCATCCGCAAACCGACGGACAGACTGAAAAAACGATCCGTACTCTTGAAGACATGCTCCGAGCGTGTGTCATAGATTTTGGTGGTAGTTGGAACAAACACCTGCCATTGGTGGAATTCTCGTACAATAACAGCTATCATGCCAGCATTCAAATGGCACCTTTCGAAGCTTTGTATGGTAGAAGATGTCGATCGCCTATTGTGTGGCACGAGATCGGTCACTCGCAACTAACCGGTCCCGAGATTCTATAAGAAACGACTGACAAAATACACCAGATTCGAGACAACTTGGTGAAAGCTCGGAACAGACAGAAAAGTTACGCCGATAGAAGACGCAAGCCCCTGGAATTTGAAGTTGGTGACTGCGTACTCCTAAAGGTATCACCTTGGAAGGGTGTAGTCCGATTCGGCAAGAAGGGGAAACTAGCGCCTCGATATGTTGGACATTTTAGGATTCTGGAAAGAATCGGAAAAGTCGCCTACAGACTCGAACTACCGAAGGAACTCAGTAACGTCCACCCGACTTTCCACGTCTCTAACCTCCGAAAATGCCTTGCTGATCATGATCTAATCGTACCACTCGACGATCTTCAGGTCAACGAAACGTTACACTTCGTGGAAAAGCCTGTCGAAATCATGGATCGCCAAACCAAGCAACTCAGGCGCTCTCGCATCCCGATCGTGAAGGTCCGATGGGAAGGCAAACGAGGCGCAAAGTTCACTTGGGAACCTGAAAGCGACATGAAGGCCAAGTACCCGCAATTGTTTAAATAAATAGATCTGAAGCATCAAATTGGTAAATCACGGCGTTGTGTTGCCTTCGACCTAATTTCGGGACGAAATTCCCTAAACAAGGGGAGGCTGTAACACCCCGTGTTTTCGAATGTCAAAGTCAAAGTCAAAGTCCAAGTCAACTTTGACTTCTTTGACTGTTAAGGTTTATTTTTTTACTTTTTGTATTATGTGGAGTAAGTGTTGTCTAATAAAAAGATCGAATATTCAATCAATACAACCGATTTACGACTGTGAATAGTAGGAAGTAACAATGCAATAAAGTTAATCAATCAATAACCAAGCTAATCGATTCATCAATCAAACTCGAGACTCGAATTATGTGAACTCTGGTATTGTATTACGTGTGTGTGTGCCTTATGTGTTACTTGTGCGTGTTTACTTATATGTTTGGTGTGGTATTCAAGCGAATCAATCGAAAATCGAATCGAAACTCGAAAGGCAATCGAACTCATTCGAAACCGACATCGAAACGTGAAATGTAGATGCTTGTATGTAGATATAGTGATTGGGACTGAAAGTAATTTGACTAGGAACTCTAACGTATTCATATCATCGTCCACCGAAATCGAAACATCGAAAATCGTCGCGAAATACTCAAAGTGTGTCGCGGATCGAACATGAGGCATCCGGATCGAACAGGCCAGCCGATCAGCTAGCATCTTCCTAGCCGATCGAGCAGCCCATTCGATCGGAGCTCCTGGCCGATCGGCTGCCACTTTCCTCTTTTGGAGCCTATAAATAGGGCTGTCATTGTCACACTTTCCATTTTTGGAAAGCTCTGACCGAACCAGCCTTATTCTTCACCTTTTCTCAGATTTCTCTCAACTCCGGTAAGTTTCTACTCTAATTCTTGTACGATTTTGATCATTGCATGATTCTACACCTTTCTATCTTTCAAAACTCGATTTCTAACCGTGAAATCACCAAGATCTAAGTGTTCTTGGGTGATGTCATCATGGTGTGCTTGAAGAACACCAAACTTTGGCCTCATTCAACCATGAATAGCTTAGATCTGACCGATTTCCACATAAAAAAAACTAAGATTCTTGCAAATCTTAACATTTTATGAATAATTTCCAATTTTCTTCAACCTTTTACACTCGAAACCTTAAAATCGGTAGAAACGGAGCTTGAACCGGCTAGCTAATCATACTAACGGTTAGGAGGTTCAAGATTCGGGTCCTATGAACAAGGTTCACCGATTTCGGGTTAAACTCTAAACCGACGCTCCGAACCGTTCACCGGCCGGACTTGGGTGATTCCTGTCCGAGCCAAAGAAACGAGTAGGAATGGAGGATATCATAGTTCAACTCGTTATCAAACTACCTCGAAATGACAACAAGTGGTCAAACAGCCAAGTGTTAGACGAAAGGCCGACCAGGTCAGAAATGCTGGCCGAACGGCTAGGCTGTTCAAACAGCCCAGCCGATCGGACATGCCAGCCGATCGACCGGGCCAGCCGATCGGCTAGCACATGGTTCCACACTTTTCAATTTTTATGAAGTATACTATTGACGAAGTGATGTTCGATCGAAGACGCTACTCGATTGGTAAACATTACTCTTCGGATCATGAGATACTATGCTTCAACACTTAATCATTTTCACAACTCGTTCGTAGTAGGGAATGCCAGCCGATCGAACAGTCTGTTCGATCGAGTGACATTCTGTTGAGAACCACTTCCAAAGTTCCCAGCCGATCGATTAAGCCGGCCGATCGAACGGACCGTTCGATCGATCGACCTGAAAGGTAAGGACATTTTTATGTTCTCATATACTACAACGAAAACTTCAAAAGTTCAAATCCTCAAACACAAACACACCAGAGGAAGAAACAATCCACTCGAATGGCCCAGCCGATCGAGCCTACCGGCCGATCGAACAGGACTGTCCAAACGGACATACCAGCCGACCGAACAGCCTGTTTGATCGAACCTGCCGTTCGATCGACCAGCCCATTCGATCCATTCACACTTGTCTTATTTTCCATGTTACTCATTGTTGTGCTATCGAACTATTCAGGCTAACCCTACTCTCAGCGCTCCCTTCAATCCACAATCAATCATTGTGAGTATACTCGATCCCTTTTTGCTTTTAGCACTTTTGGGTGTTACATACGTTACTTATATCAAAACACAAATGATCACACTACTCGAACTATTTGAACGCTAACCAATATGCATGTATTACGTGACTTAATGAATGCTTGTTGATTGTGTTTACACGTGGAATGCTGTCTACCTGCCTTAACGACGTAGTACTATAGTTTGGACTCAGCACCCGTTCACACGGGGGTTGTTAAGGACAATTACTTGCATGGATTACGGTGGTAATCATGTATTGCGAACCGTCTCGGACGGTCAACCCGCAGTCATTGGTATCGATACGTCCATGTCGATAATTAAGATGCTTCATTTTCCTCTGTGTACGTGCTGGTTATGTGTAAACTATTCGAACTCTATATGCTATTATCAAACTTGTATGCTCACCTTTACATTCTATGTATTGACTTTATTTTAACGTATGTGACAGGTAATTAGGATGCTTATTTGCTAGGAAAGCGAGGCTAGAATAAGTTTCTAGAAGCCCCCAACAAATAGTTGTCTGCCGAGAACAAGCGTCTGGGGCATAGTTGTCTGTAGATCTTGTCCTCCGGCATTACAGCCAGAAAGTCAACAGAATAGGGGTCTAGAAGCAGATAAACAATTGTTGTAATAATATTTGAATCTGAGTTGTCGGAACGGAATTTCTTGTTTGGATGATTATCTGTAATGACATGTTTGTTTATTCGGGATACGGTATGGGACGTATCTTTAACTGAATTATATAAATAGTTGTTATGGAAACTTCTGAACAATCTGTTTCGCTCAGTTCCGCGCCCCGATGATTCCGCCATCAGTTGGGGTGTGACACCTAGTCTGGAATGGACGGAACTATGATCCGTTAGAATGTTAACGGGTCTTATTCAAGTCATAAGACTTGGACCACTTAACTTATAATAAATAGGTACAGTTCGCTAGATTAAGCGGAGACTAGATAGAGTGTGGTTTGCACTCTTACGAGTACTATGACTCGTATAATATGAATCAAACAACCATACATTTTGATTAGAACTGATTTGGAAAGGTTTTGACTCGATTCGGCTAATTTATAAAAACTATGTTATATAAGTCAACCGTACGCGCATATGCGACATCGGGTGGTCGAATGGGTCTATGTAAGTCCAATATGCCAAAACATGTTTAATATAATGATACATTAGTTTCAAACTCATTTTATATGTCCATTATGTTTTAAAAGCAATTTATGTGCAAAAAGGGCATTTTGGTCACTATCTAGGCATAATATGTGTACTTTACATAAAACCCGAAAAATGATATGATCAGAAGGTATAACCCTTAGGGGTTATTCCTTATAATAACATGATCATATTACAACTTCAAATCAGTAGCTAAACTATCTAAAACGGGTCATAATCGAAAGTCAAAGAATGCTTGACTTTCGGTCACGAACCGAGCTCTAAGCAGGAAATGACATTAGACATGATCTAACATGTCCGCATATGTTATATAATGTCAAAAAGGTTTCGATACTTAGAAGTTCATTTAACGTTAATTACGAAAATCTGCGTTTTTTACTTTTATTTAATAAAACTTTGACCCATCATTTGATCAACTTAACGTGATTTTCAGAAGGTGTCCTCTCAGGGAATTAACACCTACATTATTACGATCACGTAGCCATGTTCGATTCGAACATTGGATTGACTGAATTGGTCATAACCGAAAGTCAAAGCAAAAGTCAATTTGCTTGACTTTCGGCTAATAACTAGCCTAATAAATGAAACAAGACTGAGTTAGAACACTTACAAGTGTTCAAGTAAGACTAAGCTTCAAGTAGGAGGCCTCTTTAGATCAGAAGCACTCCAGGAGGTAAAAAGAAAGAATTTAAGAGGTGCAAGTCCAAGTGAAGCAAGTACATGGCTATTTTACTTGAGTCCATGGCCCCAATTCTTGGCAAGTGTGATCATGGATGCTAAGGAGGTGATTAGTGTCATCGTGCATGTCCAAAGCAGGATAAAAGGTGGCAAAAATCGACCAAAATGGCAGAGACTTGACACAGAAGCTGCCAGCTTGCAAACTGCTGCCAGCGATGTCCTTGCGGACCGCAAGGGGTAGGGTCTTGCGGTTCGTAAGGACCTTCTGGCGTCCATTGTTTTGAATCCCTTGTGGACCGTAAGGGATACCCTCTTGCGGTCCGTAGGGGACCCTCATAATATGAATTTTGGTATCTTCTCATGTTTGACCCCTCAACATCCAAACTTCCACATTTTTACATAACTGGCCCCTCGCGTCCAATTTACTGGGATTATTTGAGAGTTGACTGGTCACGTGTTGCCATATTATTCGTCATAATTTTCCGAGGTGTCACACGAAGTAAAATGAAGCGTGAGTTATTATGCTAACAGTGACCAAGGTTTCTAGGTTTGTGACTATAGCCCAATAGTTTTTGTGGGCCAAATATAATATATTATCCTTTAATTAAAATACAACAGCTCACCATTTAATTAAAAAAATATGACTTGGTTAATTCTGCCTGGTTTTTCACATAAAATTAAAGTTGAAGCAGAAAATCCAATTATCACTTAATTGGGTTACGGATCACTTCCTATAATGACCTTTTGACTTGCTGGAATTTAGACTACTCTTTTCCCGACGAGGTTCATGCAAAACAGAACGTCGTGAGTTTCGCCACAGGAAGAATGCTTTAGGAATGAGCAAATGGTATCTGGTACCGGTACCGAATTTATCAAACCGGGTGCATTTTCGGTACCGGTATTTACCCTCAAATACCGGTACCCACTTTTGGGGATTTTCGGTACCGGTACCGGTCAGTCCCGAGCTCATCCTAGAGAGCTCTCATTGTAACCACTATTTTGTGTGAGAATAGGACCTTGATTGTGAAAATCAAAGTTTAAAATATAGAGTGAGAGAGTTGGAACCATTGTCTATTTATAGAAGGGATTTATGATTGATTTCACTATCAGATGAGATGAGATGGGCCCTCCCCCTTAGAGGTATACATAACCGTTTGGATGATGACATCCTTCTCCGTATTGGTTTATATTAAACATTCCCTTTATCACGATTGTGCTATTTTAACGCCCCGGTTGAAGAGTGAAATTGTACTAATTTTAACGTTATATATGTGTGGGCTCGTAGGGGGTAAAAGTTAAATTGACTAATTTTAATGTTATATTACTAATTTTGTGAAAATAACATTAATAATGCATCATGTGGTGGCGTTGATAGCCGAAAGACAAAAGAGTACATGCACTAATCGGCATTTGTCCCGATTATTGAGTGTTATGTGCCTTATGTCCAAGGCTTGATGCAAAACTACTATGGAGTTTGGGGGTCTTACTGGAAGCAGACTCTCTATTCCTACGGGGTAGAGGTTAGACTGTCTACATCTTACCTTCATCAGACACTACATTAGCTTTTGCTATTTTGGGTTGGGTTTTGCACCCTATCTCTTCGAAAGTGGGTCAATTTTCTATGTTACTTCAACTATTTGGGCTAATCCTTTGATTTGGAGTAACGAATTACCCCCATACTTTATTTGATATAGCACAGGCCCATTTATAACCAACAAAATATCCACCGTGACAACGAAGAGAGAGAGTGAGTGAGAGAGAGATGAGTGAGAGAGAAGTGCCTAGGAGAGAGAGTCCATGGGGAAGGCCCGAAGGAGACACTCGTCAGCCGAAAGCTCACCGATGCAACGATCGTGTTGAAGATGTTGTTCAAGTTAGTTTCTGTTTTTAATCTTAATCCCTCATCGTCTCTCTGTAACTTTCAGTTAATTTTATATCTTAATCGATCTGTGAATCAATCTGCCTATCTATGAGTTTCTACGTTTTCGAATGAATTATACATTTCATTGCGATTTGTTTCGATAAATTGCGGTTTCATTCTGTTTGAATATGTAATAAGAATCTGCCTATGAGTTTTTAGGTTTTAGAGTTGTTTTATAAATGAATTATTATATGTTTGATTTCGATTTGTTTGGATAAAATGTGGTATTATTTTGTTTGAATTTGTATTTAGGGCACATAATGATCAGTTAGGTATATTATATGTTTGATTGCGATTTGTTTGGATAAACTGTGGTTACATTCTGTTTGAATTTGTAGTTTGGGCGTGTAACGATCAGTAAGGTTCTCTGCAGTTAATGCGGTAAAAAATCAGATATCGGTCAAGGACCAATATTTGAGATATAGGTTATCTCGGTGAGATATCAGTGGGATATCGGTAATTATAATATCATGCAGAATTTATATATATAGCAATTTAACACTAAGAATTCAGTGATATATCGGTGATATATCAGTCAATATCGCAGATAATATCGGTACCGATGTTTTGACACCGATATTTTACTAGAGGACCGATGTAACCGATATATCACCGATATTAACTGCATAGGTGAGGTATAGTATAGACAAACTTATATAATAGGAAAATAAGAACTACATCATGAAGTTGATAACATAGTTATTAAAGGCACTAGGCGCACTCAAGGCGCATAGGCCTGGCCTGGGGCCTAGGCGCAAAGCGCATAAAAAGCGAGGGCCTCAGAAAAATAATGCGCATACTGAAAATTTTTTAAAAATATATTATGTTTTAGAAAAAGATTACTATTCTTCAAATAAAATAAACAAAGTGTATTATGTAACACTTTATATCATCTAATTAGTACCAAAATATTAGTGTATTAGTCTAGAAAAGTAGTTTTTTTTAATTAAAAGTAGAAATTTGGCTAGAATCTTGTCGGAATTTAGCCGGAAACTCTCCGGAATCTAGGAATCTTGCCGGAATGTGCGCCTGGACCATCACCTGGAGAGTTAAAGCGCAATTTCGTCGACTTAAAGCGCAACTGCCTCGCCTCGCCTGAAAAATGGGCCTAGGCGCAAGAGGCGATGGCTTTTAACAACTATGGTTGATAATGCAAATCTAGGTTTGTTCTTCATGTAACTAGTCCTTATTGTTTATCTGATTTGCGATTGAGTTTGTTTCCTAATCGATCTGTGAATCTGCATAATACTTTTATGTTTTCGAGTTGTTTTTCGTATACATTATGTCTTTGTTTGCGATTCGTTTGGATAAATTGTGGTATCATTCTGTTTGAATTTGTAGTTAGGGCGTATCACGATCAGTGAGGTACAGACAAACTTGTTTAATAGGAAGATAAGAACTACATCAAGAAATTGATACAAATCTAGGTTTGCTCTTCATTTAACTAGTCTTTCTTGTTGGTTTGATTTGTGTTTAAATAGATGTGTTTATCTGCCTATGGGTTTTTAGGTTATAGAGTTGTTTGTTTGAATGAATTGTATGTTTGATTGCAATTTGTTTGGATAAATGATGGTTTCCTTTTGTTTGAATTTGTAATTTGGGCGTATGACAATCAATGAGGTATGGGTTGTTTGTTTACCTCTTAATGGTTCAGACCTCTTACTGGTTTAGCACTTAATGGTTTAGACTGTTTGTTTCGCGAGCAGATGTCTGAATGGTTCAGACATTTGCCTCTGAATGGTTAAGCATTATACAGAGTCTGAATGGCTAAGACCTCTAATCTGAATTGGTCAGACATTTGCCTCTGAACGATTAAACATTATACTGGCTCTTACTGGTTCAGACCTCTTACTGGTTCAGCACTTAACCATTCAGATGTTGCCAAACAGCCCCATAGACGAACTTGTTTAATAGGAAAATAAGAACTACATCATGAAGTTGATGCAAATGTAGGTTTGTTCTTCATGTAAGTATTCTTTATTGTTTATTTGATTTGCTATTGATATTACCTTAATCGACGTTTGATTGATGAGTTAATTACGTAATTTGGTCATGAGTTTTTAGGATATATGGTTGTTTTTCGAAGAATTACATGTTTGATTGTGATTTATTTAGATGAATTGTCGGTTTATCCTGTTTGAATCTGTAGTTTGGGCGCATAACGAACACTGAGTTATAGAAGAACTTGTTTAATCAAGAAAATAAGAGCTGCATAATGATGCTAATGTTCAAATCTAGTATTCGATCGCAAAACTGACTTGGAATTTGATGCAAATTTAGGTTTGACCTTGATGAAACAGTGGTTAACCGGGTAGGTTAATACACTGGTCTCGTCAAGTAGGGTTAATCCCTTCTTTCCGAGGATCGTTTATCTGTTCTCTCTCTCTCACTTACTACAAACACACACTTTGCTCTCAAGCAAATACTGATTCTCACGCCGGAGAGTGGTAACAAGGAGCACCCCCCACCCCATCCTCCTTGTTACGAGTCACGGTGTGTTTCCTTGTGCAGGAGACAGGTTAGCGGACGATCCAGCCACCGGTCCTCGGAAAGAAGGGATTAACCCTACTTGACGAGACCGGTGAATTAACCTACCCGGTTAACCATTGTTTCATCAGACCTCAATGTCATTGCTCTCTTGTTTGTTTTATTTGTGATTGTTGTTAGCTTAATCAATGTGTGAATTTGGTCATGAGTTTTTTAGGTTATATGATTCTTCAAATGATTTAGGGTCCAATTCTCGTCTATAGAAATGTTTGAAAGTTTGGCTCTTTTAATCAAAACAATTCGAAAGTTAATATAAGAGGGAAAATACTATATTACCCAAAACAAGAAAGTGACCAGACCCTTTTCATTTAGTTCACCCTTTTAGATTTGTAATTCTTTCGGTTTTCAGGCATGCTTTGAAGGTAACCCTTTTAAGACGGTACCTGGCCCGTTCAAGCTTTTCTGGCAATGCATGCAGTCCAACCCCGGGTACGAGTTCTTGCTTTCCATGTCGAATTCGATTTTTTTTCGCCCGTAACTCAGATGTAATAATTGGCTCTCACAACAATAAATGGTAATTGTGGTATCTGAACTATTTAACATAATGAATCTGGTCGTTTCCATCAACAACTAAAGTGCCTCTGTTTATTATTTGTCAATCCCAATTTCCAGTGGCGGACAACTTTTGTTCACCAGGGTCGGTTTTTTCGATGGTCGAATGTCGCTTAACTTGACTTCCTAGTTTTTGGTTCAAGTCAGGTCGGGTCACACAGCTAAGGATAACGAGCCGAGCCTTAACGAGCCCGAGCCCGAGCTCGAGCCTGAAATAGAGCTCGTTTTGTTACCGAGCCCGAGCTCGAGCCTGAAATACAAAGCTTGTTTAGGCTCGCGAGCCTAAACGAGCCCATACAAAATTTTAATTTTTTTATATATAATATATTAAAATAATGATGATAACATTGATGAGCCGAGCTAGAGCCGAGCTTTGGCTCGTTTAAGCGATGTTGAAGTGAGCTCGAGCTGGACTTTTAGCTCATTTAAGGTTGTTCTCAAAATAGTTCGAGCCGAGCTCGAGCTCAAAGAAGTAGGCTCGAACCGAGCCGAGCTCGAGCTTCATAAAAACCTAACGAGCCGAGCTCGAGCCTGGTCGAGCTCGGGCTCGGCTCGGCTCGGCTCGTTTACACCCCTTAATACGTCTTTTAACCGGTTAAACTAAGAGCTAAAATGAGGTAGGTAACCATTTAGAAAGCAACAAGTGAAGTACTTAATTTATACTCTTTTTTTTTTTTTTTTTTTTTTTTTTTTTGCTTTTTTACTTTGTTTTCAAAAGCAAAATGTATGTATTTGATCTTTTCTAATTAAATTAAAAAATCTCTGGCGTTCGAAAAATTCAAGGTCTGGTCAGAAAACCGTTATATACGTTACGTCGTTACATATAAAATATAAAAGACTAGCGGGTCGGTTGACCCGCACCCTATATGTGGGAGTTTTGTAAAGATGATGATTGTATTTCATGTTTTATTTTTTTCAGGGAAGAACCAACTGAACCATTCTACTATTTACAATTGCCACCCCCCACTAGAGAAGTGAAACTCGAGTAGTAAATGTTATAGTTTTTGACAAATTTGCTTTTGGAGATTGATAAATGTGTTGTTTTGCTTTGTTTTGGTTCTTGGATTTGACTTAGCATACGGTTGTTTACCAATAATAAAACTAAGTGGTGCATCAACAAGTGTTACTTCTTCAAATAAAAAATTCCATATCATTGTATATGTTATAGCTATGTTAAAATATTAGTTGAATAAAAAATTTCACATAGAAGTTATGTATTTTTATAGTTATTCTAAAATATATTTGATTAACACACAAGTGTGTACTTTCTGTATATAAAAATTTTCATTATTCAAATGAAATGTGCGTGTATAAAATAAAGTGTCCAAATATAATACACCCAGTAGCTTTGTATGAAATATTCATATAACATTGCATATATTTTTAACAGTCCAAATATAATACACCAAGTAGCTTTGTATGAAATATTCATATAACATTGCATATATTTTTAACAAGATGCTTATTTTATTTTTATATACATATTTTTTTTTTTTGGTTCTACCATTGAATTAGCGTTCATGTAAGTTTTTTTTTTGAAAGGTGTGAATTATTCGCGAAATATAATACACCTAGTAGCTTTGTATGAAATATTCATATGACATTGCATTCATGTAAGTCTTTAATTTATTCTGCCGCAAGTACGAAAAAAATTTAGTTCATTTTTTCTTAACCATTTTTTTTGGAACAACATTTTTCTTAACCATATAGGGTTATAAAATATAAACTGAACTGGGTTGATAAACAAAAAAAATAAAAAACGCTTTGTAAAAAAACCGGCTTAGATTATAAATTGGTTTAGTTGAACCGGGTTGATAAACAAAAAAAATATATAAAAAAACGGTTTGTAAAAAAGCCCGGCTTAGATTATAAACCGGTTTAGGAGGAAAATGTTTGAACCTATCAAATCGATTGGGATGGGGTCTAAACTAGTTTGGGACAAAAAAAAATTGACATATTTCTCAAATTTGGTCGGGTCAAAACCCGTTTTAGGAAACAACACTATGAATAGGTATACGAATTGGGTTGGGTCCAAACCAGTTTGGGCTAAACCGTTTTTTCTCCTGTGAAGTGGGTCGGGTTATAAACTGGTTTGTTGGTCCCAAACTGTTTTTTTTACACCTCTAATATGACCACACCAAAAGTATAACTAACTAGTTAATCAACCAATTAACTAGCTAATCGTAACTATTTGAATTTACCCATTAGCTATAGACTTTTAACCGTCCAAACATTATTTTCATGTAAGGTAAAGTTAATAAACAAATGCGTTGTCAAACAAGCCAACAAAGCCTAATTTGACCAATTGCTTAATCAAGAGTATTCAAGTTGACAATTAGGCCAATATTATATAAATATTATATTACCCTTCATTTTTTATAACAATCGGACGTTATTTAATTTCATTAAATTATTTATTCAGTTTCGTTTACAAAATAAATATGTCTAAAACATATTACTAAAATATTCTAAACTAAAAAAATAACCTAGTCTTTTTACATTAAGCCATAGTGACACTAATCAATATATTTTTGTTATTCGATATGTTTCCAATTAACTTTGTAAAAACATGGAACTAAATAAATAGTAACATACTTACATATAAAGTACGTTTCTGATCTTAATATAAATAGGTTAATTACAAAAAAAAAAAAAAATACTTCACAAAATCTTTAAAAAGTAGATACATTCCTATACAAAAAGTGGATATTGGGCAAAGAAAGGTGACAAACCCACCGAGGAGGGTTCGATCCTGAGCCGCACCCCGGTTTTCATTCGGCTGTTACTTCAGCGAGGCATCTCGTGTGGAGGCAGTACGGTTTCCGGGGGAACACCGTAACCAAGTCTGACTAACCCAGCGTGGGCCCGGTTAAGACAAGGTAGTCTGGGCAGATCTTGGCTAGGGCCACCGTTTAGGCGGTGTAACATTAACATTCCTATATAAAAAGACAGAATAGTTGACGCCGTTCTAAATTTTTGACTTGACCCACTCTTTAATGCATATATGGTTGGACCACTAAACATAAACACCATTTTCTTCATTTCATTCATTAGTGCCACTAGTGACACTTGATTAGGTTGTATCTTAGATACTTCCCTTTCATTTCCTACTTCCTTCACCACCCAAAATACATTCACTTTATATACAAATACAATCTTCATTGTGGCTTAAAATTTGTATAATCCCTCATAAAGTTAATAGCTTCTCATCATTCTTTAAATTTGATTTGGAAGTTATAAGTTTTTGGTATGAAGATATTCATGGGGAAGAATGGTGGGAAAGGAGGATATAAGCATACATTTGTTACCAAGATTCTTATGAAAACAATGAAACATTGCATGTTAGATAGATTTCGATACATTGAATTCGATTTTGAACATATGTGGGAGAAGAAAGTGGTACCAAAAGACGTAAAGGAAGGACAGTTTGCAGTTGTTGCGGTTAAGTGTGAGGAACCAAAGAGGTTTGTGGTTGAGTTAAGATGCTTAACTAACCCTGGTTTCTTGACGTTGTTAAAGAAGGCGGGCGAAGAATACGGGTTTAAACATGATGGTGCCATTGCGATCCCTTGTGAACCTCATGAGTTGCAAAAGATTTTACTAGAAATGGAAGAGAAGTAGGTTGATGTTCATTTAAAGATCATGACTTATGATTTAAATGGTAAATTACACATGTATGTTTTTTATTCTTTTAAAGGAAAATTGTATATTGATCTAGTTGTTGCTTCTATTCATCCTCTTAAATACATAGATGATTCTTTTGAAATAGTGTTGCATATTGATCTATTTCCGATTGCCTAAACCAATATATAAAATCAAGGAAAAACTAAATTAATTTGCATTATCAAAGTTAAAAGAAATAACAAAATTAAATCACGAAATTTTGGATGGAAATCTTGAATTAGATCCATAAGAGGGACGGACTTTGACCCAAGTGTAGGGCTGTAAACGAGCCGAGTCGAGCCGAGCCAGACCCAGCTCGAACTCGATTCAAGCTGGCTCGGCTCGAGCTCGAATTTCAAATTGAGCTGAGATTTGAGGCTTGAGCTCGACTCGATTAGAATTCGAGCTAGCTCGGCTCGGCTCGATCTAGCTCGAACTAACAAAAAACCGCAAAATTTACTACTTAAAAAGCCCTTAAAAATGAATTTCTTCATAGACTAAGGGCCATAATTGCCATTTAATTTAACCATATGGCTAAATATGCAAGTATAAATAGTTAATTCACTTTGAACATTGTCTTTATCTTCTTTTATAGGGGAAATACTCCCTTAGTTTTGGTTTTCTAAGCGACGTGGGACAAAAAAATTAAGGATGTAAACATTATCGAGCCAGCTCACGAGCCGAGCCAGCTCACGAGCTCACGAGCCGAGCCAGGCCAAGCTCGAGCTCGGCTCGTTTACAAACCGAGCCGAGCCGAGCTGGCTCGTTAACAACCGAGCCAATTTCGAGCCATGCAACTCTGTATTCAACGAATTTTATACCGTCTCGTCGAGAAAACGATAAAAAATGAATACGCTACCGGTACCAATTTTATTTCTGACCATTGGTTCATGAAACTATATGTCATTACACCCGGAAATTCCAGTTAAACAACATATGTAGGTGTATGTCGGGTCTATGGCGGTGGTTCCATTTACAGTTCATCATCGGACTCTTCTTCTCAAGAAGGGTTCGGGTTTGTCACCACCGAGAATGATGAGGTGAACACAGGTGTTGATGGGTTAAGGGCTGATATTAATTGTGTACCGTGGCTTATAGTTGCAGGTATGGTAACAAGTGGTACTTGTGAGGATTGTGGTGAAGTAACATGTTCCATGCTCTAGTCGAAAGATGGAGAGGCGGTTCTAGTATGTTCGTATCCGATGGCGCCAAATGAAGAGGGAAATCCAGTCATCACTAGGTTGGTTTCTAGATTGTTTCTATCTACGACCTTCTGACTTGCTTGAATTTAGCTTGTTTTCTTCTCCGACGAGATTCCTACAAGACATAAGACCATCCTCAATAACCATCCATTTTTTGATGGTTTTAGGTTGCAACGTTGGCATTGCCCAACAAATAACAGAGTTTCTCTCTTTAGCCCCTCTCACAATCCATAAAAACACATTTTTTCTCTCACCTCTCTCTTCCTTTTCCCTCTCACAAACAGTGGCGGACCCAGTAATTTTTCCTAGAGGTGCGGAATATTTTCAAAGATTTTAGACCCATAGCTGTATAAAAATATCTGTTCATAGCGGGTCGGGTCGGATCATGTAAGACAAAAGAACATCAAACTAAAATTTATAAATCATCAAAAACCCGTCAAACGTCATTACAAATTACAAACGTATTTAAAATTGTGTCCTACAGGTTTTTTTTTTTTTTTTTTTTGAAATATATCCAAAATATCATCTAAAGATACTAAACACGCCATAAGTTCATTACATTCTGACTCATTGTTCCTAACACATATAATTTGCTCAACAAGTTCATAAAACACACTAAACACTTAAACAAAATAAACAATCATGTTCAATCATAACCCATAACTTTCAATTATATTTTTAAACATTCAAGCCTTAATATTAAATGTTAATTACTTGTAACTAATCATTTAAACAAACAAAGCTATAAATAAAACAACAAAATCATTTAACTACAAGTCTAAAACAACAAAAAAATCAAAGAAATATAAAAAGATTAAACCCTTACACATCTATATTTTCTCCTAATCATCACATAAAACAAAATAAATAAATAAACCATACTAGTTCTATATTGGAATCCTGATGTAATATGGGTCGGTCCAAACGGAATTTTGGTTTTTCCGGTAAAAAAAAGCCACCAGGTCGTGAGCAGTGGCGTCAAGTCGCTGGGAGTTTTTTTGGGGGCGGGATTTGGAAATGGAATGAGTGAATGAGTTTGGATTATTTTATTTAGTTCAAATTTGGTTTGGGCTTCGGCTTGTGTTAATAAAAATTGATTGCAGATTGGGCTTTGATTGGATGAAATAAATAAGTGAATAAGTGGTTAATAATTATTTTTTTCCTAAGTGGGGCGTTTGAAAAATTTCAAGGGGTGCGGGTGAAAAATTACAAGGGGTGCGGTAGGGATTTCCGGCGAAAAATAACACTAAAAAGTATTTTTTTCAGGGGGTGCGCCCGCCCACCCTTGGCTTAGGGTGGGTACGCCGCTGCTCACAAACTAATTTTTTTCTCATATTTCACCACAAATTAATCAACACATTCTCTCCTCCGCCTCACTACTCTCTCTCCTATATGGCTTCTAAAAATGAGAAAAAAATCCCTTATCATGGATGCTATAACATTGTGAGTCTCACCACAGGAAGATGAGTCTCCTTGCGACCATCCACTGGCATAAAAATAAGTATTTAATCAGAGATTAAAAATATAGAGCATAACCATTTTGACAATGACATCTTTAATTCTATTAGATAAAAGAGAATTATACATTTATACCTATTGTGATGATTATACCTTCTATGCCACTTAGTCATAACAAAATTGTGCTCATGTTGTTTCGGGCGATCCTTTGGTAAAATGGGTATCCTCTTTAGCGTTTCTGCTTAAATTCAGATCATACCTCTTTAATAAATATTATGTTTAAATATTCTAAGAACCAAAGACCAATCCAGATCATGGCATTAAAACAAGTTATTAAAAAAATGTCTGATTTGTTGTGGATTTGGATGAGAGACGAGGTTTTACCGATTATTCCACTGTTGTGCCTTCGAGCGGGTGGAGGTCGTGTTTCCACGCATTTGGGAGAGCCAAGGGGCTGGCGGCGGTCGAGTAGTCGACCTTGGATATAACGCCTGGTGTCATGGTGGTTTACACATTGTTCCTTGCCGTTCAAAAAAGATAAATGCCTAATTTGTTTGATAATAGATCAGACGAAGTACTTTTTTCTGTCCTTAGGTAACAATCTTAAAATTATATTATATACACTATAAAAAAGCAACATAACTATGCATATAGGTGTTGTAATATTAGCTATGGGAGTTTTCCAAAAAAAAAAATAGAAATTTTCATTTTTAACCCTAAAGTTTTAATGTTGGACCATTTAAGTATAAACTTTTAATCTTTGTTTCTTTTTTAACCCTAAAGGTTTAATTTTTGACAATTTACCCTAAAGTTTTATTCTTCGACAATTTAAGTTTAAAATTTTTAATATATGCTTCCTTTTGAACCCTAAAGATTTAATCTTTGACATTTTAAGTTTAAAGTTTTAGTATATGGTAATTTAACCCCTTTGATTAATTTGATTTTTTTACTTCTAATTCAAAAGTTTTCATCTTTTGCGATTTAACCACTTTGATTTTTTTTACTTATGTGTTGTAATCTTGGCTTTGGGGGTTTTTTCAAAGAAAAATGGTTATGCATATGGTTGTTGTAACCTTGGCTTTAAGGGTTTTTCAAAAAAAAAATTGATTTTTTTTACTTTTCACCCAAAAGTGTTTCATAAATTACTTTTAACCTAAAACTATTTGTTTTTTTTACTTTTAACACAAAACTTTTTATCTTTTACAATCCATCTTCACAATTTTTTTTACTTTCAACTTTGGTCCTTTATAGTTTTCATTTTCCGCAAATTTTTCGCTTTATGCTTCGTTCAAAATTTTGTGACTTAACACATCGCAACGTGCGTCTTTGGTTTAGCGTTTTTACGTTTCATTCTAAATTTTGCGAGTTAACACGACGCAACGTGCGTGTGTGGGTGAACGTTTTTACATCGTCTATTTTTTTCCCGTTTGACAGGTTCAACATAACGTGCGCGTCCTAAATCGACTTAGTTATAACTAAAGAATCTCCGCCGCATTGCGGCGGGTTGTAATTCTAGTTGGTATTTAAATAGTATACTGAAGTCAAAATAAGGAACATTCGAGATCAACTAAAATTCTAGAAATACTTACAGTTGTTGTATTTACATATGAGTAAATTACAAAAATCGTCCTTTATGTATGTCACTTATTGCAAATTGTGTCCTTTGTCTTCAATAACTACAGAAAACGTACTCGATGTTTGCAAACTTTTGCAAGTTATGTCCTTTAGCCCTAACTCAGTTAATTTTTGTGGTTAAATCTGAACAAATGGACCTCACATGACGGTATTTTTGTGGTTAAATCTGACCAAATGAACCCCATATGAGAGTAAAATGACCAAAATACCCTCATGTGGGGTCCATTTGGTCAGATTTAACCACAAAAAGTTAACTGAGTTAGTGCTTAAGGACATAACTTGCAAGGGTTTGCAAACATCGAGTACGTTTTCTGTAATTATTGAAGATAAAGGACACAGTTTGCAATAAGTGACATAAATAAAGGACGATTTTTGTAATTTACTCTTTACATATCGGCACATGGAACTTCCAGAATTACTCACATCACAATATTTGCCTGCTTGGATTTTATTTCCGTTTACAACTTTAATAATAATAATAACAATAAGATAAGATAATAAAAATTTGTTTAAACATGAAGTAATGGCTTTTTGCAAAGTTATAGTTATATGTTTCAAATAAGAAATAACGATAATTGCTTAATGGGGGACTATAATACAAAATAAATTTTAAGTGTACAATACGTACGGTCATCTTGGGGGTGTGATCAGACTTATGTAGTTTTTGTCTTATTTATTGGTTTCCTTCTGAGTTTTTGTATAGACATTCTAGCCTAGTGGAGTAGTGGAGATGAATATGATCGGATGATCCGTTGGTGGCACAATTATACTTTAGTACTTCATAAAAATATGTTTTTAGCCGGGTTTAATTTAAAAGTATCATTAGTATTTTTGAACGGCAAGAAATGACCTGGGTCATAAGGAATATCAAGTTTTTCCCAATCACTCCACCACTACCTCATTGGCTTTTGTTAGCTGATCTAATTCAATAACACTAGTTAATTTAAAATAAAAAATGTTGTTATTTTATGATATTTTTTTTTTGAACAGCAGAATCACTTTATATATAAATATAAAGAGCCAGCAAGAAGCTGAAAGGACAAAAAACAATCCGGGAGACAAGAAAGCGAAACAATTACAACATACTCAAAACATTAAACGTTTTCCAATCGTGCCAAAAAGGAGTCTTGAGATTCGACCGGTTGCAGATCCAAAGGAAAGCATCTTCTTTGATAAGCTCCGTAGTCTTGATAATAGGAATAAACCGGTTTTCGAAGACCTTCTCATTCCTCGCTAGCCAAACTCTCCAAACTGTCGCCAAAATGATAGTGTTATTTTATGATATTAACTCGATTTAGTTAAAAATAAATAAAAACAATATCAATTAAAAACGTTTTCCCTATAATATGACGGTGACATCTGATATTTTTGGATAATATATTTGATTATAATAATATTTTATTAACAAAACATGATATCAATAAATCTCAAAACAAAAACGAATTCAAAAACAATATCTTTCGTAGCAAGAAACGGATTCCTGTTCTCAACCTTTCACTATATATACATACAAATCCCCATTCTCCATACATTCTTCACTCTCGATTTCAAAACCAATCAATCTTGTTCAACAACAACATAATGAGCAATCAACCTGAATCATCCGACTCGTAAGCCACAATTCTTGCCTTTTATTATTCTTACGTTGATTGATTCTGATCACGAATTTCAATAACTTTATTTATTGTGTGTAGTAAGGGCACGAAGCGTGATTACAGTACGGCCATTCTGGAACGGAAGAAGGCTGCCAACAGATTGGTTGTTGATGAAGCTGTTAATGATGATAATTCTGTTGTTGCCATGCATACGGACACAATGGAGAAGCTTCAGCTTTTTAGAGGCGATACCATCTTGATTAAGGTACTTTCTTTGTTGTGTCATTGTTGGTTGATTGATTGATTGATTGATGTGACTTCTGGTCTATGCAGTTAATATCGGTGATATATCGGTTATCGGTCAGTGTCAACTGTCAAATATTGGTACCTATATTATCAGCAATATTGACCAATATAACCAATATATCTGATATCACCAATATAACCGATGTGTCACTGAATTGTTAGTTTTAAATTGCTAAATATATAAATTCTGCATGATATTAAAATTACTAATATCTTACTGATATCCACCGAGATAACCTATATCTCAAATATCGGTCAAGTGCATAGGTTTTGGTGTTTTGATGTGTTGGTTTGGTTTCATTGGTTTAGCTTTAGGTTTTTGTTGTATTGATGCTTAGTTGTTAGATTGATCCGTGCGGGTTTTTAAGGTTTTCTAGGCGAGACGGGTTTTTAAGGTTTTTTTAGGCGAGACGTGTGGTATAAAAAGGACAATTTTTTGGGGCTTGAGACATGTTTTGGTGTTAAGCACATGCCACCTCACCTTGTTAAACTATAAGGGGGGGGGGGGGGGGGGGGGTCCACATGTGCATCAACCGATCATGATTTGTGTTTTAGTTTTGTTTTGTTTTCAATGATAAACCATAACATGATAGTTAAAGGGTGGGTTAGTTAAAACCTGTTGTCTACGTGGCAGGGCGTTATACACTTTTTAGTTAAACTACAACATATAGCCTTAGGCTTCTTTAAGGCTAGTTTAGGTTGATTCCAGGCTAGTTTTAGGTTGAATTTGTAGGGAAAATCATGATCTAATCATGTGTTTTATTGTGCAAGAATCCATTGTTATTATGATTTAAAAGATCACTTTTTGTCTCTGCTTATTCTTTTTCTATCTGCAGGGAAAGAAAAGAAAAGATACTGTATGTATAGCTCTTGCTGATGACACATGTGATGAGCCCAAAATTAGAATGAACAAGGTTGTCAGGGCTAACCTACGGGTCAGGCTCGGCGATGTAGTATCGGTTCACCAATGTGCTGATGTGAAATACGGCAAACGGGTTCACATCCTTCCAGTTGATGATACCATTGAAGGCGTCACCGGCAATATCTTTGACGCCTACTTAAAACGTAAGCCAGAATTTTTCAAAAGCTTTCGGTTTATTTTTGTGGATCAGGTTATCATGTTTATGTGCTAATATTGTCTTTTTGCAGCATACTTTTTGGAAGCATATCGACCCGTTAGAAAAGGCGACTTTTTCCTCGTGAGGGGAGGCATGCGATCCGTAGAGTTCAAAGTTGTCGAAACCGATCCTGCAGAATACTGTGTAGTGGCACCAGATACCGAGATTTTCTGTGAAGGCGAGCCCATTAAACGGGAGGATGAAGATCGATTAGACGAAATCGGTTACGATGACGTTGGTGGTGTCCGCAAACAAATGGCCCAAATCCGTGAGCTTGTCGAGCTTCCGTTAAGACATCCGCAGCTTTTCAAGTCAATCGGGGTCAAACCACCGAAGGGTATTCTTCTTTACGGGCCTCCCGGGTCGGGTAAGACGTTAATAGCCCGAGCTGTTGCTAACGAAACGGGCGCTTTCTTTTTCTGTATAAACGGCCCGGAAATCATGTCGAAGTTGGCTGGAGAAAGCGAGAGTAATTTACGAAAGGCGTTTGAGGAAGCGGAGAAGAACGCGCCGTCGATTATTTTTATCGACGAAATCGATTCGATCGCTCCGAAACGGGAAAAAACAAATGGAGAAGTTGAAAGAAGGATTGTTTCACAGCTTTTGACGCTAATGGACGGGCTGAAATCACGGGCCCATGTTATCGTCATGGGTGCGACTAACCGTCCCAACAGCATTGACCCGGCTTTGAGGCGATTCGGTAGGTTTGACCGGGAAATCGATATCGGTGTTCCTGACGAAGTGGGTCGGCTCGAGGTTCTTCGTATTCATACCAAGAACATGAAGCTGGCTGATGATGTGGACTTGGAAAAGATTTCGAAAGAGACACACGGGTATGTAGGTGCTGACCTGGCGGCTTTGTGTACCGAGTCGGCACTCCAGTGTATTCGAGAGAAGATGGATGTGATTGATTGGGAAGAAGAGTCGATCGATGCGGAGATTCTTAATTCTATGGCGGTTACGAACGAGCATTTCAAAACCGCACTTGGTTCAAGCAACCCGTCTGCGCTTCGTGAGACGGTTGTTGAAGTGCCGAACGTTAGTTGGGAAGATATCGGTGGCCTCGAAAATGTTAAACGAGAGCTCCAAGAGGTATATTCTCACATTCTGACTCTAATATATGTTTTTGTTTGCTAACATCTATTGATCTGTCATACAGACCGTACAATATCCAGTCGAACACCCTGAAAAGTTTGAGAAATTCGGCATGTCACCATCTAAAGGAGTCCTGTTTTACGGTCCACCCGGGTGTGGAAAAACGCTTCTAGCCAAGGCTATTGCCAATGAATGCCAAGCTAACTTCATCAGCATCAAGGGTCCGGAACTGCTAACCATGTGGTTCGGTGAAAGTGAAGCTAACGTTCGTGAGATCTTTGATAAGGCCCGTCAGTCCGCTCCCTGTGTCCTGTTTTTCGATGAGCTGGACTCCATTGCTACCCAGGTTTGTTTTTTATTTTCTCTGTTAACAATAAAATCTTTCTGTTTGTATCAACTTTTGTTTGTTTTTTCTACAGAGAGGGAGTAGTCAAGGAGACGCAGGCGGTGCGGCCGACAGGGTTTTGAACCAACTTTTGACCGAAATGGACGGGATGTCGGCTAAGAAAACAGTTTTTATTATCGGTGCAACTAACAGGCCCGATATTATTGATCCAGCCCTTTTGAGGCCCGGTCGTCTTGACCAGTTAATTTACATTCCTCTCCCTGATGAGGAATCCCGTTACTCGATTTTCAAATCAGCGTTAAGAAAATCGCCTGTTGCAAAAGACGTTGATCTTCACGCACTTGCTAAATACACTCAGGGATTTAGCGGTGCTGACATTACTGAAATCTGCCAGCGCGCGTGCAAGTACGCCATTCGTGAAAACATTGAAAAAGTATGTATCCTTAATTTTCATGTTTGGAAGGATTTATTAAGGGATAGATTTGTAATTTGTATGTTTTTTAGGATATTGAGAGGGAGAAGAGAAGAAGCGAGAACCCGGAGGCAATGGACGAGGACGTGGACGATGAGGTGGCGGAGATCAAGGCAACACATTTTGAAGAATCGATGAAATTTGCGCGTAGAAGTGTTAGTGACGCTGACATACGTAAATACCAGGCGTTTGCTCAGACGCTTCAGCAGTCGAGAGGGTTTGGGTCCGAGTTCAAGTTTGCTGAGACAAGTGGTGCAGCCGCTGGTGCGGGTAGCTCGGACCCATTTGCTGCTTCTGCAGGGGCAGCTGATGAGGATGACCTATATAACTAACTTGAAACACACTTATTTAACTTCTCAAGTTTTTTTTTTTTTTTTTTTTTTTTCACTAGACAATCTTTATAATGTTATAAAACCTTTGGTATTCAAGAACTAATGTTTATATTTTGATCCAAGTGAGTCATTTATTCGAAACAAGCTTGAACCCTACCGTCGTATAGTGTGGTGGGTTTGAACAGGTGAACCTATCAGCCGGATGGATCATTGGTTTGGTTTCGTGGTTCTTTTGAATCTTTTTGGTCTTTTCGGTTTTTGCTTTTACCTTCTCGTATCGACAGTTTGAATGGTTTCGTTGTGGTACGGATGAAAACCTTGTCACTTCTGATGGTGGCAAAATGGGCGGGTTGGATTGGTTTGGTTGCCGGGTTATGATGGGTTTGGGTCATGGGAAATCTAAACCTAACAAATAATGGGTAGGAGGTTCTAAGCAATGTCTATCACCCCTAGGCTCTAGACATGGTAGCACTCTTGGATTTGTAATCAAACTATCACCAAAACTCCAAAGATTATCCCTAACCAATGTCTAAACATGGCGGCGTGGTGGTTCGTTGAACTTATAGAAATATTTTTTAGTATAGTTTTAGGCGGGTTAGGACCCAAACGTGAATACTTTCATGTCGCGTTAGCAATTGACATCTCTAGTTGCAGATTGATCAAAACCGTATGGAGTTGATGTTACATAGTTTTTAAAATATTCTCCTAAGTTTCTTGTCTCTAAAATTAAATAATCAATACATGTCACAATTAATATATTTACCGAATCTTAGAAGTTTTCGGGCCAAGTGTCGATTGCCAACCCAATTTGTGCCAAAAGTTACTTGACAAGTCCAAATAGTGAAAATAGTAAAACACAACCTTAGTTTTGTTTGGAAGGCTTCACGTTTTCTAATGGTTTGATTTTGGTTTACGGATGCTAACAATCTTAGAAATTTGACTTAAAAATCGCCATAACCGGACCATGGACACCATAATATATGAACCATGATATTTAAACTGGAACTAGGGATGACAATGGGACGAGTTTGGGACGGTTTAGGTAATCCCAACCTCAAACCCAATTAGATCAAATTGTCTCAAACCCGTCCTAAACCCGTTGAGTTTCAAGCAAGTAAATACTTGTTGGGTATCGGGTATACTAACAGGCTTCGGGTAAACCCATTAATTTAAAAAATTACACGTTGGGTATACTTGACCAAAAACCCGTTGGGTATCTATCAGGTAATCATTAAACAATTACATTTAGCATTATCACTACAAAAATATATCAAATAACTTCAAAATATATAAATAAAATACGAAAAATGTATATAAAAAGATATACTTAAATGCATTATGCATATATGACAAAAATAGTGTATGCCAATAATTGATATATTATTACACGTATATACAAAAAGTAAAATAATTATCTAGTAAATGGGTACACTTTATCGGATAATCAGGTCAGGTATATCACCAAATCCCAAACGTGCGAAAAAATAAAAACCAGTCCCAAACCCAATCCCATACCCAATTACCTGACCCCAAACCCGTCCCAAATGTGATGGGTTTCGGGTTTACCTGTCAGGCTCAGTTTCGATTGTCATCCTTAATTGGAACTAATGATATAGCTGCTACAAGGTAAATAAAGCTTTATTAACAAGTGAATCTGAAAACAAGGTCAACAGAAGCATCATGATACCATAACCATTACTTATTTAAGGCAAATTGGATTTAAATAATTCCAACTTTCTCAATTTGGCCGATAATAATCCCAACTCAATTATTTACCGATAATAATCCGAACGGGTCCACTTTTGGCCAATAATAGTCCGCCGTTAAAAATAGCTTAATTAAAATTAAGTTTTTTTTCCGAATTACAAACCGACATTTTAGGGATTTTGATCAGAACGAGGATATAAGTCGATTTATGTAAAACTTATCTCGAAACGTGCTCCAAACGGCTTGTTTTTTATTAATTTGAAGTTTAAAAACCCAAATTGAAGCACTGTTTTCGTCTTTCGAGGCAGTATTAAATAAATGCTGATATACAATAGAGTTATTGGGTGAGTTAGTGGGAGCAGCTATATTTTCTAAGCTGGATCTTAGACCAGGGTATCATTAAATCAGAATTAAGACATTGGAGCAACATTTGATAAAGTATTGGAATTCAGGGGTACATGCCACCATTAAAAAGATTAGTTACTTCAAATAGAAGGGTTTGATTTTGGTTTATGGATGCTAACAGTTTTCGAAATTTGACTTAAAAACCGCCACAACCGGACTGTGGACACCATAACGACAAGTATTGGAGTGCTAATTAGCCATATATGAACCATGATATTTAAACATGTTTAAATCGGCATAATCGCCTTTTAAACAACCAAGAAAAGGATCTGTACATGATGTATAACTTATAATTTATTTGCTATAGATTTTAAGAATCAAAAGTAAAACATTTTTAACTTAATAGACAGAACAACATTTTTTTTTTTCAATCAAGATATGCTTGATGCCGGTTTTTAAAATTCCACCATCGTTTCTTTTTCCTGTATTCAGGCGGCGGTAATTCTGTTAAACATAATACGAACGGAAATGTATCAGTTGATGAATAATCAAACTACTGTTATTTCTACAAGAGTAAATTACGTTTTTGGCCCCTGTGATTATATCACTTTTACTATATTAGCCCAAAATAAGAATTTTTAACATATCTGCCCTCATGGTCTCTATAACTAACCATTTTGGCCCCCATGATCTCTAGACTTAGGGGCCAAAATGGTTAGTTATAGAGACCATAGGGGCAGATATGTTAAAAATTCTTATTTTGGGCTGATATAGTAAAAGTGATATAACCACAGGGGTCAAAAATGTAATTTACTCTTTCTACAATTTAAGATCATAAAACATACCTCCTTCAGGATAAATAGAGTTGTAGTGCACCTCAGCCCAAAAGCTCAAGAAAACAACTGTAAAAAATGAATATATATATATATATATATATATATATATATATATATATAAATATAATTAGCAGATATAAACAATTTGCAAGTTATAACAGTAACTAAATAAACATATCATGTATAAAAATAACAAAAATTACCGCGTTTTGACTTCTGCACTTTTGGAAGAATCTCAATTGAACAAGTATCTTTAAATGAGGTTAGAACAAAAATTTTGACACCATACTGCATGTGAAACATATGAAAATTCTAAGAAAGAGTTTGGAATCCAAATTTTAAGAGTTAACTGTCTTTTTCCGTCCTTGTGGTTTGTCCAATTATGCCAGTCCAGGCCAAATTTCAAATTTGTACCATTTCCGTCCCTGACATTCTTAAAACATTCTTAAAACATGTTAGTTCCGTCTAAAAAACTAACGTCTGTTAAAACATGTTGTTTAATGAAGGGTTAAAACGTCATTTACTTTTTTCTTTTATTTTCCCTTTTAAACCCTATTAAAATCCCACCTCTTTAAAAAAGGAAAATAAAAGAGGAAAATGACGTTTTTACCCTTCATGAAACAGCATGTTTTAATAGACGTTAGTTTTTTGGACAGAACTGGCATGTTTCAAGAATGTTAGGGACAGAAATGGTACAAATTTGAAATTTGGCCTGGACTGAGAAAAAAGAAAAATGACGTTTTAACCCTTCATTAAACAGCAGGTTTTAACAAACGTTAGTGTTTTGGACGGAACTGGCATGTTTTAAGAATGGTAGGGACGGAAATGGTAGAAATTTGGCCTGGACTGGCATAATTGGACAAACCACATTGACGAAAATGGCAATTAACTCAAATTTTAATATACACTAAAGTCAAAGAGATGGTCAACATACAGAATCTGCAGCTGCCTGCAAGGTGACATGATCTCCCCACTCTCCACTCCTATAATCAAATATATATGTCATGAAAAAAATATAAAAAAAAAAAAAAATTTAGAAGAAAAGTTTAATGACATACTTGGAAATCCCTTTTAGGTAGTCATTGTACGCCATGGTGACGTATCCTTCGTATATTTCTGGATGTGATTTCAGCTGATATGATTACGGATCAGAAACCGTAAACATACAAAAGATTAAACACAAAGTAAAGATTTTACCTGATTAACCACCTGTCGTCTCACAAATTTATGATGCTCTGGTGAACGGTAAAATTGGTCAGATAAAGCTCGAAACTGGAGAAAAAAAAATAATGATTCATGAATCCTACACTGACTAAAATATATTAAAAAAGTTACAATTTTTTTATGTTTTTATAACGGACCTGACAGTTACCGTCGCCTTGAACTTTGGATTCAATCAAGTTATACACTTGCAACCTAAGAGCAAACAAATCTAGCTTCAAATATACAAATGTGTATATGCTAATACTGACTTAAAATATCATATTAATAAACTAGAGTTAAATGCCATTTTAGTCCCTGTGGTTTGGACCATTTTGCCAGTTTAATCCAAAGGTTTCATTTTTAACCTGTGGGTCCAAAAAGGTTTCACAGTTGCCATTTTAGTCCATTGGGTTAACTTCATCCGTTTTTTCTGTTAACGAGAAGGCCAATTCGGTCACATTTTTTATGGCTGAATTACCCTTTTAGTTAATAGAATTACATACAAAATGACCAAATTGCCCTTCTCGTTAACAGAAAAAATGGATGAAGTTAACCCAGTGGACTAAAATGGCAACTGTGAAACCTTTTTGGACCCACAGGTTAAAAATGAAACCTTTGGACTAAACTGGCAAAATGGCCCAAACTACAGGGACTAAAATGGCATTTAACTCAATAAACTATCATAAGGGTGTGAATTTCTGACACCACATGAACATAACAAGAAATTCACAGGTTTGGTTCAGTTGCAGGTTGAACCCACGAACCCGTTTAGCCCGTTTATATTATATTATTATTATATTATATTTGTTACGATATGTTTAATGTCACAAAATTAAATTCGGTGTGTATTTTATGGCATAATTATAACTTAAAAGAGGAAATTGACTTAAGATTTTATAATTTAAATGTGATTGTATTATAAACAATTGTGTTTTTTTAGTAAATTTTAATATATTAATTCGCAGAAAAAAAAATATCAGGTTGAACGGGTCATGTTCGGGTGAACTCGCGAATATTCAGGTCATGTCCAGGTTCATATGTATGACACGTTTTTTGGGTTCGGGTCGTGTTCGATTTTCGGGTTTGGGTTGAACCCGCCAACCCACAAACACGACTCGTTTAGCAAACCCTAAACTATAATCAACGGAAAGGATTTCCTAAAGTAAAGTTAACAACTTTAACCAACAGTATATGCAAAAAATATGTGAAACCTCTCCAATAGCCTCTCATGATCAGAAGTAGCTTCATCAACTGACGGTATGTCTCCATTAATTTTGGGGATATGCTGCCAAAAATAATAAAAGCCATTATTAAATTAATCTGTAAATTTTATTATTATTTACTTTTTAATGTAGATGTATACCAAGAAGATTTTACATGGAGTTAATTACTGTTTTCGTCCCTGTGGTTTGTCAAAAATCATTATTTCAGTCCATTAGTTTAAAAATTGCGATTTCAGTCCCTGTGGTTTCACTTTCGTAACCATTTCAGTCCACCTCATAACCATTTCAGTCCCTGTACTTGATAGAATAATGGGTTAAAATGGTTACGAAAATGAAACCACAGGGACTGAAATGGTTACGAAAGTGAAACCACGGGGACTGAAATCGTAATTTTTAAACTAATGGACTGAAATAGTGATTTTTGACAAACCACAAGGACGAAAACAGTAATTAACTCTTTTACATGTGAGGCGTAATAAATGAACAAAGATGGATACACAGAAAAATATGAAGTAGATCATATTCTTCAAGTAAATAAGTGACAAGATTGCTTATACGAATAAGAATCAAACATTCTCAAGATATACAATTAAGAGTAAATTACAAAAATCGTCCTTTATGTATGTCACTTATTGCAAACTGTGTCCTTTGTCTTCAATAATTACAGAAAACGTACTCGATGTTTGCAAACCCTTGCAAGTTATGTCCTTTAGGCCTAGCTCAGTTATTTTTTCGTGGTTAAATTTGACCAAATGGACCCCACATGAGGGTATTTTGGTCATTTTACTCTCATGTGGGGTCCATTTGGTCATATTTAACCACAAAAATACCCTCACGTGGGGTCCATTTGGACAGATTTAACCACAAAAATTAACAGAGTTAGGGCTAAAGGACATAACTTGCAAGGGTTTGCAAACATCGAGTACGTTTTCTGTAATTATTGAAGAAAAAGGACACGGTTTGCAATAAGTGACATACATAAAGGACGATTTTTGTAATTTACTCTACAATTAAAGAAGATAGAAATAGTAAAACAAACGATACTTTAAGCGTTAACTCGTTCTACATTGTTACCTTACTAAACATAGATTCCAAACTTAGACTTGTTTATAGTTCAGTTTTCTTGAAACTTTTGGACTTATTTATGCTCTTGTAGAATATGTAATCCAAATAGAGTTCAATCAAAAAATACTTTGTTAATTTATTTAGAGTTAAATGCCATTTTAGTCCCTGTGGTTTGGGCCATTTTGCCAGTTTAGTCCAAAGGTTTCATTTTTAACCTGTGGGTCCAAAAATGTTTCACACTTGCCATTTTAGTCCAGGGTTAACTTCATCCATTTTTTCTGTTAACGAGAAGGGCAATTCGGTAATTTTGTATGTAATTCTGCTTACTAAAAGGGCAATTCAGCCATATAAAATGACCGAATTGGTCTTCTCATTAACAGAAAAAATGGATGGAGTTAGCCCAGTGGACTAAAATGGCAATGATGAAACCTTTTTGGACCCACAGGT
The DNA here is from genome assembly GCF_002127325.2 of Helianthus annuus. Taxonomy (NCBI): domain Eukaryota; kingdom Viridiplantae; phylum Streptophyta; class Magnoliopsida; order Asterales; family Asteraceae; genus Helianthus; species Helianthus annuus. Next base: position 179,391,437 of record NC_035443.2, on the reverse strand, counting down.
TAAAAATGAAACCTTTGGACTAAACTGGCAAAATGGCCCAAATCACAGGGACTAAAATGGCATTTAACTCATTTAATTTATTTTTTCTGCTTTATCCAATAGATATACGTGTGTGCGCTTTCGAGACAACAGTAGCTGTAATTCTATATGGTAAAAAAACGTCGAATGCTATAGAAAAGTGCACTTACAGGAATAGGAATGATTTCATTTAATCTTTTGCATACTTCTCCATCAAGATCGGATTCGTCGGTTATTTCAAGATTATACGAATAGTCATCCCCATCATAAGATACGTTTTCAGGGCTCGAGCATGAACTTGATGGACCCATTTCGTCTGTTTCATGTAATCTGGATTCATCACCTGTTAATCACAAGAATTTACTTTTACCAACTAAGATTATACGTAAAACTGTAAAAGACATGGATTTTGCTTATTAAAGATTAGAGCAAAGTACATGGATGGTCCCTGTGATTAACCCAAATTTTGGATTTAGTCCGCAACTTTTTTAAAGTACACAGATTGTCCGTATGGTACTTTGTAACGCATTTAGTCCCCAACTTTTGCCAAAAGTACATGGATGGTCCCTATGGTATGCACTTTGTAACACATTTAGTCACTAAATGTTGGGGGGGGGGCTAAATGCGTTACAAAGTGCAAACCACAAGGACCATTCATGTACTTTTGGCAAAATTTGAGGACTAAATACGTTACAAAGTGCAACCCACGGTGACCATCGGTGTACTTTTAGCAAAAGTTGGGGACTAAATACATTACAAAGTGCAAACCACAAGGACCATTCATGTACTTTTGGCAAAATTTGAGGACTAAATACGTTACAAAGTGCAACCCACGGTGACCATCGGTGTACTTTTAGCAAATGTTAGGGACTAAATACGTTACAAAGTGCAAACCACAGGGACCATCTGTGTACTTTACAAAACTAGGGACTAAATCTAAAAATTTGGTTAATCACGAGGACCATCCGTGTACCTTGCTCTAAAGATTATATATTGGCTTACCATAATAATAATTATCTGACGAGGGACGGCCATACCAATCTTGAGTATCATTGGATATTTGTAAATGATCAACTGGATTAGATACATTGGATAACTCATCTTCATCCGAAATCGAGAGATCCAATAGTTCTTGTTGAAGAGAGTGAGCAAGCATTTCATCGTTTCTTACATCGTTAAGTTCGGTTTCTTGATAACTACCTCCATTGTATTGTTCATGACATATGTTTACGTCGTGTTGATTGCTATCACCGTAATACGTAGAACTAAAAATATGGTCCACATCAAGGTAATGAAGACCCCATCTAACAACATCCGAGTTCGATTCACACATATTCCCACACTAAAATGAAATATGATCAGAATTTCTACCACCAATATAGTATTCTCCCTGAAATTCAAGAAAATAAGTAAAAAATTTGACGGCTATAAAAGAATATATAACGACAAGAAGCAAATAATCTTGACGAACATAAAATGTCATGTTCATAGAATTGCGGACTTGAAGAACGGTCGACATAAATCATATACATTATACATTCCTAATCCAGTGGTAAAAACAAGGATAAATATATAGCAACTTATGAGTTATTTTAAGAGTTAATTGCTCGGATGGTCCCTGTGGTTTCACGTTTTTTCACGTTTAGTCCCCACCTTTTGAAAATAGTAGATATGCTCCCCATGAGTAGATGTCAGTTAGTTTTGTTACTCGGATAGTCACATGAGTAGATGTCAGTTAGTTTGGAAATAGCATGTATGCTCCCTATGGTTTGCATTTTGTTACTCAGATAGTCCCCTGAGTAAATGTCAGGGGACTATCCGACTAACAAAATGACAAACCATAGGAAGCATACCTGCTATTTCCAAAAGGTAGGGACTAAACGTGAAAAAACGTAAAATCACAGGGACCATCCGGGCAATTAACTCGTATTTTTATGTCTAACAGTTAAATCATATAATAACATATTAACATATGAACCCGTATCTATTGTTTATATTTTTGAACATCATTTCCTAGATTTTCTAGAGTAAACACACCCGTACCTACACCCTGCAGGATTTGAACTCTCAACCTTTTGGTTGTAAAGCGCGCCACTTAACCACGAGAATGTCCCTTAGAAACTCTCATTGTTGTTAATAACCGCAACAATCGAAAACGAAATACGCCTTAAAATGATAACCATTTATATCTAACTATCACCTATCTATGTCTTCATTCTATACTCATGCATTACTCAAGAACCCTAAAATATTGTTAAAGGTTGCATACTTGGATAACTAAATCCTCCCAACAACTATCGAACCAATCATCAATCTTTTAATCATACCCCAATTAGTAACTAATTCATTTAAATACATTCAAAAGACAATCTAACCCAAACCAACTTCTTGAATAAATTTTAAATTTTGCAACTTTTAAAATCTATAAAAATAAATCTTTTAGCCCCGAGTTAATTACTGTTTCCGTCCCTGTGGTTTGTCAAAAATCACTATTTCAGTCCATTAGTTTAAAAATTATGATTTCAGTCCCTGTGGTTTCACTTTCTTAACCATTTCAGTCCCTGTGGTCTCACTTTCATAACCATTTCAATCCATTATTCTGTTAAGTACATGGACTGAAATGGTTACGAGGTGGACTGAAATGGTTACGAAAGTGAAACCACATAGACTTGAAATCGCAATTTTTAAACTAATGGGCTGAAATTGTGTTTTTTTTGACAAACACAGGGACGAAAACAGTAATTAACTCTTTAGCCCCTTTCAAATAATGCCACAAATAGTTGATCATATCACATGACATCTTCAATAAAACCAAAACACACATCAATCAATAGAAAAAAAAAAAGTTATTCAAAACTTAAACATTAAGTAATCTATAAACATAAAATCCCATTTCAAAAAAAAAAAAAAAAAAAAAAAAAAAAAACTTTTTCTTGGCTAATATTAATTCAATTTCAATGGGTACCTAAAATAAACATGATCTGGAATAATTCATTCACAATACAATTATTTAAATAAATATATAACAAAAAAAAATTAGAGCTTTAATTAACATCATGTTGAGACAATCACTCACCTTTTTTTTTGTTTCTGATTGAGCTTCAATTTAAATGCAATTCAGCAATAAAAGATATGGAACAAGTATGTGGGTATGTATGTATGTATATATATGTATAGAGAGAGAAAGTAGAGAGAGAAAGGGGAATGGACGCGGGGAGGAGATAACGATGGAGGAAAGAAGATGAAGAGGAAACGTTTTTGGGGGAAAAATGGTGGGTGGTATTTTCTTGTATATATACGTACAGTTACACGGCGTTAAATGTTAGAACGCGTTTGTTTAAAGTTTAAACCTTACAAAAACCCCACTAGATGACGGCGTCTATTTTGGTGTTTTCTAATTTTTAGGAGTTAAATGTGATTTTAGTTAATATAATTCGAGTTATTTTGTCAGTTTAGTTTAAAGGTTTGAAACGTTGTCATTTTAATCCAAATAGTTTCAAACGTTGCCGTTTTAGTCCACTGGGTTAACTCCATCCATTTTTTCTGTTAACTAGAAGGGCAATTCGGCCATATAAAATGACCGTATTGCCCTTCTCGATAACAGAAAAAAATGGATGAAGTTAACCCAATGGACTAAAATGGCGACGTTTGAAACTATTTGGACTAAAATGACAATGTTTCAAACCTTTAGACTAAACTGACAGAATGACCCAAACCACATGAACTAAAATGACATTTAACTCTATTTTTAGTAATGGGTTTGATGTGACTAGAGGTGGCAATCTTGACCCAAAGGCTTTCAAGTGGGTTAGTTTGGGTTGCTTTTAAAATTAGAGTGAATTGCAAGTTTTGTCCTTTATCTTTAGGCCATTTTGCAAGTTTTGTCCTTTATGTTTAAATTTGACGAGTTTTGTCCTTTATGTTTAAAAATCAAGCACGTTTTACCCTTTGGGCCTTAAAAATCAAGTACGTTTTGTCCTTTATGTTTAAAAATCAAGCACGTTTTGTCCTTTATGTTTAAAAAATCAAGCACGTTTTGTCCTTAAAAATCAAGCACGTTTTGCCCCAAAGGATAAAACGTGCTTGATTTTCAAACATAAAGGACAAAACTCGTCAAATTTAAACATAAAGGACAAAACTTGCAAAATGGCCTAAAGATAAAGGACAAAACTTGCAATTCACTCTTAAAATTATATGGGTTAGTTTGGGTAAGATATTTTAACTAAACGGGTCACAACGGGTCAATTGAAATTCCATCTTGTTATTTTCGGGTCAAAACGGGTCGACAATTTTAAAGAAATGGGTCGATGTGGGTTAGCACCTTAAATAAACGGGACATGTTTCGGATCAGAATGGGTTTTGGCACGGGGTGGGTTTTGGATCAGAACGGGTCGGTTTGGATCGGGTTCGGGTCGACACGGGTTTCCGCACGGGACGGGTTTCAGATCGCAACGGGTTTTAGGTCGACACGAGTTTCCGCATGGGACGGGTTTCGGATCGCAACTGGTTTTAGGCCGACACGAGTTTCCGCACGGGACGGGTATCGGATCGCAACGGGTTTTAGGCCGACATGAGTTTCCGCAGGGGACGCGTTTCGGGTCGGGACGGGTTTCAGTTTGGTTTCGTTTTTTGTTTCGGTTTGGTCGGTTTTTTCGGTTTCGTTTTGAATCGGTTTCAATATTTTCAGTTTTTTTTTGTTTCGTTTCGGTTTCGATTTTTTGTTTCCGTTTGGTCGGTTTATTCGGTTTCGTTTCGGTTGAGTTTTGATTTTTAGTTTCGTTTTAATCGGATTTTTTTGTTTCGTTTCGAATCGGTTTTGATCTTTTCAGTTTTTTGTTTCGTTTCAGTTCGGTGAGCCATAAACCGTTGTCTTCGGCTAGCGAGACTGCAACATTAGAATTGGCAAAGAGTCCAATGGTGCCAATGCCTGATGCTAGTCTTCTTGTTGGTTTTAATGTGTAGTCTACACTTTCATCCTGGGCCAAATTGGCGGCAGCCACATCTGTGCGTTTGTCACTGGAGAGCTCGGGATGGCCAGAAAAGTGCTGAAAATTTGGTTCAACTTTGTCACTGGAGCCATGGTTGTTATGGTTATGGTGTTGAGTTGATAAGAGTATTATGGGTTTTGATTTTTTATTTCGTTTTGATCGATTTTTTTGGTTTCGTTTCGGATTGCTTTCAATTTTGTCAGTATTTTTATTTCATTTCGGATCGGTTTCGATCTTTTTAGTTTTTGTGTTTCGTTTCGTTTCGGTTTTTTTGTTTCTGTTTGGTCGTTTATTCGGTTTCGTTTTAGTTCGGTTTTGATTTTTTGTTTCGTTTTGATGGCTTTTTCGGTTTCGTTTCGGATCGGTCAATCCTTTCAGTTTTTTTTGTTTCGTTTCAGTTTTTGTTTCGTTTCAATCCTTTCAGTTTTCGGTTTTGTTTCGGATCGGTTTCAATCTCTCATTTTTTTAAAGAAAGCAATTTTTAACCAACCCGACCCGAAACCCGTTCTGACCCGGACCCGTTTCAACCCGAACCCGTTCTGACCCGAACCCGTTCCGACCCGAACCCGTTTTGACCCGAACCAAAACAACCCTTTTTTGTAATTGACCCGTTTTGACCCGAACCTGTTTTGACCCGAACCCATTTTGACCCATGACCCGACCCGACCCGAACCGACCCGTTTGCCAGGTCTAGATGTGACATTCTTTTTAAATATGTGATATCGATACTCAAATAAGACTAGCAAGGAGCTAACCCAGTACATACACAATAGATAGGGTTGTAAACGAACACGAACAACGTCTTTTTGTTTTCGTTCATTAAGGAAATAAATGAGTTCACGAACGATCATGAACACTTACCGAACAAGATTTTATGTTCGTGTTCGTTCATTAAGGAAATGAACGTGTTCACGAACGCAAATAAAATTGGTGAAAGCGACATAGTCTAGAGGTGGATAGCGGAGGAAACAACGCTGGAACTTGAAGCCATAATAGTGGAACGGAGGTTGATAGTGTTTGTCAATGTGAATATTGAGGAAGGAGAGGGGAACAGTGCATAAGCACCGTGGGAATATGGTTTTGTACTTTAATTTTTAGAATAATAAAATAAAGAAAAGATAAAGAATACAAAAAGTTTAGATAAAATAAATAAAAGTACATAAAACTCATGAACAACATAAACAAACGAACAATGTTCACGAACACGTTACCGAACGTTCACAAACAAAGTTGAACGAACGAGACCTCTGTTCATGTTCGTCCGTTTAACTAATTGAATGAAATTTCTTGTTCATGTTCATTCGTTTAACTAATCGAACAAAATTTCTTGTTCGTGAACGAAGGTAACCGAACTTTTCGTCGATCGATTCACAAACTGTTCGTTAAACGTTCAATTCGTTTACAGCCCTAAGTCCGTAGGGATTAGTCTAACCATTTTAGTGCACCCTATGTTTTATCCATAAATAAAAGACATGACTTTTATTCTTCTATGGATCTCCTAGAGTAATTATTCTTGAATACATATTTATTTCTTGACTTTCATATACACCACATTATAATTAGGTATGTTGTTCTAGTGAGTTTCTTGATAGGTTTTTTTTAGCAAATATGATTGCCGCAACCTCCATTACATTCTTGATCTTTCAACGAGCTAGCAATTAGTTGGATGAGATCCGGTACAAATAAGGGTGAAACGTATAGATAACTAGAGTAATTATAAGTTACAATGTTACAGTTGTAAAGTAGCGTAATAATAATTGCTCTAGTTCAAACATAATTACTCTAGTTATTTATATGCTTTGTAAGTTAAAAACTGTTCGGATTTGATCCTAACAATCTTTTAGTTAACATAGAATTCTCTTTTTTCTTTTATAACATCCAATATAAAAATTTAGATACATTTTAAATATACAAAGTTGGATACATCCTTGCAACTTGGTTTGATTATTTTTATCTACGTTTCGATACAAGCTTTATCAAAAACCGAATCTTTTATCTACGAATATACTTTTATCCGCACATTAATAGCTAATCACTCCCTAATTATGCCATTTAATATATATACTAAATCATTTTGTTAGACGAAAATACATCATATTAGATACAACTCAATTTGCAATAAACTTTATGCCAAAACATATAGAGATAAACAAAATTTTATAGCTTAAAAACATAACTATACTAAAGCATTGTAATATATTTACAACAACAGTACCCAGCAAGTCCCACAAATAACAATACTATTGGTGGGGTCTGGGGAGGGTGGGATGTAGACAAACCTTACCTCTATCCATATGGATAAAGAGGCTGCTTCCAAAAATAACCCCGGCTCGAAACCAAACATCAAGCAAACAATGCAAACTACAGATATAGCAATAGAAATCCACCAATCACAGAATAAGCAGTAACCGACTAATATAGTAGAATAGACACAACTATAGCCCTAAAGCAATATATATATATACACACACATACACACAAGATGATAAACACATGTAAGGTCCACCCGAAAAGTAGAAAATATAAACCCCTAACCCAAAAATCTGAGACACCTCATTACTCTCTCCTAAAAAATCTTTAACCTTAATCCTGCGTCTCCACGAACTTCTATCCTGGACCATGTCCTCAAAAAGGTGCAACTCTAGCAAATCTTGCCTAATCTGCTCCTCCCATGTTAGTTTGTAATATATTTACAATTACAATTACAATTACTACAAAATATAACATATTAATACACCTTCCATAAAAGTCATTCCCAAAAGTTCAGAATCATCAAGGGCAACAACATACACTGCAAAACTCATTCTCAAATACTAGGAATCAACAAGTTGTCACCAACTTCGGCCGCGCAAAACGAGCAGACTGATCATCCAAATGAGACCCTTTTTCAACTTTAGATCTCGTGTCCGCACCTGTCTTTTGACGCTGGGAGGGACCCGCAAAAGCCGTTTTCGTCTCCATAGTAACCACCGGGGCCGGACTCCTGAGTGATGCAGGACCGGTCGCTTGTGACTTACCCCCGATGAGTTGGTTGACCATTTCTAGAACCTCACTCATCTTCGGCCTTGACTTACTGTTTCTAGACAAGCACCTATTCGCTATTATCGACAACTTTTGTGCTGATTTTAGCGAGTACTTACCCTCGAGTCTTGAGTCAACGATTAGCCGGAACTTTTTGGAGTCTAGGTACGGTTTCACCCATTCTAGAAGCTTCTGCTCGTTTTTGGGCCGGTTTTTGTCCAGTGGGCTCCTGCCCGTGATAAGTTCGTATAGAAAGACCCCGTAGCTCCATACGTCGCTCTTCGATGTTAGATGACCGGTTTGGATGTATTCTGGAGCCGCGTATCCCATGGTTCCTACAACCTGATTATATAACATCACAAAATTTAGAAATTTCATGTCTTGGGATGCATAGTAAAATGTCTAAAACGCCCTTTACTAGACATATTTTTATTATATAATAAAAGAAACCACTTTAGGACACTTGTCATCATATTAAGCCTTCTCTTGTAGATAATTATTATTTTAGTTTAATCTCTTCTAATTAATTATATAGATAATCCTCCTACTAAATATTATTTTGTTTAATATCTTATATTATAGATAACCCTCCTACTAAATATTATTAGTTTAATATCTTATTGATAATTATTGTTTAGTTTAATCTCCTTCTCATTTATAATATTATTTATTTGAATTAATTATATTTGAACGTTTTGTTTAGTTTGGTATCAAATATATTTTATGAAACTTAAAGTAAAATTAACTAATATTATTTATCATTTATACATTTACGGAGTTTTTAATAAAGGGTTAAATTTATTGAGACTTCGTTAACAAATTTTGCAACAACAGAATAATCTATTTTTATCACAAAAACCAAACTTTGTATTAATATATTAAATATTTTTATTTGGTAAACAATATTATATTTATTCAACCCGTGTAATACACATGGTTTTAAAGATATAACTTTTTTATTTGGTATATAAAATTACATTTATTCAACCCATATTATATTTATTCAACCCGTACAATAAATGAGGTTTTTAAAGATATAGATTGTTTTATTATTTAGTATAAAAAATTTATTTATTTAACCCCGTGTAATACACGGGGTTATAACCTAGTAGAGGGATATTGTGAATTGTAGTCAATGATGGGCAAATATGGAATTGAAGGAAGTTGCAATTTTCTACCCCTTTATGAGTAAAGGGGTCGATTCAGGTTAACGGGTCAAATAAGAGTGAACGAGTTGAACAGGTCAAGCTTGTCAAAAGTCATCCGAATGTATTCAAAATGCATAAAACAACCTCATGTATCGTTTTCTTTCAGATTCTATATGTAGTAATATAGTTTCTTAATTGCATTTAGAGTAAAGTACGCGGATGGTCCCTCTTGTTTACCAAAATTTTGGATTTGGTCCCCAACTTTCCAAAAGTACACGGAAAAGTTGGGGACTAAATGCGTTACAAAGTGCAAACAATAGGGACCATCCATGTACTTTTGGAAAAAGTTGGGGACTAAAAGCGTTACAAAGTGCAAACCATCGGAACCATCCGTGTACTTTTGAAAAGTTGGGGACCAAATCCAAAATATCGGTAAACCACAGGGAACATCCGTGTACTTTTATCAAAGTTGGGGACTAAAATCAAATGCACGTACCGCAGTAGAGACATGGGTGAGTCCTTCTTGAGGACCTAACCGAGCCATTCCAAAATCCGAAAGCTTCCCATTCCAATGCTCGTCTAGCAGAATGTTGGAAGACTTGAAATCTCTAAAAATAATCTACAAAAATATCAAAATTATTATTAGTCTCGTAAAATATGTCCATTTGTAAACTATAATTCATTAGTGTTAAAACTTAAAATACCTGAAAACTCATTTCTTCATGTAGATACGTCAACCCACGAGCCGCATCTTGAGCCACTTTGAGTCTCATGGCCCATGAGAGTGGTGTGCCGGATCTTGCACTTAAATGGTCCTCGACACTTCGGTTAGGCATATATTCATAGACTAGAAGCCGTTGTATTCCTCTTTCATCGTCTTCCGCACAATAACCAACTAGTTTTACAAGATTTGGATGCTCAACCACTCCGAGAACGTTCACTTCGGTTATCCACTCTTTGTGCCCCTGTTTCAATATAACTAAGAATTAACATAATTCATAGACAAAGGGCATTTTAGGTATTTCACATGCATGGATCACTTGTTTTTAGCTCCAAAACATGTTGATTACAACATTTCGTTATAGTTAAATGTAACTACTATAAACTTTTTCCAACAATCAGAAAATCGAAACTGATCTTCGAGATAAAGTAGACGTTCAAAAAGTCAAATCATCAAAATCCAAGAGTCGAACATCACAAAAACTTCAAACATTATGCAAAAACTATTTCTATATTCTTTAACATATTTTATAAATATAATATTTAAAGTTTAAATAAATAAGAGTAAATTGCCATTTTAGTCCCTGAGGTTTAGTCCAAATACTGTAGTTTTTTTCTTGCCATTTTAGTCCAAATAGTTTTGTTTTCTGCCATTTTAGCCCCTGACTTTTGTCATTTTCTCCATTCAAAAAAGTTAGTTAACTTTGGTGAATTTTGGTCAAACCACATTTTTCTTTCTTTTTTTGCAGGTGCGATGGTATGGGGATGGTGTTGTGCTGGTTTACAGTGAAGATGATGGCGGTGGTTGTTGGTTTTACGATGATGGTGACGGTGTTGGTTGATGACGTGGGTGGTGGAAAAGTGGCCGGTGGTGATGGAAATGGTGGGTGGTGATGGTGGTGGGGTGGGTGGGTGGTGACGGTGCAGGCAGGTGGTGGCGATGATAGAAGGTTGTGATGGGATGGGTGGTGGGAGCTTGGGTGGTGGTGGTTGTGGTCGATGAAAATGGCAAAAAATGACAAAAGTCAGGGACTAAAAATGGCAGAAAACAAAACTATCTGGACTAAAATGGCAAGAAAAAAACTATTTGGACTAAAGTGGTAATTTTGGTCAAACCTCAGGGACTAAAATGGCAATTTACTCTTTAAATAAATTAGTAGGGTTTTTGAACATAATATTTAAAGTTTAAACCCAAACTGGTTCTAGTGGCGGTTCCGGTTCGGTTCTCCGGTTCTAGCTTTTCGGAACCGTAAATTGCTCAACCCTAAACATAGAGAAACAAAGCTAACCTGTAAACCTGTTCTGCTCAACTGTTTAACCGCCACTTCTAACCCTTTAGTAGGATCTTGAGGGTTCTTAACGACACCTATATAGACACACCCGAACCCACCCTCGCCAATCTTTGCAGCCCGGCTAAAGTTCTTGGTAGCCGTCTTGAGTTCGGCAAATGTGAATACCGTAAGATTACTCGATTTTTGTGAAAAGCTAGGGAAGTTCATGCTACCAACCGACTCTATGCTACGATCGGAAACATTCTGAGAATTAAATTCTGATCCAGACCGTCCGATATCGCGATCTGTTGTGAACGTAGAACTGGATGATTGGATGGAATTAGAAACTGATTTTGTTGAGGTTTTTGAGGATTCTCCCTTTGGTTCGTTGTAAGAGAACCCGAAACACCTCATAGCTTCTTAATTTGATTTTCTAACTGTCAAAACTGGAAATTTAACTGAAATCAACATATATTACAAGTAATATTTGTACAAAATTAATAAATCATAAAACAAGAAACACTCATCACAGAAACCGAACCCGAAAAAGACCGAAGCATTGATTAAATCAGTTTTTTTCGATTATGGTTAAACCAGTTTTTTTTTTTTTTTTTTTCTGAAATGGTGTGTGTAACCGAAACCGAACCAAAAAAACAACAGTTAACAAAAAATCGAAGCATTGGTCAAATCAGTTTTTCCGGTTCGATCATACAACTTGAAGGTTTATTTTGTTCCTTTTTAGATCATATCCTATTAATTATAACACATATGAAGTACTAATTAGCAGTAAAATCAAACTAAAAAAATAATCTAAAACCGAAACATTGGTTAAATCATTTTTTTGGTTATGGTCCGGTTTGATCATACAACATAAAGGTTTATTTTTGTTACTTTTTCATGAATTAAGGTTAAGATCATATTCAATTAATTATCCACACATTTGAAGTACTAATTAGCAGTAAAAGTCAAGAAACTAGGGATGAGCATGGTACAGTGGCGGATCTAGGATTCCGACCAAGCGGTAACGTTTTATAAATAGGCGGTAACGAAATCGAAAAAACGTCAAATTTTTCCAAAATTTGCACTAAAAACGTCAAAAATTTTCCGACCAAGCGGTAGCGGAGGCTACCCCTTGTTCACACATACATCCGCCCCTGGCATGGTACCCGTTCGGTACCGAACCGGTACGGTATCGTTCGGTACTAGTACGGTACCGGTATTTTAGTGTAAAACCGGTAAATACCGGTACCGAACCGGTACCAAAAATGTACCCGGTTCGTTACCGGTACCATTTGCTCATCCTACAAGAAACCCTAAAACCCTTTTCACAATAACAAATTCCAATTCACTTCAATTAATTAAATTAGAAATTTCCTAACAAAATTCATAAAAAAATAGACTTATTTCTTCAAATGAACAGGCAACCAAACATGGCAAATTACTAACAATATATCTTGTATAAAAGGGATTAATTGTAATCAAGATTCAAGACTTAAAAAGCAAGAATCTTGAAACCAACATAACACCAAGTCACCAACAACCAAACAACAATTTTCCATAACAAAAACTCAAAATTTCCAATAAAGATAAACAACCCAGATCAAATTAACCATAAATCTACAAAACCCAACTGTAAAAACTAAATCTTGATGAAAAAGTAGTCACCTTTATCCACCTCAAGATCAATCTGTCTGCAAAAGATCAAAAGATCAACAGCCCCTAATTTCCCTCAAATAAAAGAAAAAGAGGCACATGATCATGAGATAGAGAGTTAAAGATGAAGTCTTTTGAATATAAAATGAATAAACTTGAATAAAAATTGAAACTTTTCAACAAAAAGATTTGATTCTAGACGTATGAAGTGGGTTTGAAGGTAGAAATAGAAAATGTGAGTGGCGTATGAAGTGGGTGATTGAAAAATATTGAAGTCAAGTCAAGGGGAGAGAAGTATAATGAGTGTGAAGAAAAAAATAAATAAAAAGGACTCACTTTTATAAGTTTATAAAAATGATGCAAGTTGCAAAGACGAATGAATGTGGTGTTGGGTTTTCTTGGATTCTAGGTGTGGAGTTTTCTTTTTCTCTATTTATTTCGTCCTTGAAGCAATGACTTGCTGTCTCACTCACTATTACGTCTTGGTCAATGATTTTGTACACGCAATAGCTCGTACCGGGTCCTGTATTGGTTGTTGGATATGCTACGAGTATCATATATAGAGGGTGTTTGGGGTTCCTTATTTTGAGGGTAAAAGGACTTTTGAAGGGCAAAAGTCCTTTTGAAAGTGTTTGGCTTTTCTTCTTATGTGAGAGGGATTTGCTAAAAGTCAGGAATTCCTGACTTATTTTGGCCAAAAGGACTTTTCAAAAGTTGAAAATAAGCTAAGCCAAACATGCCCATATTTGTGTATGGTTAAAAGTCACCTGTTGAGATTTGAATGCTACGAGTATCATGTATATCATGTGTATTCGTTAATAATATTGCATTATTAAAAGTCAGGTGCTGAGATATTAGGGTGTTTTATATTTTTTTACCGAGTAACATTCCTATAGTTATAATAGTTTTAAGTTTATACTCTTTACTGAGTAACATTCCTATAATTATAATACCTAGTTAAATTTTCGCCCGCGCGTTGCGGCGGGGACCCAATGACTGCAAAACGCGTGTCAGTAACGGCAAGCAGATACCGAATATCAAAACATAAATAAAAATGTCGTGAAAAGGATAGTCAATCCATCCTAAAAAAGCGATTTTAAATAACCTAATATATAATAATAGGACCCACATGTCCTACACGTTGGAAATTCGGTTGTTTTCAGTTCATGTATTACGGTGCTAACATGTTAAAATATGGATGAGCTCGGTACCAAAAGTGCCGATCCGGAAAATCATCGAAATTAGGTACCGGCACCGAAAATGCTCGGTACAATACGGTATGGTATTTGAAGGTAAAAATCAATAAATATAGGTATGGTGCTAGACCGGTGTCGAACCGAAAGTAACGATTCTGAAAACGCCAAAAGGTGGGTATCAAATTGGTACCGAAAATGATTTGGTATAGTAAATTTGGTACCGATACGATACCGGTTTGATTACAGGATTTGATACGATTTGCTCATCAATAATCTAAATATCCAAGTTAATTTTACATGCTATAATTCATTCATTACGTAAAAAGACAAAAAATAAAGCAAAATAAGTTGTTGTGTATATAAAACCCCATTCAAACGAAATACAGTTTACTTACTCTGTGTATGAAAAGTAATCTAAAATGTGCAATTACTTGCATTGGTACATTGCTACAGGATTTGATGAGCTCGGTACCAACCGGTACAGAAAATACCGTTACCGAAATTCCCAAAAATGGGTACCGGTACCGAATATACCTGGTACAGTACGGCTTGATACGGACGGTATTGGTACGACACCGGTATTTGAAGGTAAAACCCGACGAATACCGGTGCCGAATGGATACCGAAAATACACTCAGTTTGGTAAATTTGATACCAGTACCCGATACTATTCATTCATTTATTTTTCTATTAGTTTTCATTGAACACTCTTTTGAATATTTAAATTTATTATTACCATACTCTTTTGAATATTTAAATTTATTATTATTGTTGAATTCGTTTTCTTTTTAATATATAGGTCAATTTTAAGTTTATAACAAATTTAACATAGTGTATATTATATTTTTGAAATTGTATAGTAAATAGTAATAAATTCGGTTTAGAAGTTAGATGCAGATAGACGGTAATCATGTAATGTAATACGATATTCTTCTTAAATGTTTTGTTGAGATATCCATCCTCGACCCATGAAAACTTTTAATATTAATCTCATACCCATATATTCTTCTCAAATGTTTTGTTTTTCGAGTTATTTCCATCTCATACCTGTGTGCTTATTGACAACGTCAATTACAATGATGATAATAATAAACTTGTTATTGTTGATTATTATTATTATTACTATTATTATAAAGGGGCCACAGAGAATTGGTGATGAGGTTTTGAGGAAGTTCACCCACCAGTTTTTGATAATAACTATTATTATTCCATATATAAATTAGTAAGTTTTTGGTGCATGTACTCCATGCTTGGTGACTTTTTGAAAAAAAAAAGTTGATTTTTCACTTTCAACCTTAAAGTTTTTTCTTTTACTTTTTAACCCATTTGAAATATTTTACTTTCAACTCAAACTTTTCATCTTTGTAATTTAACACAACACTTTATTATTTACAACTCTGGTCCCCATACTTTTTATCTTTCGCAAGTTTTTCGTTTTACGTTTCGTTCTAAATTTTGCGAGTTAACATGTCGTAGCGTGCATGTGAGGTTCAACGTTTTTGCTCTTTTTTTTCATATTTGACAGACCCATCGCAACGCGTCCATTTTTTCCCTTTTGAAAACTTCCCCGCAACGGGCGGGTCCTAGATCGACTAAATTATTATTTTGTACGTTTTACGTTTCTGGTTAATTTCTTCGCATTAAGACCCTGTAACGGGTGTGTGTGGTTCAGCGATTTTAGTCTCCTTTTCGTTCAGTGTAATTTTTTTACCATTTTATCTATTTTATTTTACGATATTAAGAGTCGATGTCGTTGTGGCATTGGTGCTACTTGGCACGGTTTTACGAACGTTTTTAACCTATTAAATTTTTTACTAATATTTTGTTTTGGATTAGCCCTATACTTCCTTTACTTAAAAACTAATTTTTACGAGCATATTTTATGTACGGGTATGTATAAATATGATTTGTTCTACATTCTAACGTAAACTTTTTTTATAAACGAGTCAGGTCAAATATAATACGTTTTCGTTTAAATAAACCATTTTTACGTGCATATTTTTATCTACGTTTTGGTATAAATTCAAGTTGTTCTATGTTTCGACGTTGATTCATGTCAAATATAATATGTTTTCGTGTTTATTTTATGTATGTTTCGTAAAAAAATTTTCGAACGAGTGGAGTCAAATTATGGTTTCTTTTTCTCCCATTTTCCCGAAAGCTCTAATTAATCCCTTTCTATTACATGTGTTTTTCCTTCATACCCGTTACGTTTTCTATTATGAGGTGGGTCATATATAATACCTTATGATTGTTCGATATGAATTCCATTTACTTTACATTTGATCCAATCACAATGCTTATACAGGTTACACTGAGTTCAATTGGATACGTCGAAATGTGTGTTTTCATATGTTAATGCATCATATAACGTTTGTACTAATCCATTCAATGTTTACGATGTACCCGCGCCGCAACGCGGGCGGGTCTTAACCTTAGTTATTAAAAAAATCTAAAGTCGCATCTATGTTTATTTCTTATATTAACATTACAAGTTATTTGCTTGTGTGTTGTGAATGTATGTTACTATAGACATTTGGTTTGTTACAATACTCTTACGATACATGCACTCTATAGAAATCAGCACATGTTTTACATCGACAAAATGGACACCGGTACCGACACCGATGTTGTTCGAACAATACCGGTCGGTTCAGACTGTCACAGTACTTGTACTGATATCCATTTATTGTCGCATACAAAGTTGTATAAATGAAAAACTTTCAAAACCGGAAACCCTAAAAATGAATATGAGTACCGGTACCCATGTTGATCGGTACGATACGGTAGCAATACGTTTTCGGTTTATCGAAAGAAAAAACAATAAAAATAAATACGGTATCACAATTGATGTTGTTTATTTTGGTTTGTTTCGGTTCGCAACGCTACCAACACAAGATCCGTTATCAAACAAGTAACCATAAAAATGAATACATACTGGTACCGATATTGTTCGGTTCATTACAAAATAGTAGCGATATGATGAAAAAACAATAAAAATAAACACCGGTACCGACACATATGTTGTGAAACCAGTTTCGATTCAATTTAGTACGATACGGCACAATATCCGTTTTCAATAAAATTTATATGGCAATGCTGAAAAAATAAACATAGAACGCAAACCAACTAAACCGATATCAATTGAACAACATTGATACCAGTATTGATATTTGTTTTATTGTTTCGATCGATGTAAACCATAGCGAGTGTTGGTATCGTAACGAACCAAACAAATACCAATCGAATTCCCGTCGCTAAGCGTGGGGGAATCTCGCTAGTTTTTATAATTTTACAATTATTAGTATTTAAGTCATGCTACCAACCAAGATTTGTTTGTATTTTATGTGGAAAGTTCTGAATATCTAATACATACAATTGTACGTTATGTGATATAGTGGTTAGATGAGAAGAATTTTTTTTAAGAATAAAAAAATGAGAAATTTTAACTAATAATAATGTTTTATTTTACTTTATTTAATTTTTTATTTAATATTAATGTAAGGGTATATTGGTAAACTTAGATGGATCATTAATTGGTAGTTTTCCTTTTTAATAGCCAATTACATTAAATTTGTAACTTATTTTCAAAAAACATATCTTTCAAAAACAGAAAAAATATATAATTTAAATTGTAGTATAAATTACGAGGTATGTAGGATAAATTTCAATATGTGTAGGATAAATTTCAAAATGTGTAGGATAAATTTTGATATGTGTAAGCAAAAATTTAAGTGTGGAGAATGATAGTGTTTATGACTAATTAATTAGTCAAAGATAATAATAAATGAGTTGAGAAAAAAACTATTTAATGTTTTCCACCTAAAAGCACACACACAAAAATCTAAGTCGCTAAACTTATTTATAGAATACTCTTTGTCTCTTTGAACTAGACGAAACTCTCTAATAAACAGAGTGTATTTGGTGCATGTTCTTGAACTTTACTTGAAATTATAGATGCATTCAATGGTGGATTCAAGATTTATTTTTTGTGGTACAAACAAAGGATTCAACTAAACTTTCAAGGGGTGTGATCTTGATTTTTACCTATAAAATACACTAACTTTTTTTACAGGAGGCAGTCGCCCCTCACCGCTTCACTTGGGTCCGTGACATTTTTTTTAGTCAAACGACAATCTTATGTATCAAGTGACTTGATTATGTGTTCTATGTTTACTTTGAAATCACTATTGTAAGACTTTATTTATGGAATAACGCGACACTTCTTGTTTGTGTGATAACAATGACACGTCACACTAGTAGAAAAACACATTTCTTAATGCGCATTGCGCGTCATAAAAGAATACTTATGGCTCAAAAAAAATGTCGTTGAAGGGCATGTCATAAAAATAAATAACATGACACGTATTTGTGTGTATCTTTTTATTGAATTTTTTAAACCATGATATTTTTTTCTTGACACACGTTTTCGAATGTCATAAAATGAACACGTGTCATTGTTCGTGTGTCAAGATATATGTATTTTCTAGTAGTGTTAATCTTTCCGGTTTGGGTCGTACAATAATGCAATTATGCAAATACTATTTGTGGTATGTCAGATATGAAAATACAAAAAAAAGAAAAGAAAAAAATATGGGTGTTCATGAAATGGCTATTTATCTCACACCATTGTCTAGAGTAAATGATTCTATACATTTTTAGTGATGCAAAATGAAACACACTTTTGTAAACAAAGTTTTCAATAGGCTAGAGTAGATATCGGTGGACCCACTTTCACCTTTATACAATGAGTTATGTTGAGTCTCGTCAGCCATGATAGCAACAACAATAATACCTTATTACCCAGTAGAATCTCACCCATAACGATAAAAGCTATTGGGTGATACGCATAACACATATCTCAAATAAGAAGATGGTTGTGCAGGATGGGTTTCTTATGATGGAACCGAAATAAGTTGGTTAACCATTTCTAGGACCTCACTCATATTTGGCCTCAACTTCGGGTCTTTACTCAAGCAACGACTAGCTATATAGGACAACTTTAGTGCTGATTTAATCGAGTGATTACCTTCAAGCCTTGAATCGATAATTAGCCTGAGCCTTTTGATGTCTGGGTACGGTTTCACCCATTCTAGAAGTTTCTTCTCATTTCGTGGCCGGTTTTTATCCAATGGGGGCCTACCGGTGATAAGTTCAAATAGGAACACCCCGTAGCTCCATACATCACACTTAGTTGAAAGATGCCCTGTTTCGATGTACTCTGGAGCTGCATATGTCATCGTCCCAGCGAACTGAAGCCGGCATTATATAAGGGGAAATGTAGTTATTGTATGAAAAAAGAACTCTAAGTTATTGTATATGTCCATTAGCTACATCAATATATAGATAAGATGGATCGTTTTTGCACAGGGGTGTGGAACTAGAGGGGATCAAGAGGGTCCGGTGACCTCTTGTCACAAGAATTTATTAGATTTTTTTTAGAGTAAAATGTACGGATAGTCCCTGTGGTTTGGTAAAATTTCACCTTTAGTCCCCAACTTTTCAAAATTACACTCTTAGTCCCTGTGGTTTGACAAGTTGTTACTCGGATAGTCCCCAAAGCGGATGGAGGTTAATTTTTCTGGTTAAGTGGGTGTGAAATGACAAGGACTATCCGAGTAACAACTTGTCAAACCACAAGGACTATCCGAGTAACCTTCATCCGCTTTGGGGACTATCCGAGTAACAACTTGTCAAACCACAGGGACTAAGAGTGTAATTTTGAAAAGTTAAGGACTAAAGGTGAAATTTGACCAAACCACAGGGACTATCCGTACATTTTTATAAAGTTCTGAGTTCATTTTTACGAGTAAAATGAGTTTTGACGCCCTAGATGTAACCGGTAAAGAATCGAAGAGAGCCTTATAGTGACCCCCCCTCCCCACTCAAAAGCTCTGGAGTTAACTGTCATTTTCGTCCTATGGTTTGCCCAATTATGCTAGCCCAGGACAAATTTCAAATTTGTACATTTTTCGTCCCTGACATTCTTGAAACATTTCAGTTTCGTCCAATAAACTAAGGTTGAATCGAATAAATGGACGGAACTGCCATGTTTCAAGAATTTGAAATTTGGCCTGAACTGACATAATTGAACAAACTACAGGGACGAAAATGGCAGTTAACTCAAAATTCTGGTTCCACCACAGTTTTTACAGACGAAAACTAAAAGCCATTTACTAAGTAAGTCAAGTAACACACCATGGTTGTGATATGCGTGAGCCCTTGTCGAGGACCTAATCGAGCCAACCCAAAATCTGAAAGCTTAGCATTCCATCCATCATCCAGAAGAATGTTGGAAGATTTGAAATCTCTGAAAACAATCTACACGAAACCAAAGTTTACGGTCTTGTAAGCATGAAACAATTTTTTTTCAAAGTTAAAGATACCTGAAAGTCCATATCTTCGTGTAGATATGTCAAGCCACGAGCAGCACCTTGCGCAACTTTGAGTCGCCTGTTCCATGAGAGCGGCGTTTTTGATTGTGAAGACAAATAATCTCTCACACTTCTATTATGCATATATTCATAGACTAAAAGCAGTTTATGGTCCCCTGACGCGTGCGGTTCCTAAAGCGAGTTCAACAGGTGGTAAGCAGTAACACCGCACATGTTAAGGGGCAGAATTTTATGTTTAGCAGGGTAGGGTTTGCTATTCAGAAAGGGGTAGCGGCGCAGCTTGTTGCTCGTCTACCTGCCATTAGTTTGTAATCGTATTGAGTAAATGTTGAACGCCAATAAAATTTGAAAGTTGAAATAAAAAAAAAATTCCTCTCTTATTGTAATCTATGCAGTGACCAAGTAGTTTGACAAGGTTTGGATGCTTAACCACCCCAATAATACTAATTTCTGTAACCCATTCTTTGTGTCCCTGTTGCACATAACCAAGATTAACAGTCTACTTCCATGCACTTCTACAAACCTTAAGTTGAAGAAGAAGACAAACTTGCCTGCAATTTGGGGTGTTAAAAAAATCCGGATCCGAAATTTTGGATATCTAAATTTTCGGATTTGGATAATCCGATATGCGAAAAATACTTTTTTTATAGAGTTAAATGCCATTTTAGTCCATGTGGTTTGGGTCATTTTGCCAGTTTAGTCTAAAGGTTTGAAACGTTGTCATTTTAGTCCAAATAGTTTTAAACGTAGTCAATTTAGTCCACTGGCTTAACACCATCCCTTTTTTTGTTAACTAGAAGGGCATTTCAGTCATTTTATATGTAATTCTGTTAACTAGAAGGGCAATTCAAATCGAATTACCCTTCTAGCTAACATAAAAGTTGGACGGAGTTAACTCAGTGGACTAAAATGGCTACACTTGAAACTATTTGGACTAAAATGACAATGTTTCAAACCTTTGGACTAAACTGACAAAATAGCCCAAACCACAGGAACTAATATGACATTTAACTCTTTTTTATAAATATATATAGTATATGAGCATTATATTTAGATTGAAGTATAGTAAAAAATAGTAAATAATCGGATTCGGATGTGAATTTATGAATGTTTTTAGTTTTAATCTATGCACGAAAAACATTTTTTTAAGTTTTATTATAAATTCGGATATCCGTTTTGATATTTGAATATGTATCCGAAAATTGGATATCATAAATTTCGGATACAGATATTAATTTTCACTATCTAAAATTTTCATATTTGAAAACCGGATAATCCGATCTTGAACACCCCTACCTACAGTACACCATCTGCGTACTTCACCGCCACCTGAACTTCATGAAAAGGGTATTCTAAACTTTTAACCACACCCTTATATACGCTCCCGAATCCACCCTCGCCGAGCTTATACTCACCACAAAAGTTTTTAGTCGCCGCCTTGAGCTCAGCTACTGTGAAAACCCTTAGGTTGCTTGGTTTCTCAGCCAAATTTGGAAATTCTGTAGTTTTTGAATGAAAGTTGGATACAGACAGACTAAAATCCGAACAAGCGGTATGAAAGGTTTCTGTCATGGTTGAGTTTGTTTGAGTTATTGTTTCGTATTCGATCTCTTCGTTTTCTTGTAATGAGAAGGAGAAACATCGGCAATGAAACACCATTGTTTCTTCAAACAGTTGATTTCAAGAAGCTGGTTAGGATTCAACACAAGTGCATATTAAAACAAACCTTTATAGTTTTATGTTATAAAAGTAATATGTCAGAAAAGTTGTGTGTGTATGTGTTTTTTTTATAAATAATATATTAATATGAATTGTCATTTATTCTTCTTTATTACAAATTAAAAGAATCGCTAATAATTTATTTGGCACATAATATATTTGGAATTATCAACTAAAACTAGTTTGAATCTACCCATGGCCAAAACATGCATTTGATTATAGTAACTAAACCATCATTTTTAGAAAACGAAATAACCGAATCTCTTAGGCTGGGTGGTATACTTGTATGGGGTAGCGCCCCTTTCCACCTAAGCAAAAGATCTACCAATAGCCCCCCCCCCCCCCCAATCCATTCCCACGGCGCCATTGACCACTTCATTTCGCCACCACAATAACGAGGAAAAACATATGTTTTTTTTTGTTTGTCATTTTGCTTTGTGATGATGAATCAAGAAATCTTGATCATACAACATAAAGGTTTGTTTTTTTTATTCTTTTTTCATGAACTAATCTTAAGGTCATATAATATAATGCTAAAATCAAGAAACTCTAAAACCCTTATCACTATTTAAAAGTCCAAATAAATTTCATTGATGCAATTTGAAATTTCCTAACATAAATCATAAAAAATAAGGTATTTTTAAACTTGGTCAGTTAAGAGGGTTGATTGTGATCAACATTAAAAACTCAAAATTTTCAATAAAGATAAAGAACCCAGATTGAATCAATCACAAATCTATCAAACCAGGTTACCATAGTGAAAAAAAAAAACTTAGAAAAATGAAGAAAAAGTAATCACCTTTAGTCAACTCAAGTTCAATCTGCTTGCACAAGATCAGATGAGAAAGAGAGAGGTTAAGTCTTGTGACTAATAAAATGATGAAAAACTGGAACACCAAAAACTGGAAAATGTGGATGGAGAGGGTCAAGGGTGGAGTATGACATGGGTCATTGAAGCCAAGTCAACAGGGGAGAAATAATTGGGAATATGCAAGCAGTGGCGAAGCTTGAGATTTCCGTTGGGGGATCGAAAATGTATATACTTAAAAAAATTATAGAACCGGGGGGACGAAAACGTATATACTAAAAAATTTCTATACGAAAGCTACATACATAACACTACTGAGCGAAAAGTTCAGGAGGTCCCCGACCCCTTCTAACATGCGCCACTGCATGCAAGAAAAAGACTTGTAAGTTGTAAGTAAATGATTATGTTGGTTCAGTTCTGTTTGTTCATGAAGGAAAACAATATAAATCATACCTGTCACCGCAGACAGTGCAGAGGAGAATCCTGTGAGAGAGTTCGACATGCCTGTCATCTTGATCTGGTTCCTCCTTAGGGTGCTGACTGATGATGGTGACTTAGAAACCGAAAAGGGTATCGGTTATGGGGAGGAGGCCGAAAACTTATTGATGTTATGGCTAATGGGGTGGTGTAATTGTGTAACTGAGTAACCCCTAAACCTCCACATAACTCTCCTTATATAAGCACTCAGGAGGAAACCTAATTAGTTACTAAGGGTAATATGATCCATCAACAATTACCAACTAATTAAATAATAGGTTCTAATATATTTTGATCTCTATAATGTAAATGATTAAGATGGCTATAGACTAAATATTAAACATAATATATTTAATCTTACAGATTAGGGTCTCAATCAAGTTGGGTGATGATATGACTGGGTTGAGTTCTTTGACCATACACGAGCTATATATGTTAGTGTTGCGTTGTGTCGTATCACATTGAATTAGGCATACTTAAAATCATGTTGTCTTCGGGTCGGTATCATGGCCATCCTTGGGGGTGGGCGGGGAGGACCACCAGCCAAGACCCGATATTTCGAGGGGCACGTTTTTTATGAAAACAATCTGATATGTATATGTAAAATAATTTTTTAATCGGGTACATCCATACAAACACCAACATATGCCCCTTACAAAACTATTCTTATGGTTTACTTTAGATTAGTTATTAACCCCTTTGGCATTAGGTTTAGACCTTTAGTGAGCCAAATACCCAATTTCGTTAAGGCTTAAGGACACATTTTTTTCGAGCTCAAACATAGTACACAAATTCTCGGGGCCGGCCCTGGTCGGTATACTGGAACTATAGAAGCTCTCAGTTTGTGTCTAGTGATTATTTATAGAGCTCCCTTGATGAAGATATAGATAGAATAACCAAAGCATGTCTTTTGGTATAATTTTGCAAAAGCATATTAGATATTCATTAGAATCCTATAAAGTGACTACATCTTTATAATTATGCATATACCATTATACCTCAAGACAAGTAATTAAAAGTGGTTTATGGTATTAATGTTTCAATGATCAATTACAATGAGATGGCCCCTATATATAGAATACAAATCATAGCAAACCTAGCACTATTTTAGGGATGATATACAACGTCAACCAATCTATACAATAATCTCCTAAAATAGGATAATCATACTAATAATAATAATAATATGTGCTAATATTCCCCCGCAGTTTGAACGGGCGCAGAGCAAACGGTCAAACTGGATCTGAAAGCTTGAAATAGTTGTCTAGAGATCCCTTTGGTAAAGATATCGGCGAACTGTGAGGATGAGGGAACATGAAGGACTCGTATGTGACTGAGGCGAACCTTTTCCCGAACAAAGTGAATGTCTATTTCAATATGTTTCGTCCTTTGATGTTGGACCGGATTATTTGACAAGTAAACCGCCGAGACGTTATCACAATAAACCACGGATGTTGTGCGTAGTGGGACATGAAGTTCCAATAATAAATTTCTAATCCACGTTGCCTCTGCAACCGCATTGGCAACTGCCCGATACTCGGCCTCAGCACTTGACCGAGAAATAGTAGGCTGTCTCTTTGAAGACCATGAAAGTAGGTTATCACCGAGAAAAACACAATACCCACTAGTCGATCGGCGGGAGTCGGGACAACCTCCCCAGTCAGCATCAGAATAGGCTACCAGTGAATGGACCCCGGATTTAACAATCCGTATGCCATAGTCAATCGTCCCCTGTAGATAGCGTATAATACGCTTCATAAAAGCGTAGTGGGGGTCACGTGGTTCGTGCATGAATAGGCAAACCTGTTGGACTGCATAAGATATATCGGGACGAGTAAATGTAAGGTACTGTAATGCCCCAGCAAGACTACGATATAACGTAGGGTCATGAAATAGAGCCCCATCAGAAGCACTAGGTTTAGCGGATAAGTCCACCGGTGTAGTGCACGGTTTGCAAGCTGTCATGGATGCACGATTAATAATATCCTTAGTATACTGGGATTGAGACAAAAAATACCATTAGTAGTCTGAGTGACCTTGATCCCCAAAAAATGATGAGGACGACCCAAATCCGTCATAGCGAACTCTCGTGAGAGTGCACCGATGATTTCCTGTAAAAAGGCATCCGTGGATGCTGTAAGTATGATGTCATCGACGTAGAGCAATAAGTACGCCGTGAGATCCCCACGCAGATAAATAAATAAAGACGTATCACAAGCACTGCTAGCAAAGCACTGCGAGACAATATAATTAGCAAACCGCATATACCACGCACGTGGAGCCTGTTTAAGCCCGTACAAGGATTTCTTGAGACGACAAACATGGTTTGGAAATCGTTTATTCACGAATCCCGGTGGTTGGTGCATGAAGACTGTTTCCTGTAAATTACCGTGTAAGAAAGCATTCTTAACATCCAACTGGTGAATAGGCCAGGAACGGGAGACGGCCAATGACAAAACGGTGCGAATAGTTGCCGGTTTAACAACCGGGCTAAAGGTGTCATCACAATCAATACCAACCGTTTGAGATTTTCCATTCACAACTAACCTCGCCTTATAACGTTCTAATGAACCATCTGACTTAAATTTGTGCCGAAAAAGCCACATACACCGAATAACGGGGTTGTCCGCAGGTCTAGGTACCAAATCCCAAGTATCATTTTCTTGTAAAACATTAAACTCGGTTTGCATGGCGTGTACCCATTGCGGGTCGGAAAAGGCTTTGGCATAAGTGTTCGGTATTGGGGAGATGGTAGCGGTATGTAAGTTAAGGGGTGTTTGTGGTTTTAAGTTGTCGGTTTTGGAACGGGTAGTCATTGGGTGAGTGTTAGATGTTGCGGGTTGTGTTGGTTGAGGTTGGGCTACGGGCTGAGAAACGGGTGGTGGAGCGGGTGGTCTGTTAGTATGGATGGGCTAAAATCCGGGTGGATGGGCGGGTGGGCCGGTACTATGTTTGGGCCTGCGGCTATATGTGATTGGAGTAGTGGGCTGGTGAGAGTTGGAGTAGTGGGATGTTGGTTGGGTTCGGTGTGAACCAGGTGGCGAGTGGGGTGATGGACCTGGGATGTTAGGAGGATATGGGCCAGAGGGTGCTGAGCCTAAGGAGTTTAGATGTGGGGTCGTAGGTGATGTAGTAGGCTGGGAAAATTGGAAATGGGCTGGAATAGGGTCATCAAGGAAGCTATAAGTGGATACCGGGGCAGGCATGGTGTAAGGAAATGAGGACTCGTCAAAGGTGACGTGTCGGGAAATATGAACGCGACCGGTGGTCGGGTCTAAGCACCGGTAACCCCGGAAGTCCGGTGGATAGCCAAGAAAAACACACCTTGCAAATACTAATTTGTTAAGAATTAATCGGATTGAAGATATAGCGTCATCATTCGTTGGAATCGAAATATCTGCGAGATCGGGGTCACAATTTGTATCGATTAAACAAATTGTTGGAATTCCCAATGTGATACAGTCTTGAAGGGCCGTATATTCTTCGTGCTGATATGGAGCGGGTGTGTAGTTTGTGAGGTTGGGTAGCGGATGTGTTTGGGTAGCATGCGCATCCGAACACTCGTAAGTGTTCGTAAGTCGGATGACGCAGGTAAAATTATCCTATTTTAGGAGATTATTGTATAGATTGGTTGACGTTGTATATCATCCCTAAAATAGTGCTAGGTTTGCTATGATTTGTATTCTATATATAGGGGCCATCTCATTGAAAACGATCATTGAAACATTAATACCATAAACCACTTTTAATTTGATAATAATGCCTTTAAAACCTTTGCCCATCAACATGGCCTCCTCTTTCGTTTTTCGTGTCCCCAGACATCCTCTCAGAACGGCAGAGCAGAGCGCATGATTCGTCGGCTAAATGACATCATTCGCGCTCTACTCATTCACGCCAACCTCCCACCCGCCTTTTGGGTGGAAGCCCTTCACACCGCTGCCTACTTACACAACATCCTACCCACCAAACGCCTTAACTTCTACACCACGGAATACGCCGGGTGTAAGGGAGTGGTTTTTGCAGTCGCGGATGAGGGTTCGGCATTATCTTCCTTAGGCATGGTCGAAACCGGAAGACGGAAAGAGAAGAGAGGCTGCCGGCGATTTTGTTAGGGTTAGGTTAATTGAGCCAAGGCTCTGATACCATAAAAGTGGTTTATGGTATTAATGTTTCAATGATCAATTACAATGAAATGGCCCCTATATATAGAATACAAATCATAGCAAACCTAGCACTATTTTAGGAATGATATACAACTTCAACCAATCTATACAATAATCTTCTAAAATAGGATAATCATACTAATAATAATAATAATATGTGCTAATAGTAATGTACAAATGATGAAACCTTTTTACATTTTGACAATTTACACTCCGCACCCTCATCTTAAACTAAAGCAGCAGATCCCATGTTCCAAACTTCTATTTCTCATACTTTTGCCACATAACTTCAGAATCCGAAACGGTCGATCAAGACCAGCGTCGGAAACTAACAAACCTAACTACCATTGTTCAGACCGCGATTGAAACACCTCTTATTATATCGAGATAGATTAAAAAAACAATGAGAAAATGCTGAAAAAAAAAACTATTTATACTTCTATAGTTCTACAATAATTTACTCAATTTAATGTTCAAAACCATTTCTTGTGTAAGAAGCTTCTGTACACATAACATAAACTATTATCTAAAACAAGATTTCAAGAGCTTCAAAGAGCGCGGTCGAGAAATGGAAGCAGACTCTCTATCCATAGACCTTATTCCACCTTTGTGTTTTACGTCATCACGAGTCTTTTCACCCTCGGTGGGGTCCACAATCTCTTTCTTTGGCTCCTCTAGGATCAGGGTCGGTGCAGGAGTAGGAACAGTTGCTTGCGATGGAACCTTAATGAGTTTGCTAACCATTTCTAGGACTTCACTCATCTTTGGTCTTGACTTTGGGTCCTTTGACAAGCAAAGATTGGCGACATAGGACAACTTTTGTGCTGCCTTTAACGAATACTTTCCTTCGAGTCTTGGATCGATGATTTGCATGAACTTTTCGGTGTCGGTGTAGGGTATAACCCATTCTAGAAGCTTCTGCTCTTCCTGAGGCCGCTTTCTATCCAGTGGGCGCCTACCCGTGATAAGTTCGTATAGGAACACCCCATAGCTCCATACATCACTCTTGGATGTTAGATGCCCCACCGCAAGGTACTCTGGCGCTGCGTATTCCCTCGTTCCAGCGAACTGTTAACATTATTCTAATCAGATAAAAAATAACTACAGATAATAAATGGTAAAATGCCATTTTCGTCCCTGAGGTTTGGCCAGTTTTGCGACTTTCGTCGAAAGGTTTGTTTTTTCGAAGCTGGATCCAAAAGGTTTGAAATCTTGCCATTTTCATCCGGCTCATTAACTCCATCCATTTTTCTCCGTTTTTTTTTTTTTTTTGACAGGTGAACTTCACAACAGACGGCTAATTCACACCCGCAAGACGCAGGCCCGCCACCACTCATTACCAGGACTATGTTGTCTTAACCGGGCCCACGCCTGGTCGAGAGGGGCGTTACGCTGTCCCTGAGAAAATTTCCAGCCTCTTGCCACATGACATGAGTTGCACCCTCCACAAGAGCCGCCACCACTCATTACCAGGACTATGTTGTCTTAACCGGGCCCACGCCTGGTCGAGAAGGGCGTTACGCTGTCCCCGAGAAAATTTCCAGCCTCCTACCACATGACAGGAGTTGCACCCTCCACAAGAGCCGACCCTCTGGAGTAAATGCACTGTAGTAGAAAACTCGGGTGGGATCAAGTCGAACCTGAGTCCTTCCCCATCATTTCCAATGCATCAACCAGCTGGGCTGGAATCATTTGCAATTTTTTTGTCTTTTTTGTTAACTTAAATGACAATTCGGTCTTTTTCATTTTATGTACAAGCATTTAGCATAATGTACAAGTATTCAAAACACCGAATTGCCCTTTCAGTTAACAAAAAAGACGAAAATACCCCTAACAGAGAAAAATGGATGGAGTTAATGAGCCAGATGAAAATGACAAGATTTCAAACCTTTTGGATCCAGATTCGAAAAAACAAACCTTTGGATGAAAGTCGCAAAACTGGCCAAACGTCAGGGACGAAAATGGCATTTTACTCTAACTATAAACACTAAAAGTATGTTAATCACATTTCACATACAATAACACTACAAGCATACAAAGTAACATACATTGGTTGAGATATGAGTAAGTCCTTCTTCAGGACCTTTTCGCGCAACCCCAAAATCCGAAAGCTTAGCATTCCAATGCTCATCTAGAAGAATATTGGAAGATTTAAAATCCCTCAAAATAACCTACATTAAACCAAGTTACACCAAACATAAGCATGCTTGTCTATGAACCTTTGATCGGTTAACCACGTATAAAATAACTCAACCTGAAACTTCATATCTTCGTGTAGATACGTCAAGCCACAAGCGGCATCATGAGCCACTTTAAGCCTTGTGGTCCATGGTAGAGGTTCTTTGGACCTCGAAGATAAATGGTCTCTCAAACTTCCATTAGGCATATACTCGTATACTAAGAACAGTTTGGTTCCTAGTTCACCTTCTTCTTCACAATAACCAACT
This sequence comes from Helianthus annuus, assembly GCF_002127325.2. Taxonomy (NCBI): domain Eukaryota; kingdom Viridiplantae; phylum Streptophyta; class Magnoliopsida; order Asterales; family Asteraceae; genus Helianthus; species Helianthus annuus. Next base: position 179,361,413 of record NC_035443.2, on the reverse strand, counting down.
AATTTAACAAGGTTTGGATGTTTGACCTCCCCAAGAATATTTATCTCTGTTAACCACTCTTTGCGCCCCTATTTCACATAACCAAATATCATCACAAAACATACACGCTTTTAACCCATTTATTTTTTTTTTAAAATACGATTTAATCTCTACATTTCGACATGAAATTTGTTGAAAACGGAGTTGTGTTTGAAATACAGTATTTTTTTGTATCGTATGCTATACCCAGTACCGTACATGTACCATGACGAACGAAACTAGTACCGATCGAACAACATCGATACAAGCGTTGATACTATGGGAACAGGTATCGCTATTATTTTCTATGGTTTTCAATCTATATAAAAACAACTTTTTTTGTTACATTTGATAACTTTTGTGTAATGAACCCGTCGTAACTAAGGAAATATTTATTTAATTATAAACTACAATTTACGAGTACATGTACCATAACAAACCGAATTGCGTTAATAATTAGCTTTTTGTCGTAAACTGCACCAATTACCGGTACTGTACTGGTAACAAAACGAACGATCCGATACCGATCAAACTCCCGCCAAACACCCCGATAATCCCACTAGTTGCGTCCAAATTCCACATTTTAGGGTTCTAAGCCCGAACATGACTAGGCTGAAGCTCGGCTTGTGATGTTTTTATGAAGCTCGAGCTTGGCTCGGTTCGAGCCTACATATTTGAGCTCGAGCTCGGCTCACGAGTAAAACCCAAAGTTCGAGCTCGGCTAGAGTTATTTTGAGAACAACCTCAAACGAGCTAAAAGCTCGGCTCGAGCTCAGCTCCATCGTTATTAATATTTTACATATATAAAAAAACTAAAACTTTGTTTGGACTCGGTTAGGTTCGCAGGCCTAATCGAGCTTTGTATATCAGGCTCGAGCTCGGGCACGATAACTAAACGAGCTCTATTTTAGACTCATGCTCAGGCTCGTTAAAGCTTGGCTCGCTCGAGCTATTTTTTCGAACGGCCAACAGAATCAATCCCGAGCACACTCGGGGCACCCACCGGACAAATGGAGTACTCCAAGAGTAACCCGAGTCCACCACCAATTCCGGGAAAACCGGGTAACCCACCCACCCGTAGACACGACCGTGAAATTACCGGTAAAACCCGTTTGGCTCAAGGATCCAACCCAGGTGGTTTCTGGGGTGTACTATCGTTGCCCACAAGTATTCCCTTTTTAGCGCTCAAAGTCCAATATTCCCCAAAATATCATCTAAAAATAGTGAATTTTATGCTTTAATAGAAGGTCAACTCACCTGCAATAACCCATCACCATACTTAACCGCCACCTGAATCTCAGAACCAGGGTATTCCAAACTCTTAACCACACCTTTATAAACTCTCCCAAACCCACCTTCACCGATCTTCGAAGACTTGCAGAAGTTCTTAGTCGCTAATTTCAATTCAGCGACTGTAAAAACTCTCAGATTGGTTGGTTTTTCAGCCGAATTAGAGACTTGTGACGATTTTGTATGGAAATTGGGTACGGATCGGTTGAGATCGGAAGATGCTGTGTGGAAGGTTGAAGTTGAAGTTGATTTTGTGTGGGTTCTGGTTTTGTATTCGATGGAAAAACGTCGGAAGTGAAACACCATTGTGATTTATGAAGATGATTGTGAGGTTTGTTATGGAAATTTGGATTTCTGTTGAAAGTCTAAGTACTGAATTATTAATTTGTTTACAAGAAGGAAGGAAGGAAGGAAGGTGCCAAGCAAGCGGAGACTTCTACAAGTGTGAACGAAGTGAGCTTAGTTCCGACTCGTCTAGAACTGTTTAAACGTAACTCTTTAAATTAGATGACGTATGTAAAAACACGTTTTCCAATGTATCTGATATAACTCAATGAAACCTATATAATCATTACGGTTGGATAAAAAGTAAAGTACATCGAATTTGTGTTGTATAAAAACGGAATCAAACTCGGGTTGGTTTGTTTAATGGGTTTGACCTAACCACTACACCACTCTTACCTTTCATAAAGACTTAGACTAGAAGGTATGGGGGCCGGCTTGGCCCGGCGCCGGACCCCCACACCGCCCCCCTGGCCCGGCAATCATCACAACCGGCAAGCACAAGACGGGTGTGCCGCCCCAAATTTCAAAATCCAACCGTTATACATTATTAAAAAAAAAAAAAAATTCAATTTCCTTTTAAATTAAACAATAAAAAATATGTGTGGGGCCCCATCCTCCATCCCCCTCCATCTTCATTTTGGCTCATCCCATGCTAGCCGTCTACGTGGCGCCTACGTGGAGGCTCATCCCCGTGGGGATGAGCCAAACCATACCTTCCAGCCTTAGCTGCGTCAAAAAGTACAGTAATTCTTACGTCAAAATGTAGACTAACTGAAAACATATAGTATGAAAACGTATTATATTTGACCCGACTTGTTTCTGGAAAAAAAAATTAGTCGAAACGTGAATGTATACCGATTATGTCAAAATGGGAATTTATACCGATACGTACATAAAAATAAGCACGTGAGGAAATAACGTATTATTTTTTTAATTTACGTCAAAACATAGACCAACTTAAACCATACATAAAAATAAGCATGAAAACGTATTATATCTGACCCGAATCATATGCGAATACTTCAGGTTTCGTACATAAAATAAGCACGTGTGGAAATAGCGTTTTTTTTTTTTTTTTATATTTACGTCAACATGTAGACCATCTTAAATTGTATATATAATTTGTGACAACAATCAAACCGTAAAAAGAAACCGAACCAAAAACAGATAAAACTTAACCGAAATCAACAAAAAAAACGAATTAACCAAAAATTGGTTTTCGGGATTTTTTTTGTACCCCCGGTTTCTTGAAATTAACCTAACCGAACCATTCATACCCCCGGTTTTCTTGAAATTAACCTAACCGAACTATTCATATTTTCATATATTGATAGCTTTTATTTATGCACCCATTTCATTTATTTATACCTTCATTTCATGTATTTCTATATTCATTGATGTATTTATACCTCTCTTTCATATACATCTCAAAAAAAAAAAAAAAAACACATGTTTGGTTTTGGTTATTAACCGAAATTAAACCGAACCAAAAGCCGGCAATCTAACCGAATTTCAGTTTTGCTTGAGACTAATAGCCGAACTATCCACACTCCTGACAGTGTATGTGTTTCTTAACGCATCGTGCAAGCACCTTTCTAGCACCTAATTCATATGTGAACGAGGTTCACTAGACCAACAAATCGTTATTGGCGGTTGTTCCCGCCAAAACTTAACTACCCAACCGGTTTAATATGTTCCTACCAGGTTGTATAATGTCACACTAATACTAACTAATAATAGCACATAACATAAATGTTTAATGTAAGACTTGATAACTTTGAATTTTCTATAGAAGTCATATTGGAATCAGTCATATAGAACATAAGTGTTTAATGTGACTTCTATATGTAAGACTTCTAAAGTAAGTGGAATCAGTCAAATAACTCTAGAAAGATTATATCTTTAACTTTGAATTTTCTATACAAGTCACATTGATCTTATTTCTTGTAACAACCTAAACTAGGTAGACACACAAACCTTCTCTTACGTTTGATCTTCACTATCGTCGAACTTTGTTGTTCATGTGAAACTTTCCATCGATCAGTAACCCGTTCGCGGTCAACAATCGACACTAATGGTGGGATTGTTTCCAACAACGAGTCGGTTATAAGCTCATTAAGCTTATTTAAAACATGGTTCATCTTCGGCCTCATATTTCGGTTTCTTAGCAAGCAATTCTCGGCTATCGTCGCTAGTTCTTTTGCCGATTGCAAAGGAAATTGACCGTTGATCCTCGGGTCAACAATGAGCTTGAATTTACCATGTCGTAGAAACGGTTTCACCCATTCCAAAAGATGTTGCTCGTTTTTAGGGAGATCGAGATTAATAGGGGGTTTACCCGTGATTAGTACGTATAGAAACACCCCGTAACTCCATACGTCGCAATCTGTTCTTAAATGACCTGTCCACGCGTACTCCGGATCCGCATATCCATATGTTCCTACTACCTACAACAAAAATTATTCTAGTTTTATTTAGTTGTGGATAACGGGTAAAAAGGTTCGGGTCAGCAGTGGCGGATCTTGCCCGTTGAACCTGCCAGGGCCGAAAGACACGGACACTAAAATTAGCACTACGGCCGAAAAACTTGTCAGGGCCGAACATAGTACATAAACAAAATTTTGATCGAAATGCGGAAAATTAGCACTACGGCCGAAAAACTTGCCAGGGCCGTGGCCCTGCCACGGCTCCACTAAGATCCGCCCCTGCGGGTCAGAACGGGCCATTTTAAGAAACAAAAAAAAATGTGTTAGCGGATCAACAAAACTCTACCCGACTCATTTTGACATGTAATTGTATGCAGTTTTTAGGTTTAGCCCGTTCGGCCCAAATTGGCCCGAAAATTTCCATTTGGGTCAAAATGGCCCGTTATAATCGTATTCTAACTTTACAAAAAAAACATGTGCATACCCGCGTTGTGACATGGGTATGGCCATCTAAAGGACCTAACCGAGCGAAACCAAAGTCCGAAAGCTTAACATTCCAATCGTCGTCTATCAGAATGTTGGACGGTTTGAAATCTCGAAAGATTATCTGCAAACATAAACAAAAACCGATACAGTTAAAGCTCCATATACAAAACAATGAATACAAGTGCACAACCACATAAGTTATAACAATACAGTTGATCAAATAAACGCACCGGGCTTGGCATTTGTTGGTGTAAGTACGCCAACGCACGCGCAGCGTCGCGAGCCACTTTTAGTCTCATGGGCCAGGACAGAGGTGCAACTGACTCGGATGATAACCAGTCTGCTAAACTTCCGTTAGGCATATATTCGTAAACTAACACCCGGTGGGTTCGATCTCCATCGTCTTCTGCGCAGTAGCCGATCAGTTTTACGAGGTTTGGATGTTCGATTTGACCGAGAACATTGACCTCAGTCACCCATTGCTTATGTCCCTTCATCACAATAACCAATTTTCGTTTACATATTTATTTCAATGTGTGTATTATTTATTAGTGATACAATTTTGCATCTCATGTATCAACCCATGACCCTATTAAATTTTGAAACCAAAAAGCCTCGGATGATAGGATAACTAACAGTGGCGGATCTAGACTAAAATTTCAAAGGGTAACGTTCAAAAAAAGATTTACCGTACTTTCATACAATGTAAAGGAAACAAAAATAAAAACACGACAATAAACGAGCCGAGCCTGAACCTAAAAATAAGCTTGTTTGGTGAACGAGCCCGAGCTTCACTTATCGAGTCCGCGAGCCTAAACAAGTCTATTTTCATATTATTTTTATTTAATATACTAATTAATAGATAATAACGAGCCAAGCTCGAGCTTTGAAAACAAAGCTCATACCAAGCCGACTCAAGCTCTCATAAGTTAATCGAGCTCGAGCTTGAGCCTGATCGAGCTCGGGCTCAGCTCGGCTCGTTTGCATCCCTAGCTTTAATCTATCATTTAATTGTGCTTTTAACTTATAAATTGTGTAGTGAACTTTTAACAAAAATTTGAGATGATTAGGGTGTTGGGCTTTTTAAATTTTGAGTAGAGTAATTTTATTTCAGGGGTAGCGTAATATAAAAAACGTAAAAAAATGCACTTTGCCGGAAAAGTTGAGGGGTACATCCACCTATGCTGACGAATTACCCAATAAAAGTGGTGTGGGTTCAAATGCTTACCTGGTATTTAAGCATACAAATTGTTATTGTTAAAAAAAATAATTATGTTCGTTATGTTTGTTGGTATACAAACAAACGAACCTAACACAAAACATTTCGGCATTTGCTTAACAAACAAACATGAACAAGAATATCCGTTCGTTTAAATATTCATGTTTGTTAGTTTTTTTTTTCTTTTCCAAATAGAGTGAAATGAACAAACATTAATAGACCCACCTATGTTCGTTCAGTTCATTTAGAGGTCTAGAAATGACATATAAAACGAGTTCCTTCGTTTCATTTACATGCCAAGAGATTAAAAGATAAAATCTTACCTGCACTCCGCCATTAGCGAGCTTAACCGCAATCTGAATCTCATCAAACGGATACTCCAAACTCTTAACCACACCCTTATACACACTCCCGAACCCACCCTCGCCTATCTTTGAAGACGCGCAGAAGTTTCCAGTCGCTAACTTGAGCTCGGCGACTGTAAAAACCCTCAACTTGCTCGATTTTCCGGCCAAAACTTGTAAATCCGACGCTTGTGAATCGGTCATGCATCCATTGAGATCAGAACAAGCAGTGTAGAAAGTGTCGATCGAAGTCGATTTGGTTTCAATTCGGGTTTCGTATTCGATCTCTTCTCCAAATGAGAAGGAGAAACATCTGCAAGAAAACACCATTTTTTTTGTTTATTCAAGTTTTGAATTTGAAATATTAGACTTGAATTTAACATTTAAACAACTTTGACTCCACTTTTTTTTTTTGAAAAGTTACTTTGACTCCACTTGACACGGTTTGGAATTTGGTTGACTTTTTCGTTATAAATTTGGCGCGAGTATGTTGAAATTTGAGACATCAATATATGTCTTTTCCATAAAAAAAATTATTTATTTCTTTTCGGAAATAATTTATTACAAATTTATTAGTTATTTTGTTTTATCACTTTTATGTAATATCGATCGGATGATCATAGAATACCCAGTTGTAACTCATAAACTATGTGTTGTGAGATGTTTTATTAAGGTTTGAATCGGAAAAAAAGTATTGTAACGTAGACGTCATATAGATAATGGGGTGGTCTCGCTTATGGGGTCAAATCAATACATTTTAAGAATAAATATTTGAATATCAATCTCTTCGATATCATTGATCTCATAAGTAACATACCAAATCTCATCAATTGAATCACTTTTTCGAGAAATACAAGATATGTAAGTCATACAAGTAAAGAGGTCTATTCATTGATAAGAAAAAGAAAAAAAGTGAACGGAGACTAGATTGTTGATAAAATAGAATCCTGGGTTGCAAACAATGATTCGATTGATGATGAAAAAAGAGAATTATTGGTTCAGTTCTCCACCTTAACGACAGAAAAAAGGGTTGATCAAATTTTATTGAGTCTGACTCATAATGATCATTTATCAAAGAATGACTCTGGTTATCAAATGATTGAGCAACCGGGACCAAATATGTGTTATTGTGGTGAGCCACCCCCCCCCCCTCTTCCACTTTCAGCCCCACCATCGCCTCACCTGCGTCTTCATCGTCTTTCATCCCCAAGCTTGCGAGCCCAACCACAGAAGCGCTGCATGTCAGGGTCGTCTCCGAAAATCAAAAAAAATTTGACCCTGTGCGATATAAAAGTTTTGGGCCATATTCTCGCACTGAAATAGTTGGGTTTCTGAATTTGATTGGGAAAACAGTTGGGCTTTAATGTTTGTGGTTTATAAATCCAGACCCTTTAAGTTTTTTTAACATACAATATTTTTTAATATGTAAAAAAATAAAAAAGTTTTCAAGCCATATTTCAATTTGGGCCCAAAGCGGTCGCCCACACAACACTTACTCTGGGTCGGCCTTGCTACACGCCACCGTTGGTGCCTTGCGCCTTCTAACGCGACACTCCAATTACACCCACAACACATAGTCTTGTAATAAATATTATGGGTAATTAGAAGAAAATTTGATACTTTTTAAATAACATAAAATAAATATATGATCCTTTTTGTAAAGTAAAGGGTACGAAATCAAAGTGTTAACAAAGGAGTATCAAGGAGTAATAAGTAAACGAGTCAACTAAAGTAACTTTGAATTAAATTAGTTTCGTAAACTAATTCAGATTGTATTGGACCGACTTATATATGTCACCTCACCTTTATTAAGGTGGGGCAATTCTTCATTTCCATCTTACCTATTCTTCAATCTATAGGAGTGATGAGCATTTAATATCGGGTATCAGTATTGAGCAGGTATCGTATTAGTATCGAACTGTACCGGGTATGTTCGGTATCGGTATCAGTATCCATTTTCTCCGTTTTCGGTACCAGTACCGGTATTTACGGGTAAAACACCGGTAAATATCGGTATCGAACCGTTGTATTCGGTACCGGTACCCATTTTTCCCGTTTTTCGGTACCGGTACTTTCAGTGCCGGTATTAGTTCGGTACCGAACGGATACAGTGCTCATCCCTAATCTAGAGTGTGTATGGTTTGATTTAGTTTTGTGTTTTTATTTTTGAAAATTGTTAGGTTTCAGTTTTAGCAACGGTTTGGTTTTTCATCTTTTTCGGTTTTTGAAACAAATTTATGTATGATTAAAAAAATGTATAATCCAAGGTTTAAAAATCTTTTTTAGATATATACATTTAAATTATTATATTTAACCATACTTAATTAATATTGTTCATATAAACCTAACATTTTAATCTATTTTTAGTAATTTATAAAATATTTATTAAGACATTTTTTTATAATACTTTGAAAATCATGTAATTTTTATGTTAAATTATGTTATTTCTTGTAGGCAATGGATAAATTATTTCAGAAAAAATAAATATGCTAATGTTTTTATTATAAATATTTAACGTTTAAGAATAAAATTAACAATTCCTCTATCAATATATAATAAACATTAAAAAATGATTTTTTAGGTTATTCGGTTTTATTTTTACAAAATACAAAACCGTAACCGAACCGTAAATTTTGGTTTAGTTTTTTGTTCGATTCAATTTTTTTCGATTCGGTTGAATTGATTTTTTCAATTTTTTTCTCACCCTATACACTTCAATCCTCTATCCTCCACATTAGGGCACCATTAACATTTTCTCATTCCAAACATTTTCAATCTACAACCACATAAATTAAAACCATAGAAAGGTATATCATTTTCATCACATCCATCCCTAGAGCGGTTTTTAACTAATTATTTCAAATAAATAATAATAATAATAATAATAATAATAATAATAATAATAATAATAATAATAAGGTTATCTATAATTTGTGTTAATTCGTGTTGGTATGAGTACTAAACTTTTATGTAATATGATATTTTGTAATGTTTATTTTCAAAATAAAATTCTAAATACAAAACGTGAAAAACGAAACCAAAAAGTGACTTCTCATGAAAGTTGGACAGTATAAAAGTCAAGTTTGAAAGCATTGCCAAACAGCCCCTTAATGACAAGTTCAAACAATCATTCCTAAAATTGGCATCATGGAAAAGGAGTAGTGATCAAAGTCATGGTACGAGTCAAAGAAATATATTTAACTAGAATCAATCAAATAAAATAAATTAGAGAACTTATATAATTAACTTTGAATTTTCTATAGAAGTAACATTAGTCTTATTTCTTAGAATAACCTAGATGAGGTAAACATATAAACCTTCTCTTACGTTTAACCTTCACTATCGTCAAACTTTGTTGTTCATTGGAAACTTTCCATCGATCGGTAACTCGTTCACGGTCAACAACCAACACGAATGGCGGGATAGTTTCTAACAACGAGTCCATTATAAGCTCATCAAGCTTATTCAAAACATGGCTCATCTTCGGCCTCAGGTCTCGGTTTCTTAGCAAGCAATTTTCGGCTATAGTCGCTAGTTCTTGTGCTGATTGCGAAGGAAACTGACCATTGATCCTCGGGTCAACAATCAACCGGAATTTACCATCCCCTACCCATTCCAAAAGATGTTGCTCGTTTGTAGGGAGATAGAGACTAATAGGGGGTTTGCCCGTGATTAGCACGTATAGAAACGCCCCGTAACTCCATACGTCACAATCGGTTCTTAAATGCCCGGTCCGAACGTACTCAGGATCCGCATATCCATGTGTTCCAACAACCTACAACAAAAATTGTTCAGGATCTTGTAAGAATTGATCATAAGTTTTATGCTTTGATATATCGGGCCAGAAAGGAGTACTTTAAGAAATAAAATGTACGAAAACGTGTTGATAAACTGTAGACCAACCGAAAACATATATAAAGTGAGGGGTGTAAATGACAATGTTAAATGTTGTTAGTAAAAAATAAAGAAAAAAACCCAAAAATAAAAAATAAAAACAAAAAAGAAAAGAAAAATTGTTGATTTGACTTATGATACAGTGAAACACCTAATCTCAAATATGTGAGCGGAGTGGGGCGGTAAACACGGCGGTATCACGGTTTACGGATCGGTAACACCGCCGCCGTTCGTGTTTACCGATCGGCAATGAAGTGGGGCGGTGAACCTTCACCGATTCGGTGGGGTGGGGGGGGGGGTAGAGATGGGTGTGTGGTGGGGTCCATTCCTTCTCAACCAATCACACATTTTTTCTTTTAAAAAAAATAGTTTATCTAAACCCCATTAGGTAAACCAACGCCAACGTTTTTGAGCATTAAGTAACTTATTTAGATGAATTGACATGGCAATATGTGATTGGATGAATTAGGAGTTTACCTATTTAGAATAGGTAACCACTCCCTTCACCCTTATATATAATGTGTGTTTGCCCGAATAAACCCAAAAGATCAACATATAGAAGCCCCACTGGCCCTATAATTTCCATTTGGGTCAAAGTGGCCCATTATAATCGTGTTCCAACACAAAATGAAAGTGTCATTTGAATGTGTATACCCGCGTTGTGACATGGGTATTTCCATCTAAAGGACCTAATCTAGCCAAACCGAAGTCCGAAAGCTTAACATTCCATTTTTCATCTAGAAGAATGTTGGACGGTTTGAAATCTCGAAAGATTATCTGCAAACATAAATAAAAACAAACTGATCCAGTTACAACTCCGTATACATAACAAACAACACAAGCTCACAAGTCATAACAATATAGTTGGTCATACAAACGCACCGGGCTCGGCATTTGTTGGTGTAAGTATGCCAAAGCACGTGCAGCATCGCGAGCCACTTTTAGTCTCATGGGCCAGGACAGAGGTGCAACTGACTCGGGCGATAACCAGTCGGCTAAACTTCCGTTAGGCATATATTCATAAACTAAAACCCGATGGGCCCTAACTCCATCGTCTTCTGCGCAGTAGCCGATTAGTTTTACAAGATTTGGATGTTCGATTTGTCCGAGAACATTGACTTCGGTCACCCACTGCTTATGTCCCTTCAACACAATAACCGATTTTCATAAAAAAACCTCAAATGAGATGATGGCAATAGTATACAAAAAATACGGCTAGAGTTTATTACAAGAGAAGAGTGAACAGCAACGAAAACAAAGGAAAATAAAATAAAGAGTTGATTACTATTTTCGTTCCTATGGTTTGTCAAAAATCACTATTTCAGTTCAATAGTTTAAAAATTGCGATTTCAGTACCTGTGGTTTCACTTTCGTAACTATTTCAGTCCACCTCCGTTAACCCCATCCATTTATTCTGTTAAGTACACGTGAATTGACCATAATGCCCTTATTAATAAAAACCAAAAAGATATCTAAATGAGTTAATTACTGTTTTCGTCCCTGTGGTTTTGTAAAAGATCACTATTTCAGTCCCTGTGGTTTCACTTTCGTAACCATTTCAGTCCAGTCTCATAACACTGTCTATTTTACCGTTAAGTTTTTAATGAAATACCTAAATTACTCATGTGTTAATTAAATAAAAAACCATAGAAATTTAAAAGATTGTATTATAGGACCCACTTGTTAAAACACAACCCCACGCTATCCCACCCCACTCCATCCCTGCTTTCATTTCTGGCAAAAGTTTCTGGTCATCTTCTCCGGCATCACAACCCCAACCTCTTAAAGTCCGACGACCCATTACCCCACCCCAATTAATATCTTTCTAGCAACATCAATTAACATAATGACTTTGAAAAATAATGCTCACCTGGACATTTTCTTATTCTAAAATCCAAAATTAAAATTTTGGAACCATATATGTAAAATTAGTGCCAGACTTCTACTTCTACTGAAGCCATGGTGGGTCAAACCCTACAATCCAATTTAAGCCCATATGTCATACAACAATAAAATCATATAAATCCAATAATAAAATCATATAAGTCCATATTTAATTAACATAAGGGTAATTTAGGTATTTAATTAAAAACTTAAGGGTAAAATAGACGGTGTTAGGAGACTGGACTGAAATGGTTACGAAAGTGAAACCACAGGGACTGAAATCGCAATTTTTAAACTAATAGACTGAAATCGTGATTTTTGACAAACCACAAGGACGAAAACAGTAATTAACTCATTTAGATATCTTTTTGTTTTTTATTAATAAGGGCACTATGGTCAATTCACGTGTACTTAACAGAATAAACAGATGGTGTTAACGGAGGTGGACTGAAATGGTTACGAAAGTGAAACCACAGGGACTGAAATCGCAATTTTTAATTTAATGGACTGAAATAGTAATTTTTGACAAATCACAGGGACGAAATGAGTAATTAACTCTAAAATAAAATAATACTATAAATAATGAAAGAGTCCAATTACAAGAGAAAAGATTAACCTAGCTAAAAGGCCCAAATATTAGCCCAATACAAAAAGAGTCCAATTATGCTAAGAGCATCTCTACTAGGAATCCCTAAAACACTTAATAACGTATAATCGTATGTCACATAAAAAACTCATTCTCTAAAATAAAAAATAAAATCCACCCAGTAAATAAACCAAAAACACTCAATAAAGAGGGCTAAATCTTTCCTAGGGTGGTAAAGATGATGCCAAGGTCTTAATAGAAAGCGGTTGATTGTCCCGTCTGCTAGGCTTTTTCGAACTTCCCTTCGCCTTTATATCTCTTAGTTAAGAGGGGGGGGGGTTAGAGAATCATCCGAACGAGAAGGTTGTCAAATGGGGGAAGAGGAACAAGAGGCCGCATTGTCACGTCACATCATTAACACTTTGAAAAAAAAAACTAACCACAAATTTCTTTTTAAAATTATCTATATGAATTTAAATTGAGGATGAATAGTGATAAGTTTTTTGAAGTATTCTTTTTAATTTATCTCAATATTTTAACTAATCTGTAAGTTACTCATTAATTAATCTGTTTCATTTAATAACTTGCGTACGTTAACTTTCTATATAAATCTAACTTCACAACTATGCTACTTTTTTTTCCTAACACTGTAAAAATTTCTTTTGTTGAACATGGATAGTGTGCTGCTACTGTACCAAGTCGAACAGAAACCAACAATGAATAGTAATTCATTTTTATATTTAAAACTATACCATTGCCGATAACAATATTAAAAACGTATTTTTTATCGTTAACTCTACGAATATTGATACATGACGAAACGAATTGATTTCAACTGAACAACATTGGTACCGATACCAATAGTATTGGAACTGGTATTCTTTTTTTATGGTTTTCAATGGATATATAACACATGTCAATGTCTGTTTGAGCATATACTTTATTTTTTAATTTTTTTTAAGCAGCTATAGCGAGTGCCTTTACTGAAACAAACCGACCGATACCAACCAAATCCCGCCGCGTAGCGTGATGAAAAACCCCTAGTTTGTAATTAAAAATAAGAGACCCACCACCATTTGGTTTTGGGTGTTTTGTGGGAAACCAAAGACATAGGATCGGATAAAACTAGGGTGTTCAGAATTTGTTACGAATTTGAAAAATTTGAAATTAGTTTAAATTCGATTCGATCATCAAGAATTCGATTCGATTAAAAGAATTTGAATTCGAATTCGATTCAATTCGAGTCAGTTAAATCGAACATGAATCGAATACGAATTTTTAATTTCAAATTCGATTTTATTCAAAATTCGAATAAAATTATACATTTTTATTTATTAGTATATATATATATATAATGCATACATAACTTTTATTAAGGTATACTATAAATTATTTTCAAAATTTTTTCAAAGTATTAAAATTACCCATTACCCAATCCACTACATGACTCATAACTAAAACTTAAGAAACAAATCTATCAATAGATTTATAACCCTATAAATATTAACTTTTAATGTGGTGTGGTTATTCTCGACTTCTCGTTTTGAATTTTAGACTTATGGTACTTTATTTGGAATTTTTTAATGTGATATCATGCTTTATGGCTGCTTTAAAATTCATGTTTGATTTTGACAGTTTTTACATGTTTTTAAAGAATTTGGATTAAATCGAATTCGAATTTGAATTTTTAATCGAATACGAATTGGGTTTTTTAATTGAATACGAATTCGAATCGAATTCGGTAAATTTTAATCGAATACGAAGTCAAGGGAAAATAAAAATTATTCGAATAATTCAATTTGAATAATTTGAAAATTCGATATTCGATTCGATGAACACCCCTAGATAAAACCATCACCTCTCCAATATGTAAAAACAACTAAAACGTAGGGATGTTCAAAACCAGATATCCGAAAATTCACATATCCGAAATTTTCGGATACCTGATTTACTATCCGAATCCGTATCCGAAATTTCAATTTTTTTTTCGGATATCCGATCGGATAGTGAATCGGATATCCGAATATCCGTTAGTTATTTAATTTTTATTTTTTATTATTTTTTTAATATTCCGAACCAGATATTCCGAATAGTTTTGGATATCCGAATATAAATTTTCGGATATTTTTGGATAGTTTCGGATATTTTCCGGATAGTTTCGGATATTTCGGATTTTTTGCAGATAGTTTTGGATATTTTTCGGATATTTCAGATAAAAGTAAAAATTAAATTTTCGGATATTTCGGATATCTGAAATATCCGAAAATTTTCAAAATCACTATCCGAATCCGAATCCGAAAATTCGAATATCGGATAGTTCGGATTGAATTTTCGGATACAGATATTTTGAACACCCCTGCTAAAAACGATGAGTAAGCAAAAACAATCCCCTAAAAACAACTTATTGGGGATGGTCTAATAATCGTTTTAAAAAACAATAACCGAAAAAGATAAAATCATGCCTGCAATCCGCCATTGGCGAGTTTAGCAGCAATCTGAATCTCATCAAACGGATACTCCAAACTCTTAACCACACCCCTATACACTCTCCCGAATCCACCCTCTCCGATCTTCAAAGACGTGCAAAAGTTTCTTGTCGCAAACTTAAGCTCGGCGACTGTGAAAACCCTCAAATTGCTCGGTTTTCCAGCCAAATTTTGGAAATCTGGCGCTTGTGAATCGGCTATGTAGCCATTGAGATCAGCACAAGCAGTGTAGAAAGTGTCGATGGAAGTCGATTTGGTTTCAATTCGGGTTTCGTATTCTTCGATCTCTTCTCCAAATGAGAATGAGAAACATCGGCAGGAGAACACCATTTTTTGTAAATTCAAATCTCGAATTTCTTGAATTTGAATCATCAAATATATATGTTTTCTGATCATATAATTCAACCTATGGGACCAGGCCACTGTTGACTCCATTTAACACGTTAGGAAATTGTTTTCTGATCAAATTTACGTTTTTTTTATGAAAGACAACGGTTGGCATGAATTCAACACGTATATTCAGAAACAGGCCCGACGCTGAGAATTTGTGTATCCTGTTCGAGTTAGAAAAAACGTGTAACGAAATTGGGTATTTGGCTCACTAAAGGTCTAAACCTGATGCCAAGAGGTTAATAACTAATCTAAACCACAAATAATTTTGTAAGTGGGCCTATGTTAGTGTTAGTATGTGTATACCCTAGTAATTTATTTTTTATAGATATCGTATTTTTTTTTAAATAACGTGCTCTTAAAAATATCGGCCCCTGACTGGTGGTCCTCCCCGCCCACCCTCAGGACCGACCATATTCAGAAATTTGAGACATCAGAAATGTCTTTTTTCATAAAATTTAAGACATGATATATTTTATTTTAAATTTATTAGTTAATTTGATCTATGTAACATTATTCGGATGATTGTAAAATACTCAATTGTAACTCAATTCTATTTTAATAGATAGTAAGGGAAAAAAAGGCCGTTTCTACGTTTTTTGAGACCCTAATCGAATTATGATATAGGGACCCTAATTTCGCCGATAAACTCTCCTCCAATCCTGACGCAATGGGTGATTATCCTTACTTTTTTCGTCTAGTGATAGCGAATAGTCTAGAAATTGAAAGCAGGTTGCGATGGGAAGTAAGAACGATGATTGCGGCTGTATTTAGAGGCTTTAGGCTGCTAAATATTGATGATTAGGTCGATGGTTGTTGTGTTGTAATAGTTCGAAATCAAGGCGAAATGGGTTCCGAAACTTGGCATTTGTTTGCTAAACAATATTTATTTTGGGCTCCTTCAATGAAAAAACCAGTTTAGTTTTGAAATAAACATATTTATTTAAGCCTAATACATATACTATATATAAAAACTTAGAGGCTCTAATTTTTTGGTGGCCCTAAGCCTGTGCCTAGGTTCCCAAGTTTATGGAGACGCCAGGGAAAAATGATAGAAGTTTCAGATATTTTTTAAAATTATTTAATATAACATAAAATAAATGTATGATCTTTTTTAAAGTAGTTTTTAAAGAAAGATTTAATATAACATAAAATAAATGTATGACCTTTTTTTAAAGTAAATACTATATCAAAGTCAAAGGTCAACAACTAAGAGTAAACGAGTCAACTAAAGTAACTTTGAAAGAAGTTAGCTATAATATTCACGAAATTTGCCATGTAATTTCAATAGTTTAAAGGATGTTTGTTTTTTCATAAAAATTACTTCAGAACCTCTTATGTCTGCTTCACGCAGACCTCACGTAGACGTTTGAGTCTGCAGCTTGTTTATTTTTGGAAATGATTTCATTAAAAAACCTCTTCCAAGCCTCTTCCTCGCACAGACCTGGCATCACATCTTCACACCTCTTCCAAACCTCTTCCTGCTCTTTCAAAACACATCTAAAAAAAACCCTAGCTTGCTTCTTCTCCACAGCCAACCCCCACATCCTTCTTCTCCGCCACCGTTGACCCCACATCCTTCTTCTCTGCCACTGTCGACCCCTACAGCCTTCTTCTCCACTCAATCGACTCTCGACAGTTCTCCAAACTCACATCTCTCCCCAGCTTTGCTCTTGTAAGTCCACTCATCTTCTCCACTCAGTCGCATTTAATGATGTTCTGAAGTCTTTAATTTTGTGGATTTTGGGTTATTGCTATATGAAGTCCAATCGCAATGTTCTGAAGTCCTTAATTTTGTGCATTTGATGATGTCCTGAAGTCCAATCGCAATGTTCTGTTATTTGTTTAAGGTTCTGTGATTGACTTATGATGATGTCTTGTTGTGTGTTTTTGCATTTCTAGTTGATTTTTAGATGTTATTTGTTTAAGGTTCTGTGATTTACAAGCGAGTTGTTCAGGTTGTTGCAGCCCTGCTTTAGTCCGCTCCAGGTCATAATTTGGGTGGTGTAGATTGATTAGTGACAGTTTTGGCTAATTCGGACCGTTTGAAACTAGACTAGACGAGAGGTACCATAGATATTTTAGAGGTCCTTAGGTATAATTGTGTTTAAGGTATGATTGCAGAAATTAAAAAACAAACAGTCTTCTTCTTGCAGACTGCAGAGGTTTGGTACACCTCTTCAGCTGCAGATGTCTGCAGATGTGGTCCGCAGACTGCAGACGTTTTACCTCTTCAAAAAACAAATAACACCTAAGTGTTTCACGTTATTAATTAAGTGTTTAACGTTATTAATAAAGAAAAACTTTATATATTATTTCATTATATTTGGCAATCAAATTTACATTTGTTGTCTGATAAAAGAACAATTACTATAATTTAAATGTTCATAGAGACTTATTCCTTAGGGCTTAAAGGACTTGGTCCTATCTCGAATGATAAGGCCCAGACACGGGGTTAAACTTCGAAAATGGGCTTCATTTGAGGCTCTTTAGTCTTTACTTCACTATTCGTTTAAAACAGTATTATTTGATATTTATTACCAAACTAGGTTTAAAATTCGTCGCGTTGCGGCGAATTTCTTTTGTTATTTGGCTTGTGTTTACATGTGTTTCGAAATTACTACGAGCGTGTTACGAACGGAAATGCTGACAAGAATAAAAAGAAAATGTAGATAAAAATACTAAAAGATAACCGATAAAAAATCAACCAAAAACGTTGTATGGTAACGATGTTGTTCGTATGAAACCCGTGGTCAGAGATGAGCAAATTGTTCTGGGTACCGGTACCAAATTTATCGAACCGAAAGATCTTAAGTAACAATTCGGTACCGACTTTTGGCGTTCCTGGTACAGGTTCACTACCGTTTTTTACCTTCATATGATAGTACCGTAACCGGTATTTTCAGTATCAGTACCGATTCTATATCGGTTGGCACCGAGCTCATCCCTACCCCTGAAACTCAAAAAAGAAAAAAATTAAAAGTTGAAGAAAATCAACAAAAAAAAGTTGTACGATACCGTTGTTCGTACGGTAACCGTGATCAGGGATGAGCAAATGGTACCAGGTAGCACCGCTGAATTTCCCGAACCAAAAGATTTTCAATATCAATTCGGCACCAACTTTTGGCGTTTTCTGAATTAGTGCCGGTATTTTTCGATACCGGTTGACACCAACCTTCTCCCAACCCCTGATATTTAAAAAAGAATTAAAGTTAAAAAGCAAAGATAATAACTATTATTATAATATTAAAATAATAAAAATATTAAAAAGCCTATATATTATTATAATATTAAAATCACTATTTATTTCAATTCGTTTATTAATATATAATATTATTATAATATTAAAATAATAAAAATATTAAAAAAACTATATATTATTATAATATTAAAATCACTATTTATTTTAATTCGTTTAATAATATATAGTATATACTATATAATAAAAGAAACCATGTTAGGAACACATGGCGCTTTATGAGGCGGTCTGAATTATTTTTCTAAATATTTATTATTATTGAAAATCAAATATTGATAATACTAAATTTAAAATTTGTAGAAGAGATTTTAATAATAAAGATAACTGATAATAATATATTAATTATTAAAATCTAAAAAAATATATAGCTTATCTCTTGTATATTAAATATTTTTTACTAAAATATTTTTTTTTTCTACTGATTATCCAACATCAGGTAATCTTGTAGAAAAATCTTGGGATACTTGTCATACAAATATTTACGAAGGTGATTTGAATGTCATTAAAGATATGAATATTATTTCTGGTGGGGAAATTTTAGCCGAATATATGTATATTATTTATAGTGGGGGAATTTTAAATTCTGAAATTATAGTGAAGGGCCTTTCCAAAAAAATATGAACCGTAATATTACTAAAATAAATAAAAAAAAACAATGACTAAATGTGTTAACGGATTACATTATTCGTGTAAGACATGTGTTTATTCAAATCGTGCAACACATGAATTTTTAAAAGATGTAACTATTGTTTTTACTCAGTATATAAAATTATATTTATTCAACCCGTGTAGTACACGGGGTTCTAACCTAGTAATAATATATAGTAATAATAATATTGTTTTTTGATAAAGAATATACTAAAGTAAAATATATTTAAATTAAAATATAAATAGCACTAAATATTATAACACATCCAAATGTACATTGTTTTAATACAAGCATACACATCAATACATCGTTACCAAAATAAGTAACATTATCATTTAAGATGATGTTTAGAGTGACATTATCATTTAAGATGATGTTTAGAGTGGTGGAATCAAAACTTTTCATTTATACCAGTTTTTAAAATAGATAAAGATAATGTTTTAAAGATAATGTTTAGAGTGGTGGAATCAGAACTTGTCATTTGTATGAGTTTTTTAAATATATATTTTATATCCAATTTAAACGGGAACGACTCGGGAGTCATTTACAAGAATGCGACAACATTAATACCTTTGTTAGTTGGAATGTTTGGCAAAGCGGAAGGTCAATAAACACTATGTAACTTAACATTTTTTCTTTGTTTTGTTAGGTGATATCATGTTTGA
This sequence comes from Helianthus annuus, assembly GCF_002127325.2. NCBI lineage: Eukaryota > Viridiplantae > Streptophyta > Magnoliopsida > Asterales > Asteraceae > Helianthus > Helianthus annuus. Next base: position 179,341,532 of record NC_035443.2, on the reverse strand, counting down.
CAACATGTTTTAGTTGATTGCAAACATAATATAATATGGTATTTTTTAAATGTTTATTTACAAAATAGAACTCTATATAAAACTTGGTAAATGACAAATTACAAAGTTGATTTTAGTATTTCTATGCTAATACTTTATATACAAAAACTAAAATCAACAAACGATTCGGCCAACCTCTTGGCATCTAGACACCCAAACTTAGTCATATCCACACGAATGACGAACCACACATTCACCAATTAAGATACTCCGATGAGGCTTTTGACTATTTTCGAAGATGATGGCAAAGAGAAATAAAGGATGATGAAAGTGTAGCTGTCAAAAGAATAAGATGGTCATTTTATAAGACTTAATAATAGAGCCGATTAAGCTAATGAAGATGATACTATGAGAGTAGGCGTACATACAACTAAGATCCGAACTCCTAAATAGTTTAATAACCACAAATATTACCAAATCATAAGGAGATGATCACATAAATGCTTAAAATAAAGAAAAAAAATATTATTTACGAGACCTGTATACAACGATGACGCCAAAGATGATTTGCGCCTCATGACTCATGTACAATACTACAATGTTTATGTTGCTAAAAAGAAAAGATGTGCATTCTAAATTGACAACTAAAAAAAAATAAACTAGAAAGGCCTATTTGGATTATAATAGTTGATTCCAAAGAGAAATCCCAACAAGAAAAAAAAATTCTTCTTCTTCTTCTTCTTCTTCTTCTTCTTATTATTGTTGTTGTTGTTGTTGTTGTTGTTGTTGTTGTTGTTGTTGTTGTTGTTGTTGTTGTTGTTGTTGTTGTTGTTGTTGTTGTTGTTGTTGTTGTTGTTGTTGTTGTTGTTGTTGTTGTTGTTAACTAATTAGTTTATTTATTTTGTTTTCATGTTTTTTTTTAACATCTATCTATACTATATAATAAAAGAAAGCTGTTTTGGAACACTTGTCATTCTCTCATTTAATTGATTAAAATTATTAATAATACTAAAAATAATAATATTTAATCTAAATTAATACAAATTCTTATTATTAATAATATTTAATCAAATCTAAAATCTAATCTAATACAAATTTTTATTAGAGTTAATTACATAGTTAGTCCCTATGGTTTGCCCAAAGTAACATACTTAGGTACTAATAGTTTAAAATCACATTCTAGGGTATTAACTTTTCATTTTGTGACGTTTGGAGGTATTAACGTTATTTGTAGGTTTAAAATCACATTCTATTAGTAACTAAGTATGTTATTTTGTGCAAACCACAGGGACTAACTATGTAATTAACTCTTTTTATTATCAATAATATTTAATCAAATCTAATAAGAATTCATACGAATTCCAAAGTTGATATTAACTTTCAAATAATTAAAAAAATCCGCCTAACATCACAAATGTTTCTGTTAAATTCGATTAATTAATTTGTTCAACAATCACTATTATCTTTATCATTCAGTACGGTTAACCGATTTATCATAATACAACCTCCCACCTATTCAATCATATGATTTTTCAATCTTATATTAACTAAATAAATAAAGATTAATATTCAATCTTATCCTACTTTAAATATAAAAAAATCCGTTAGTTTTTTTAAATATTTTTTTTTATTATTTGGTATATAAAATCATATTTAATCCGTTAGTTCAGATTAATATTCAATCTTATCCTACTTTAAATATAAAAAAATCCGTTAGTTTTTTTTTAAATATATTTTTTTATTATTTGGTATATAAAATCACTAGGTTAGTTCCCCGTGTGTTACACGGGTTGAACAATCTAAACTATATAATAAATATTTCTTGTAAATGCAAACCAACGATGGAGACGTTTATATACCAAATTGATATAAATGAGTTAATATATTTGAATGTGTTCCCTTTTCGTCAAACGGAATTTAAAATTTATGGTTAGATAATTTATTAAAGAGTAAATTGGCATTTTAGTCTATGAGTTTTTGTCCAAATTGTCATTTAGTCCAAATAGTTTTTTCTCCTCTGGGTCCCTGACTTTTCCTTTTACTTGCCATTTTGATCACACTGTCTAACTTAGTCTAAAAACCAGGTTATAATTAGGGGTATTTTTGGCATTAAATTATTATGAGGTTTATAAATTATGTTGTAAACTACCCCTGGTTATCACAACACAATAGTTATGCCAAAAATACCCCTGGTTATAACCAGATTTTTAGACTGAGTTAGTCAATGTGATCAAAATGGCAAGAAAATGAAAAAATCAGGGATCCAGAGGAGAAAAAGAAAACTATTTGGACTAAAATGACAATTTGGACCAAACCTCAGGGACTAAAATGGCAATTTACTCTTTATTAAAAAAATATGTTTCATTAATAAAAAATTATGAATTTTTTTCTAGAAGAGATTTAATTAAAATTAAACTAAATAATAATTATCTATAAGAGATTAAACTAAATAATATTTAATATGAGAGTTATCAATAATTAATTAAAAGATATTAACTAAACTAAATAATAATTATCCATAAGATATGGCCTAATATGATGACAAGTGTCCCAAAATTGGTTTCTTTTATTATATAGTATAGATATTTATTCAACGCATGTAATACACGGGGGTTTTTGAAAATATAATTTTTTTTTTATTATTTGGTAAACAATGTTACATTTATTCAACCCGTGTAATACAATGGTTTTAAAGATATATTTTTTTTATTATTTGGTATATAATATTATATTTATTCAACTCGTACAATACATATGGTTCTTATAGGTATAACTTATTTATTATTTAATATATAAAATTACATTTCTTCAACCCGTGCAATAAAGGGAGCTTTTAAAAAGATAAAGTTTTATTATTTAGTATATAAAATTCATTTATTTAACCCGTGTAATACACGGGGTATTAAGCTAGTGTTTATTATATAATACATATCAAACCAGTTTTTATATACTTTTGTTTTTATCCATTATTGCACTTCCAAAAAATGCTATTTTATTTGGTATCTCCCTTGCTTGTATTATTCTTGCATTCACTACTCTAGAGGCCATATTCTACTAGCTAGTCCGATAAAAAACTGACTATATAATTATATATATATGAAACCCATTAAGTGAAAGTTACCTTTGAAATTAATATCATCTGTTCGATTATGCTGAGATTAAATCTGAGCCGTGTAAACTCCCAAAATTAACTGCTACGACGACGGTTTAGAGCAGTTTTTATCAATTTTTAGTGGGTGGTTAGTTCCACCTTTTCCTACCCATGATCTCAACAACTGCTCCTACAAATCTGGGTAATGGTGTTAGTTTTTATCGATTTTTAGTGGGTAGTTAGTTTCTCCTTTTCCTGCCCATAATCTCAACAACTGCTCCTCACAGTGGTTTTTATTCACTCTTTAGTTACCCTAAATAAATGGCCCATGTTCTCCACCTTCCTAATTTTTAGCAAATAAGCAATTATATCTGTGTTTATATATAATAATCCTGACCATAAAAAACTACAGCTAATTAAACCTAATTGGGGATATTATAGTCAGTGGACATGGAACAGAAGATTCAAGATGCAGCAAAGGATAAGAATGTTAAAGTAAGCTTCATACCTGCTCGTCAATTGCGGCTGTTTCTCAAGTCCACCTTTCTTATTTCTTTTTTTTTCTTCCTTTCAGGTTGCATCCATGGGGTCCTTCCATCTTTACTCTCCTCTTCCTCCCTCCATCGTTTGCCCGATAATGTGTAAACCTACATATGAATCGGCTGAGGTAAGTACAATTTTTATAGTTAATTTTAGATTACATTTTTTTATTCCTATGATAGTATTGTTAATATTTGTCCTGTTCTCAAATAATATTTTGTAAAAAACAGGAAATTGAATCATATGTGTTTGGACTCTGAGCATCACTGATGGTCGCTGTTGTTACCGACTGATGAAATACTTTATGAATTGCATTCTTCTTCGATAATTCTCATGAACGACGTCGTTTTGGATTTCAAGCCGTCATGATCGGTTGTTGCAGTGTCCGGCGGTGGTGGTGGCGGTGGCAGCGGCTGGTGAAGATCGTCCAGTCTGTCTGGATTAAGTTTCATCTTCGATCTTGTGTGTACGGAGGTAAGGGTTTGTAAAATTTGTAGAGGAAGATGATGTGATTTTTTTTTGAAGAGGAAGATGATGTGATGTTCAGTGGCGGACCCAGAAAATTTTTCATGGGGGTGCGGAATATTTTTAAAGATTTTAGGCCCGTATGTGTATAAAAAAATTCGGTTCATATCGGGTCGGCTCGAGTCGGGTCATGTAAAACAAAAGAACATCAAGCTAAAATTTATATAATCATCAAAAACATGTCAAACGTCGTTACTGATATATTTAAAATGTCGCCATCCGGGTTTTCATTTTTTGAAATCTATCCAAAACTTCTAGAGCTACTTTTCTAAGCAAGTTTTTCTCTATATAACATATACAACTAATTTTCAACACTAAACACTTAAACAATAATCACCAAACTTCATAATTTTCAATTTTAAAATCAAATCCTAGTTTTAATTGTTGATTCCTTCTACTAACCATTTAAACACACTAAACTTTAACTAAAATAACAAAATCAGCCAACTAAAGTTTAAAAAACAACAAAACAACTAAAATTTCAACCTTTTTTTAACATTTTATTTCTCCTAAAAATCCAAATAAAACAAGAAACAACAAAATAATCGAACCATAACCGGAAAGAGAAAGTTATTTCTGTTCAAATTAGATTATCATATTGGGTTGGGCTTGGATTATGTTGTGTTTATTAGGTTAAAGGTTAAGAGAAAGTTAATTAGGTTGTATTTAAAAAAAAAATCAGTGTTCACATAAAAAAATTTATAAATTCATAAGATTTTTTTCATAAGGGGAGTAGTCGAAAATTTCCAAGGGGTGCGGACGAAAATTTTCAAGGGGTGCGGTCGGGATTTTACCAGGAATTTAACACTAAATTTTGTTTTTTCAAGGGGTGCGCCCGCCCACCTTGTTATATATGTGGGTACGCCCCTGATGATGATGTAACAATGGGAGTAAACTTTCAACGAATGGTCACGTGGTGAAGAGTTGTTCATTTGATTGTGAACGGTAATGACGGATCAAGGAAACACGTGGTGGGATATGAACGGTGTGGTAGACTATGAGGGTGTTTGGGATTCCTTTTTAACTTCTCCTTCTCAAAAGTCCTTCTCAAGATCCAGAAGTAAGAAATCCAGACTTCTCAAAAACTCCTTTTTGAAGACAAAATTAACTCTGAAAGTCCTTATTTTCATTATGTTTGGGATTCCTTTTGCTTCAGAAGAACTTCTCAGATGATGTTTGGGGTTCCTTCTCGTTCTTTTTGCTCCAAAAAGTCACTTTTAATAGGAATCCCAAACACCCCCTATGTCTTAAATGTTGTCTGCAATTTTCACTTTGTGGTCTAATAAAAGGGGTGGAGATTTGATTTTGCTTATGTATTTTTTGTATTTTGGAGAAAAATGAGAGTGAAGAAGAAGATAAGATGTGGAGAAGAAGACAAGATACAAACAACTGTAAAATATTTAGTTTAATTTTGATAAAAAAATATTTTAATTATTATATTTAATTTTATTTACCGTAAATATCATATACATACTTTGTCTACTATTGTTCCTGATTTATTATTGTATGTTTGTATTTTGAATTGTTTTCATTATTTCTACATTTACGAAAGTTATTTTAAAAAATATGATAATGTGTAACCGCATCAAGAGTTGAACCTCACATTATTACACCAGGGACGGGCGCACCCCTTGGAACAAAAATTATATAGTGTTATTCGTTCGCGAAAATCCCGAGCGCACCCCATGAAACTTTGTAATCGCCCCTTTTAAACTTTCGAAACCAACCCTCATCAAGGGTAGAACCATGTAGAGTAGTTACAGTTAAAAAAAATATTGAAAATAGACTGTTTTGAACTTTTCCGGGAAGCCGGCGACGACCTCTGTAAGTTTGTTGAGAAGGCAAATAGAAGTAGAGGGAAGCCAGATAACTCAAAAGTTTGACTTTTACCCTTTTCATTATTTTACTTTTAAAGGCTCACATATTTAGGAAATAAGTGCCTGCACTTAGACTCGAGGGTATGAGAGCCTCATCCCCAAGGGGATGGGCCGTCACGTTACCGCCATGTAGGAGGGGCTTGAAGGGGATGGACCTAGGGGGTGGGGGATGAACCCCTTTATATATATATGTATGTATGTATGTATAGGTATATGTGAGAGAAGGGAGGCACGGCGAGTCCGGCTAGTGGGTGACGGAAAGGACTAGCCGACCTATGGGGGCGGTGTGAGGGACCGGCGCCGGGCCTCAGCCGCCCCCATACCGTCTGTCTTAGTATGGCTTTACTATGTTCATAGCTCATGCTCTAGAACCTTTAATTTATTATTTACTTTTTTTTTCTACTTTATCTTATTACAAATAGATTAACGTCAAAATGTGTAATTGTGTATAAGAATTTTAGTTGTTTTTTTCTATTATTATCTCATTACTTTATTAGTAAACATTTAACTTAATTAAGAATTTTCACTTTATATAATTTCTTTACAAAAATATATAAGTACATGAGATTTTTTTTAGGAACAAAGAGATGTATTTATAAAGGATAATCAATCGGCTAAAAAGAAAAACTCAAATCAAGTGAAATTCATCTCATATCTCCATCTAGCAAATATAGGTCTTATATGTGACCCTTCAGTTCAAGATTTATGATTTAATCACTGACCTCAATGAATTCATAAACCGATCCTTTAAAACAAATCAAAAATGGATATGGAAAAGAAGAAAAGGAGAAGCGTTCCCGAACACCCTCAATATACATTATCTTTGTTTGTTACGTTGTTAGCGTAAGCCATCCGTTACCGTCCAACAGACGGGTATTAAACTAGTTAGTATGGATGAGTCCATTTGAGCCGCTTGGACCGATTGAACCAAACTAATGGTTGAACCAGATTTCAATCTTTTCTGATCGATTCATATAGTAAATGAGACCCATATTTTTTGCTTATCTCATTCAGGCTTTATAATTTTGTTTAGTTGTAAATTTGTACAAAAAAATGGCTCCATATATACTGGTTTATAAAGATTCTGTATATTTAAAAAAAATTACAACATCACCCGGTTTAAACCAGTTCAACCATTGCCTGGTAAGGTCGGTCGTTCAATAATTAAGCGCTTTGTACACACTCCTCTTACGAAATTATCTATATCTATATATTAAAAATAGAAGTTAATGAATAGTAATTTTAATATTATATTATCTATAGTTTTTTTATATTTTTATTATTATAATGTTATAACAATAATAATTTGCTTTTTATGTTTAATAGATATTTATATTTTTTCTTAACTTAAATGATTTCTTTTTAGCATTACGAGCTGGGATAGGCTTAGTTTTAACAGGTATTAAATCGGTACTGGTTAAATTGAATACATTTTCATATTTTTCTTAACTTTAATGATTTTTCTTATCACGGGTTGGGATAAGTTTGGTGTCAACCAGTATCGAACCGGTATTGGTACCGAAAATACCCATACGATCATGTTCGATATCGGTAGATGCAGGGGCGGATCTACGGCTATCGAACGGGTTCCCGGGAACCCCTCGGTTTGTAATTTATAGTGTTAAGCGATATAGAAAATACATAAGGAACCCTTTAATATTTTTTAAAGGGAACCTATAACCAAATGTGTTTAGTGATTTGTTGGTAGCGCATGTGTTTTTGAAGATTGAAGTCTCGAGTTCAATTCCTGTTCCAACGGGTTTATTTTGTTTTTTATTTGCTTTTTTCCCTTCCACCGTCCTCCTGTCCCGAGTCCTCCAGTCACCGCAGCTTGCCACTTTCCACCATAGCCCCAACCTGCTTCCCCAAATCTATCACTGAACTCTCACTACAAACACCCTGTCATCCGCCACCGCAAATTCAGTTGAATTAATAAAAGACACGTTGCGCCTCATAAGGGTAGACATCAAGTACCGAAGCTCAAGAATGTAATACAACTAGTTCTTACAACAAGTTTCAATCGAAAATGTAATGCAACGTTTTCAATAATTGTTATTTATATTACGTATTTTTAAATTTATTATGACGATATTTTTTTATTATTGTTTCGTATTTTTATTATGTGATGAATCTTATCCGACCCGAATTTTTATGGTCGAACATATAGTGGCGAAGCTTGAGATTTCCGACCGGGGGGTCGAAAACATATATACCCAAAATTTTCTATAAAACGGGGGGTCGAAAACGTATATACCCAAAAATTTCTATACGAAAACTACATACTCTACACTACTGAGCGAAAAGTTCGGGGGGTCGGCCGCCCCCTCCCGCCCCCACTATCCTTCGCCCATGGACATATGAAGTTGGAGCATTTAAAAAAGTGAATCTGTTGGACAAAAATTCTGGATCCGCCACTGGGTAGATGAAGGTAAAAACCAGCACCAGCCTGGTACAAAAAACGCCAAAAGTCGGAACCGAATTAACATTGAAAATCTTTTAGTTCGAGAAATATATGTTAATATGAGAATGGAATGAACAGTAGAAGGTAGGTGATTCACCTACCTGCCTTACTGCTTCAACCTCTTGGTTTCCTTATGTCTGCCACGTTGTAAAAGGGTTTCACACTTGTTCATCATCTCATCCCTTTGTTTATTTGTGAGTTTAGAATTTTGAACTTTAAACACACTGCATCTGGTGGGTTTCTCTTTTTTTTTTAAAGGAAAACTTTATTAAACACGACACGCCCGCACCCGAAAACCGGGCTAGGGAACCAACCAACATCAAACCCTTACATAATTACAAATTTACACCAATCAACCCACGCTATCAAACTACACTTGGATCTATTTTTATACCAAAGGAAGGCCAAGGATCTGACCTCACTAAAAATACTATCCACCTTGACGTCTACACCTGAAAACAGCGCCTTGTTCCGAGCCAACCATAAACACCAGCAAGCCGTGATCATAATTCCGTGCAGCGCAACCCCTTCTCCAGATTTAAGACCTCCCGAGCTATGGATCATTAACAAGTCTTTTACCGAAAATGCAAAAATGGGAGGTAACCTGCACCATCGAGAAATTTTCTGCCAAAGAATGGTAGCCATCAAGCACGAAGTTAACAAATGATCAGCTAAGTCGTCCTCGGTTCTGCACAGCGGGCACAGCCCATCACCTGCGTAAATACCTCTCTTTCTTAAAGCGTCCGAAGTCGGAATACGCCCCATTGTCGTTCTCCAGACAAAAACGTTGCACTTGATAGGAACCCATTTGCACCACTCAAGTAAGAAGCCACTGACATTAGTAAAATCACCCTCCAACACTTTCTTTACAGAGGCAACCGAAAAAACTCTGAAACTATCGCCCTTCCACACCCACTTGTCGCTACTGTTGTTCAAGGAAACTGAATTAACAGCCCTCAATAACTCAGCCATTTCTGTCAGCTCATCCTCAAGTGACGGGTCATGCCTCCAAAGCCAATTACCTGAGAGCCGCTCCTGAAACCGACAAGACTTTACCACTTCAAGAGAGAACAACCGAGGGAATAATTCTTTGAAAGGAATATCCGTCACCCAACTGTTAAGCCAAAAATAAAGATGATCACCCCGACCAACAACTCCTTTGAAAAAATTACGAAGCATCGAGCCCCCCGGAACCTGCTTGTTGAACACAGCTACAATGTTATGCCAAACCCCACTGACTGATTTTTTGTCTGGAAGAAACGACCAGCCCGACCCGCTAGCGTATAACGAGTCAATCACCTTAACCCAAAGGTTATCAAACTCGCATTTATACCTCCATCCCCATTTGCTAAGAAGAGCGATATTGATATTATGAAGTTTACTAAGCCCCAACCCACCATACTTTACAGGCGTAGCCACAACATTCCAAGAAACCCAATGAGTTTTTTACCTTCGTTAGACCCTCCCCATAAAAATTTCCTAATTTTGCCTTCCAAATCTTTAACGACTTTAACCGGAGCTCTATACAACGAGAAATAATAACCCGGAAGACTTTGAAGAAAGGAGCATATAAACCTAATCCTCACGCCAATAGACAAAAACGCTGATTTCCATAAGGCTAATCTGGATTCCACAATATCGTACACAGGCTTCCAATTATTAACTTTATTCATATTCGCCCCAACCTTCAAACCAAGGTATTTAAAGGGGAGACAATCTTGATTACACCCCACCACTCTAGCCAAATCCACCACCTCCGCACTATCTGCCCCTATAGCTAATATATTAGACTTGCTCAGATTGACCCTAAGCCCTGAGCACGCGTGAAAGCACCGTAAGATCCTTACCACGTTCAAGGCATTCATCTCACCCCATCCCCAATAATCAGAGCGTCGTCCGCAAAGAACAAATGCGACAACGACGGACCATCATTCGGAAGATCAATCTCTGAGAAAACACCCGCCTCCACAGCTTTATCGAAAATACACGAGAGAGCTTCCATCACTACCACAAACAGGAACGGGGAGATCGGATCGCCTTGCCTCATCCCTTTACCGCAACTAAACTCGAAAGTCGGAGAGCCGTTAACAAGGACAGAAGCCCTAGCAAAGAAAGAATGCCCCAAATCCAACTACACCACTTTGCACCAAAACCCATTTGAGTAAAGACATCCACTACGAAACCCCAATTAATATTATCATAGGCTTTTTCGAAGTCAATTTTAAAAAGGAACGCCTTATTTTTAGTCCTCTTAAGCCAAGAGATGACCTCGTTGATTATGAGGGGACCGTCTAAGATAAACCTGCCACCTAAGAAAGCAGACTGAGAGACTGAGATAACCGAGCCAAGTACCTTCTTCAATCTGTTAGCGAGTATTTTAGACACAACCTTGTTAACAACCCCGACAAGACTAATCGGGCGGTAATCTCCAAGACCAACATGGTCTCTCTTTTTCGGAATAAGAGCGATGAACGACGAGCCGCAACCTGGATTAATTGTACCCGAATTGAAAAAGCCCGACATAAGGTCGAAAAAATCTGCCTCGAAGAGACTCCAAAAGAGCTTAAAGAATCGAAAATTAAAACCATCCGAACAGGAGCCCGGTCATCCCCACATTCGAACACTGCAGATTTAATTTCTTCCACACTAAACCGAGATTCAACCCAAGCAGCATCGAGACTAGAAATCTTCTTAAGATTAGGGCATATCAGCTTCGGCCGGTTAACACAATCCTCCTGAAACTTAGACTTGAAAAACTGGAACACCTCCTTTTTAACAAGAGTCGGTTTAGAGACCCACTCATCCCCAATAAACAACCCATGAATAACGTTAGAAGCCTTCCTACAATTGATCATTGTATGGAAAAACTTAGAATTCTTATCCCCTTCTTTGGCCCATCTAACACGAGACCTCTGTTTGAGATCCATCACTTTAGCTAACTCCGCCTCGGCAATAATTTTTTTGTTTTCAGCTAGAGCCCAATCCTCATCTTCCGATAAATCCCTAGTCTCTAGGAGAACTTCCAACTCCTCCACTTCCTGTTCAGCTTGCAGGATCAACTCTTTATCCTTGATTAACATCGAGTCTCTCCATTCCTTTATCCTACTACGAACAAGCGCCAATTTTTTAACCAACCTGACATCTGGGTTGCATTCTGGAACCGAGAAGCTATTACAAGCCTCCACTACCACTTCTTTAAATCTCTCCTTCCCCAACCAAGAGTTGAAAATTCTAAAGGGACGAGCACCGAAATTGACGGATTTGGTAGACAGGATGATAGGACAGTGATCAGACCATAAATTAGGTAAAACCTGAACGTGAGCTTCCGGCCATTTATTGAAGAAGACGGAGTTGACAAGAAACCTATCAAGTTTGCTCATCTTCTGTCTATTCTCGGAGTGCCAGGTGAACCGTCTCCCTCTCATTTCAAATTCAACCAACCCGGCCTCGAAGATAAACGCGTTAAAGTTACTAGCGCAAGACGGCTTGAAGGAACAATTTCTCTTTTCCTCACGAAACCGGACAGCATTGAAATCACCTCCGATGACCCAAAAACCATCGTAGCTATCAATTAAAACACCCAACAAGTCCCAAACCTCTTTTTTTGCCGGAATCCCTTGGGGAGCATAAACATTCAAAAAATTAACAACCGAGTTACAACCAGAAATTTTACCCCTGATATGCAAAAAATTTTTATTTTTATTCGACCCTTCCAAAGAAAATAAACTGTCGTCCCAAACACATACTAAACCACCCGAAAGACCCGAAGCACAAACAGATTCGAAACCAAAATTCCCACTGCCCCAAAATTTCAACAAATCAGCGCGAGAGACATTGCTTCGTTTGGACTCCTGGATAGCCAAAAAGTTGACCCCAAACTCCTTCCTAATATTCTTAATCCAGCCAGCCTTATGATCCCCCCCCCCCCCCCCCCCCCCCCCGCAATTCCTCTCAAATTAATAGACATAAAATTCATAAGGAAACTCCATTAATACCTGCAGAAGAGATAACCTGTCTACTTGCTTCATTCTCCTGCAAGTTTGAGTTAATACTCAAAAATATTATGAACTTGATTCTAATCTTTTAGTACGTTATCATACATGAAATTCCTAGTTTTTATAATAGGAAACAAAACCAAACGAGTAATTATTTTACATATTTGTTTCACAATTAAATGTAAGCTTCTTAGGTTAGAATATATTTTCCATATTCTTTTTACAAGTAACTTATTACTTATATTTGCAGTACTTGAATAATTAGAAATGACGTTGAAGGACTTTTGGATGATAGTAGTTGAAGTTAGAGAAAAAACCCAACAAGAAACATTGAATTCCAACAATATTTGAATTTAAGCAAAGCTGTCAACAGTCATTTTTATTATTATTATATTTATTTATTTCGTTTTCACGTTATTTTCAACATGTTTATTATAAAAAAAATCCTAATAATTTATTCAATAAAATTTGACAAAAGGACCTTTTCTCACATACATTACAGGATCATATGGTTACACAACAGGACAACATAAGACATACAAAGTGACTCATATATAAGTAAAAACAAAAAACATAGTACCATTTTACATTGTAGCGTACGTTGTTTAACAACTCAGCTTGTAAATATATTGTTCTTGCACCACGGTGAACCACCATACAACCGCCATGCGTCGCGTAACCATGATTTATCAACTTCTCGTAATCCACCTTGCGTTTACAACGGTCGTTAAGTCATCAACAACGATACAAGAATTCTACCATGAGGAACGGGATGCACTGATCCCGTTTCGTGACTCTATGAATTCAAGTTACAATCTACATGGGAACTGGACCGGCCCGCCATGTCTAAACAACATGAGCCGGTGGACCGGAATCACTTGTTCCAATTCCCACATCACCCAACTAACTCTAGAATCCATAAACCTGACCGGGACACTCCCGGTCAGGTTCCTACAAAACATCAGTTTCTTATCGAAACTTAGTTTTCGCAACAATGCGATTAATGGAGACCTCCCCACACTCACCGACCTCGCGGAGCTGGAAACCGTAATCCTTTCTGGTAACCGGTTCTCGGGTTCTATCCCATCGGATTATATTAACCTACACAACCTCACAACACTTGAACTTCAGGAAAATGAGATAACGGGATCAATACCGCGGTTTGATCAGGAAACATTGACTGCTTTAAACTTGTCGTATAACTGGTTGTCTGGGCCGATCCCAGAGTCGAAAATTATGGAGAGGTTTAACCGTAGTTCGTTTGATCATAACGCGGGGCTGTGTGGACGGCCTCTGGAGATACCGTGTGATGTTTCTCCTGCCCCGTCTCCTTCGGAGGAGGACGGGAAGAAGCGTCTTCAAGTGTGGAGTGTTGTGATGATTGTTGCCGCGATTGTGATCGTCCCGTTGTTGGTGGTTTTGTGTTTGTTGTGCTGTTATAGGATGAGAGTTCAAGGAAAACAAGTTAAGAAAGAGGCAACTGGTATGTTTTTGTTGTGTTTTGGTTCAGGCTAGAAACGGTTCCGGTTCTAGCCTGAACCAAAACAAGTTTTAAAACCGGTGTGGAACCATCCTGAACCGACAGGTTGTTATTAGGGGGGGGGGGGGGGGGGCGTAATTCTTGACAGACAAAAAACTCGACCCGAACCCTGACACAAAAAAAGAAAAAACATGTTTGGGTCGACTAACTCGTTAATCCGTTCAAGTATTTAGAAAAAAAATTAACTTTTATTTTTGTCTTTTTCGTTTTCGATTGTTAGTTATAGTAAGTTAGTTTGACACACCGTATCATTTACTAGTCACGCTCTTACTCACCATTAATCACTTTATCGATAACCCGCCTACAGCCCAACAACCCGCTTATAACTCATCAACATGTAAGACTCATTTAAAAAAAATGGGTTAAACGGGTCGTGTTCGGGTTGACCCAAATTTATGTGTGTGGGAGTTAGGGTTGAAAGCTTTGACACTAATAATAATATGGGTCGAGCTCAGGTTGCACAATTCAACCCACCAACCCGTCAGACCGACACGATTGACACCCTAGTTGTAATCAGCTTGTAAGCCTATACTTTAAAACCGGTCAAACCCGAAATAAACCAATCATTTCCATCTCAAAAACTGGTTTCAATCCGAACCAGTTTGAACAAAAACCGGTTTTGACCATCTTTGACCCGAACTCTGAAGAGGATATGAAAAACCGATCATTTATTTTAGAGTTAATTAATGTTTTCGTCCCTGTGGTTTGTCAAAAATCACTATTTCAGTCCATTAGTTTAAAATTTGCGATTTCAGTCAATGTGGTTTCACTTTCGTAACCATTTCAGTCCCTATGGTCACTTTCGTAACCATTTTAATCCATTATTCTGTTAAGAACAGGGATTGAAATGGTTACAAGGTGGACTGAAATGGTTACGAAAGTGAAACCACAGGGACTAAAATTACAATTTTTAAACTAATGGACTGAAATAGTGATTTTTGACAAACCACAGGGACGAAAACAGTAATTAACTCTTTTAGAGTTAATTAATAATTAACTCTTTATTTTATGTTTTTTGTATGTACAGGAAAGCATCAGGATTTTAAAGAAGGTGTTGGGAAGAAATCTCAATGGTCTGCAAGTACAGATGATCCCGAAAAAACAGTTGACTTGGAATTTTTCGACAAACACAAGCCGATATTCGATTTAGATGAGTTACTGAGGGCGTCGGCTGAAGTTCTTGGGAAAGGATGCCTAGGGACGACGTACAAGGCGACACTGGAAACGGGTCGGGTTGTTGCTGTGAAAAGGGTAAAAGAAATTAATCATTTGACGAAAAAAGAATTCGAGCACCAAATGCAGTTGCTCGGGAAGTTGAGGCATGAAAACCTTGTGGAAATCGTTTCGTTTTATTACTCGAAAGAGGAGATGTTGATCATTCATGAATTTATACAACATGGAAGCTTGTTTGAGTTATTGCATGGTTAGTGTTTGATATATTCTTTATGTTCATGTAGACAACAAGCCGAGCCAGGTTGGGCTCAGGCTCGGCTTGTTTATCTTAACGAGCTGAAATGTTGAGCTCGAGTTCGGCTCGTAAAAAGCTTGAGCCGGCTCATGGCTAACTAATCCAGTTAGCTCTATTTTTTTTTATAAAAATTATATATATAGTACACATATCCATACATATAAAAACAAAAAAAAAATATATGTTTAGCATACAAGTAATGCAGAATTTATAATCTATATATTATATATATTAAAAACTGGGTAGGGGAGTTCAACGAACCGAATAACAAATTTTCGAACTAATTGAATCAAGTTTTTTCGAATTTTCAATTTTTGTACCTGAATTCGTATGCGATTCGAATTCCATTAAGAATTGATTCATTCGATTTGAATTCGTATTCAAATTTTATGCCTAACTCGAAATTCGATTCGTATTGGACACTCGAATTCGAACAAATTCATTTAATTCAAATTCACCCTAAATAATAAATCATTTTACTTTTATTTTTATAACTACTACAAACTAACTTATTGTAAGGGATTTCAAAGTTTGGCCCAAATTTAGAAGGTTTTTTCCATGTGTGTGTATATATATATATAATTATATAGACAAGGGAAGGATGTATAGAAAACTCACTTTAATTTAGAAAACCCGGGAAACTCAAAGCTCCCGATGTTTTTTTTTTTTCTTGAAAAAAATTTACACATGTTTTTAAGGGTTTTGGGCAAAAAAAAAATCAAAAAGCGCTGAGTAGATATTTAAAAAATAAATAAACAAGTTTTGGTGTAACACATGTTACATTCATCTGACATATTTGTAACATGTGTTACACCAAAACTTGTTTATTTTTTTTAAAATATCTACTAGGCGTTTTTTTTTTTATTTTTTTTGCCCAAAACCCTTAAAAACATGTATATAACATGTGTAAATTTTTTCAAGAAAAAAAACATCGGGAGCTTTGAGTTTCCCGGGTTTTCTAAATTAAAGTGGGTTTTCTATAGATACTTACATTATATATAGACATATTCATGTATACATAAATATAAATATGAAAAAATATATATAACCAGGGCCGGCCCAAGGGTAAGCCAAATAAGGCTTGGGCCTTAGGCCACATAAACTATAGGCCACCATTTAATGGTTGAGCCGGCCATGTATATAACTGTATAATGTGAATTCGAATTTCGAATCGAATTGAAAATCATAAATAAGTATTCGATTCTTCTAAGATTACTTGATACGAATTGGAATCGAACTCCAATATTTGAAAACCTAATTCGAATCTAGTCGAATTTCAATTTTTTCGAATCGGAACAGAATACTAAACCCCTACTTTTGGGTTACAATTTATATATATGAAAACTCAGGCTTTAATTTAAACGAGATAACGAGCCGGGGTTACCTTGGCCCGGGCTTGACTCGTTTACAAGCCAAGCCAGCTCGGCTCTACTCATTTACAAACGAGCTTTTTTCAAGGGAGCCACAAGCAGTGAGCTTTTCGAAGACACTAGAAACCAATTAGTATGTAAAATGTATTCATGTTGTTTTTAAAATGTGCAGAAAGTAGAGGAATTGGAAGCATACCACTCAACTGGACAACAAGATTACAAATCATGAAAGATGTAGCAAAGGGTCTAACATTCCTACACCAATCATTATCATCTCAAAAAGCGCCACACGGAAACCTCAAATCATCAAACATTCTCATCGACTTCACCAACGAAACCATCCACGCCAAACTAACAGATTTCGGCTACCCGCCACTTTTACCATCACATAACTCAAAACTAGCAATCGAGAAATGCCCCGAGTACAAAGATGGGAAAAAACTAACACACAAATCAGATGTTTATTGTTTAGGAGTTGTGCTACTAGAAGTGATTACCGGAAAACCGCCTGGAGATAATAACAATAATGAAGATGTTTCGGATTGGGTTAGAAGTGTTGTGAATAGCGATTGGTCAACGGATATATTTGACTTGGAAATAGTTGTAGAGAAAGATGGGCATGAAGATATGTTGAAGATTGCTCAACTGGCACTTGAGTGTACTGATGTGTTGCCTGAAAGAAGACCTGAGTTGACTCAGATTTTGACCAGATTAGAAGAAGTGCAGCATCCTCAACTGAACATAGAGGTTAACTAATAGTAACTAATATTCTTCGATATGTTATTTGTTTGATTCGTTCGATTTAATGAAATCACACGTTTTAACTTGCGCTAGTGTGATACAAAGCATGTGATTACTCTTGTCTATCCTTAAAATCTTGACAGATAAATATTGATTTAGAATAAATATAAACTACTTATAGTAACGGGTCAAAACAGGTTTGATCTAACACGTCGTTTTTATATTGGATGAGCAGGGTCAATCAATCGAGTTGACCCATAAACGTTTTTTTGTCCATTTCTATAAAAAAATGTGTTAACAATGACGATGTAAGTAATATAATCGTATTAATGATCTAAATCTTTAAATAAATACGGTTAAGAAGGTTGTATGCATTAGACTTTGGATAACTTTCAACTCGTTTGGCCTCTTTTGATTCACTCGGCATGTTCTCCTTTTAACTAAGAAGTTATACTTTCGTCGCACGCGACCAATCCACCAAAAGTGTGTTGGCGGTTTTGAAGGCACACATTTCCTACAAGCCCAACATAACTCATGTCCACTACGAGATTTGTTTAGGTTGCATGTTACAAACATCCATATGAATTCATCATTCTCTTTGAGGTTTGCGCCTTGCGCTGCCGTCTCTATCAAGGTTATGAGACTCAATGTCCACGATGACACACGTCACACAATCTTTCAAAAACAATAGAGTGGCTTTGATACTATATATAATATCCGACTTATCATACAAACTAAAGTTGTTCACCAATATGCCCAAAACATGTTAGTGACGTTTGATAGGGGATAATTGCACATTTAAACATGGTGGCATCATGTGAAAATATCCACAACCCACATACGCAAACAAAAACAAGTCCGTATACTCCTTGTAAATAAACTGAATATAAGAGAAATCTAATATTACAATAGCATAATTACATTACATTTAAAAAAATAAAATAAAATAAAATAAAATAAAACCATAACAACAATAAATCTAATATATTTACCTAATAGATAGATTAAAATATTACCTACCTAATAGATAGACTAAAATATTACCTAAACATAAAATAAGACTCTGGAACATTATTAATCCAACCATTAAAAGCTTAGTCTAATTGTGGTCTACTGGTAGGAGGTTTGGGTTTTTTAATTGAGATCTAAGTTTGATCCTCACTTGTGTTATTTTTGGCGGATTAAGGCAATGAAGGATTTGAGCTAGACCTTGTACAAGGTTGCCAGTTCGAATCCCGAGCCCACTCGGGTTTTCGTCACACCGTGTATTACACCAGAGAGTTCTGCTCTTGTGGTGACACAACGACTGTCAAGTGGCAACCGGTGATATGGTTACTTAGGGGAACGCCCAAGCGAAACTCTGAAACCAGCATGGACCCGATTAAGACAATATAGTCTGGGTGAAATAGATCAACGGGGCTCTTCAATTTGAGAAATGTTGTAACCTTGGTCTAAACTAATAAAGAAACCTTTGAATTAAATACAGAATATAATATAACTTATAATAAAAGACTCCAAATAATGTCACATGGCATTCTCTTCTTCAAACTTATAAATTTGATTTATATTTGTTTAATAAATTTTTTTAATATTAATATTAATTAATAACCAATATATAAATAGAGTAAACTTCCGTTTTGCTCCCCGTGGTTTGGTCACTTTAACGATTTTGCCCCAAACCTTTAAAAATAGCTATTTTACTCCCTGATGTTTTGGTTTTGTTGCCAGTTTGCTCCAAGCGGGGAGCAAAATGGAAACACAAACAATTTGGATGGAGTTAGAGGCGGGGAGCAAACTGGCAAAAAAACCGAAACATCAGGGAGCAAAATGGCTATTTTTAAAGGTTTGGAGCAAAACCGTTAAAGTGAACAAACCATAGGGAGCAAAACGGAAGTTTACTCATATAAATATCACTTATTTTTATTCTTATTTTTATCTAAAATTAATAAATAACTTTAATTTTGTAATTTAGACCCTTTGTTTTTTTACTTTTAATTCAAAGTTTTTCATCTTTTACAATTTAATCCCAACTTTTTTTATTTTCAATTTTGATCCACCATACTTTTCATCTTTCCCAAGTTTTTTGTTTCGTTCTAAATTTTGTGAGTTAACGCTCCGCAACGTGCGTGTGGGGTTCAACATTTTTTCGTATATTTTTTTCCCGTCTGACTGGCCCGTCGCGTCACATCTATTTTTCTGCGTTTGACAAGTTCGTCCAACACGCGGGTCCTGGATGGACTTAGTTATTTTTTTTCTATGCTTTACGTTTCGGTTTAATTTCTCAGCAACGAGCGTGCGTGATTCAAAGATTTTACGTCTACTTTTCGCTCGGCGTTATTTTTTTCCCGTTTTTATTTATTTTGTTCTTACGAGCTTTTCTGGTCTTGGTGGTCGCTGACAATGGTATAGTATTGCTACTACTTAACACAGTTTTATGACAACCGCTACAACGCATGAGCTTGTAGTAATAATAATTAAAGTGGGGACCAAAGAAAGAGAGAAAGAAGGAGGACAGGTGTGTTGATCGAGCGGTCGCTAATTCGTCTTTAAAAACAGGATGGTGGTGGTCACTATCCGTTTGATTCCCACACGCGTCGCCACAACCGGATTCCAAACCCATATTCCATTCTGATTTCCTACAAAACATTTCGATTCCGTCCAATAATACTCCTCTTCCTTTCTTTGCTACTCTCACTCTTTATCCACACCCAATTCGCTCACTGTACCCATGAATCAGGTCAGCTTTTCTCTTGTTTTACTAGCATTTTCAGATTATTTCTTCTGTGGGTGTTTTTTAAAGTTTGAATTTTGGTGTTTTTAATGGATGATTTTGTTGCCTTAATGCACAATTTGATGTTCAATTGTGAATCTTGAAGTCTTTTGACGCTTTGATTATACAATTTTATCAATTTATGTTGGGAATTATGATATCATGCGACTCTTGGAATGGGATCTTTGTGTTGTCTTTAGGATTAATGTGATTTAGTTCAAGGGGTTTGTTTGATGATTTTACAATTTAATGTTGAATTTTAGTGGGAATTATGATATCATGTGAGATTCTTGGAATCTTTGTGTTGTCTTTCGGATTAGACCATGTGTAGTGGTTAAACAATATAATGCCCCCATCATGGGGCGTTTTGCGCCATGTGGCAGCCCAGTCAGCAAGGGGCATTATTGGGCGTTTATACAAAATGGGTGTAGTGGGGATGTGGGGTATTATGTTAAATGAGATGTAAAATAATTAAATAAAAAAAAACCTCAAAAAATTCTTATTGGATAACATATAAATGAGATGGAAGATGATTGGAGAAGAGGATTGGGGCAAGGCGTTTTAAACATAACGCTTAATCAAATTTTTTTCAAAAAAAAACGCTCTAAAACGCCCCATGTAATGGGTTCCGGGCGTTTTGGGGCGTTATTTTGCAATTTTTTTTAAAAATCACGCCCCACTACGGGTGGTCTTAATGTGATTTAGTTTGAGGGGTTTGATGATTTAGACACTTTGATTTTACAATTTTGTGTTGAATTTTAGTGGGAATTATGATATCATGTGAGATTCTTGGAATCTTTGTGTTGTCTTTAGGATTAATGTGATTTAGTTCGAGGGTCTTGATGATTTCACCACTTTAAATCTTTAATGCACTTTTTTTTGAACGGCAAATTTGGATCACTGACGGGCCTGGAGTATTATCGTGCCACCAGCGGAACCACCCGATCATATCCATCTCCACTAGGCAATAATGCCTATACACCAATTCAGGAGGAAACCCAATAAATCTGGGAAAAACCCCCTTTGTTGGAATCGAACCCAGGACCTAAAGGTCACTAAGCCTTATCCCACCCCCAAGATGCCACTAGGCTATAAAGCCATGGACTAATATCGACTATCATGCGATTCTTGAAATCTATGTTCCGTTACTAATATGATCTAGTTCAAGGAATTTGATGATTTTGTCACTTCAATGCACAATTTTATGTCGAAAATTTGTGGGAAATTTAATATCATGCGATTCTTGAAATCGTCGAGTTGTGTCTAGTACTCGTTAGTGTTTTCTAGCGGGAATTATTGGGGCATTTTTATATTGTGTTAAATTTTTTTATAGGCTGAAGAAGAATCTTTATATCATTCTTTAGAGGAAGAAGCAATCGACGTTGACTGCCTACTTGTAGAACCACGGTCTGACCAAGTTTCCGTAAGTGGTGTATGGTGTTATGAAGAAGATAACCTCGGAAAATGCAACAAAACCGAAAACGATTCCTTTAATTTAGGTACATTTGTGTGATTCTAGTTATGTTGGAATAAACAAGAAAATAATTAGTGTTTGTGTTTCACTTATTTGCAGGTAAATTATGTTTGTTAACAGAATTAACTTCCTTAGTCCTATGAAATTGCAACAAATTCAACCGTTTCCGTTATTAGTTATGGCATCAATTGAGTATTAGCAAAGTGAAGCTAAATTTACCTTGTTATCTATTGTTATCAGTATTTTGGTGCACAAGGTTAGGGATGTTTACGGTCCGGTTTGGCTCATTTTGACTAAAATTTTGGGCCGAATCGCTAACTACGGTTTTGGAAAAAGACAAAACGAACTGGCCGGTTTTGGCGGTTTGATTCTTTTTAGATGAGGTTTTTTTTTTTTTTTTTTCAAACGAATAATTTGGTACTAAATTTTAAAAAGGAGTAAGTTACGTTTTTGGCCCTTGTGGTTATATCACTTTTACTATATTAGCCCAAAATAAGAATTTTTAACATATCTGCCCCCATGGTCTCTATAACTAACCATTTTGGCCCCTAAGCCTAACCATTTTATCCCCCATGGTCTCCATAACTAACCACTTTGGCCCCCATGATCTCTAGAATTAGGGGTCAAAATGGTTAGTTATAGAAACCATGGGGGCAGATATGTTAAAAATTCTTATTTTGGGCTAATATAGTAAAAGTGATATAACCACAGGGGCCAAAAACGAAATTTACTCTTTTAAAAAGTGATTGGGATTGTTTATGAATATAATATACACACATTACTTTCGATTCCTAAAATGAAAAAATGAAAGTAGTAGTAAATGTTGAGGGCGGGTTCGAAGTTCCTAACCGTAAATCGTCACCCCGTTAAAAACCGGACTGTATATATTCCAAACAAGTCACATTCTTGGTTTGGATGGTTCGGTCAGTTTCGGTCTATGCAGTTAATATCGGTGATATATCGGTTATATCGGTCATATCGGTCCCTAAGTAAAATATCGGTGTCAAATATCGGTCAAAACATCGGTACCGATATTATCGGCGATATTGACCGATATTTAACCGATATATCACTGAATTATTGGTGTTAAATTGCTATATATATAAATTCTGCATTATATTAAAATTAACCGATATCCCACCGATATCTCACCGAGATAACCTATATTTCAAATATCGGTCCTTTACCGATATCCGATATTTTACCGCATTAACTGCATAGGTTTCAGTGGTATAAAATTATGCATTATATTAGTACTATGTATGTTTAATTGCAACTTATACTGAAAGTTAGTTTTTACCTCTTATAAAGGTGGCCGAGCTTCGAATATAAACATGGAAGGTGTAGATACGACAAATCTAAATGTACGTCTTCTTATCCATCTAAAGTCACTATTAATATTCTTCTTTTTGGGCTAATCATGAGAACCCGTTAGGGAAAACTCACGGAGCTCCACCAATAACCAGTGGAAGCTGGATTCGAACTTGAGACCTCTTAATTCTTGTTTCGTTATTTAACAGGACTTGGTATTTATATTTATAAAATAACATATTTATAGGCACTTGACGTTTTGCCACATGAAGTTGGCGTCGGAAATTTTCTAACAACAAGCAACGTCTCGCCCTGTGATGATTATCTTTTAGGTGCTTCTCGAAAACCGTTAGCTATTTCCTCGTTATATTCACAATAATCACATTGTACTTATATATTTACGACCATTTTTTTTTTATTTTTTTTATTTACTACAGATTTTGGATTTGATCATGGTGCTTGTATAGGCTATGCTTCCAATGAGAGGTTACATGTCGGAAATTCTCAGTTTCCGATAAAGGGTAGTTTCGAGATAAAGAATTCATTGAGCGAAAACATTTCGGGAACCGAATGCCAGAATTACTTCCTTAGCAACTGCATTTCCGGAACATCAACTAACTCATCCGAGCCGAAAAGTTTAGATAGATTCGACGATTTTTCAAAATCTTTCATAAACCAAGATATGTTACCGCCTCATTTTTCACATAACGGGTTGGATATAGCCCCGTTTTGTAAAGACGGGCCCACAAGCACGGGCTCTGCTCAAGATCATGGTGAAGTTGGTGCAGTCGCACACAAAAGATCACGTAAGCCTACACAACGATACATTGATGAGTCATCGATTCTCAGTATGATAAACTCTAAGAAAAGAAGAGAAGCTTCTTCCGGGTGCAAAGGCAAACCGCCAGGTGTTCGACGTGTCAGAAGTAAAAATGAGGTCAAAGTCAAACCCAAAAATAAAATGGCGTCTTCGGATGTCTCTTTTGATAAAGCTATTCAAGTACCGTTTATTTCTCAAGCACCAACCGAATGCCGGAAAAGTGTTCCACCGGCTAAAGTAAGCAAATCTGCAATTTATTAAAAAGTTTTGATTTTTATTAATATGGTATTGTTTTGCTATTAACATGTAATACAAATGCTGTAGGCGTGTTTCTTTTCGACTTGAAATTCATCTTATACTTCCATTTTTATAGATGGTTACCAAATGTCGTTTTTCTGAAATTACAAAAATCGTCCTTTGTGTATGTCACTTATTGCAAACTGTGTCCTTTGTCTTCAATAATTACAGAAAACGTACTCGATGTTTGCAAACCCTTGCAAGTTATGTCCTTTAGCCCTAACTCAGTTAATTTTTGTGGTTAAATTTGACCAAATGGACCCCACATGAGGGTATTTTTGTGGTTAAATCTGACAAAATGGACCCCACATGAGAGTAAAATGACCAGAATACCCTCACGTGGGGTCCATTTGGTTAGATTTAACCACAAAAAATTAACTGAGTTAGGGCTAAAGAACATAACTTGCAAGCGTTTGCAAACATCGAGTACGTTTTCTGTAACTATTAAAGACAAAGGACACAGTTTGCAATAAGTGACATATATAAAGGACGATTTTTGTAATTTACTCATATTTTTTTAATTATTTTCTCCTTTGCGTGCAAATCTTTTCAGTATAAATCGCAACACTTCCTTTTGAGGATGTCCCATGAAATAAGTAACATTTTATTCTTTTCAATAAATTAATTACTGAGTAACTATTGAGGATGTCCCTGTGGTTTTTCAAAATTTTGGATTTGGTCCCTAGCTTTCCAAAAGTACACGGATGGTCCTCGTGGTTTGCACTTTGTAACGCATTTAGTCCCCAACGTTTGTCAAAAGTACATGGATGGTCCCTGTGGTTTGCACTTTGTAACGCATTTAGTCCATACCTTTGACCTCTTGAAACCTTAAGATTTCTTTGCTGGGGACTCAATGCGTTACAAAGTGCAAACCACAGGGACCATCCATGTACTTTTGGAAAGCTAGGGACCAAATCCAAAATTTTGAAAAACCACAGGAACTATCCGAATACTTTACTCTTAATTATTATAGAGGGTGTTTTGATCATTGACAAATGGTCAACCAACCTTCTTGAAGTCAAAAGTTACATTTTTTATGATCTAGTAATAAAAGAGTTAATTGCCCGGATGGTCCCTGTGGTTTCACGTTTTTTCATGTTTAGTCCCCACCTTTTGAAAATAGCATGTATGCTCCCTGTGGTTTGTCATTTTGTTACTCGGATAGTCCCCCAACATTTACTCTGGGGACTATCCGAGTAACAAAATGACAAACCATAGGGAGCATACATGCAATTTCCAAACTAACTGACATCTACTCGGGGACTATCCGAGTAACAAAATGACAAACTATAGGGAGCATACATGCTATTTTCAAAAGGTGGGGACTAAACGTGAAAAAACGTGAAACCACAGGGACCATCCGGGCAATTAACTCTTTTCTTTATGAAGATAATTTTCCGCATACTTGAAGTGCTATAGTAATTCGAGTAGCTAAGTTTTTAAAACATACGCGCTCTCAACTTTTAAGCAAGGATATAAAGTTTGAAATTTTAATTTCTTTTTTCACAGATTGAAAGCCGCATTGAGATATATTCGAGCGGATCTGAAGACGATTCTGAGGAGATAATGAGAAATATGACAAGTGGCAGTCAGAGGAAGCTTCATAGACTTTGGACCGTTTCAGAAGTAAAGAAGTTGATTGACGGTGTTGCTCATTTCGGGGTCGGGAAATGGACTCATATTAAGAAACTACTCTTTTCATCATCCATTCATCGAACGCCTGTAGATTTGAAGGTACTTTCATCTTTTCATCATGGACTTGTATCAACGAGTGGCTTTTTATGTAATTATAATTTAGTTTTTTTTTTCCTGCCAAAAGCATGTTTTCTATTCGTGTTTTTGTGACGTATTTTTTTCAGGACAAATGGCGAAATCTTTTGAAAGCAAGCCGTGCACTAAAGGGGAGTAGGATAGAGGTTAGTTATCCTTAGGGGTGTAAACAAGCCTAGAGGCTCGAGAGCTACTCGTGATCGGCTCGGTTAAAAGCTCGAACGAGTCGAGCCTTAACGAGCCCGAGCTCGAGCCTGAAATAGAGCTCGTTTAGTTATCGAGCCCGAGCTCGAGCCTGAAATACAAAGCTCGTTTAGGCTCGCGAGCCCAAACGAGCCTAAACAAAATTTTAGTTTTTTTTTATATATATAATATAATAATGATGATAACATTGGAGAGCCGAGCTCGAGCCGAGCTTTGGCTCACTTAATCGCTGTTGAAACGAGCTCGAGCCGAGCATTTAGCTCATTTAAGGCTGTTCTCAAAATAGCTCGAGTCGAGCCGAGCTCGAGCTTTAGGTTTTACTCGCGAGCCGAGCCCGAGCTCAGAGAAGTAGGCTCGAACCGAGCCGAGCTCGAGCTCGAGCTTCATAAAAACATAACGAGCCGAGCTCGAGCCTAGTCGGGCTCGGCTCGTTTAAAGAATTGAATGAGAAAACACAGAGAAGGAATTGATCAACCGAATCGTAACTGTTATTAGTTGATTAACTACCTTTATACAGCTCAACAACCGACCTAACAACTATCTTACAACCAACTACCCTCACTTTCTCTAATTGACCCACAAGTCCCTGTCATTAACAACTATAGCACAATTACAATTCAGCCCCTCAACATATCATTTAGCCGGCTTAAGATCCAAACGGTTTGGTTTTGGCTGTTTGGTTTGGAACTTGGTTGTGTAAATTGAACCATACGTGTAACTTTTATTATATACATATTTTTTGAAATTTAGAATTTGTAGTCATGTAATGTATTATACTCGAGAAATATCTAATCATTTTTAATTATAATTAGGGTAAATTGCATTTTACGCCCTTTAACCTTCAACGAAATTTCAGGCGTTGTCCTTTAACTAATGAAATTACATCGGATGTCCTTAATGTTCTAATTGTTTTACAGGCGATGTCCTTTCTCCCTAAAAAGATTACAAAAATAAAGGGCATCCGGTGTAAAGAAATTAAAACATAAAGGACACCGCCTGTAAAGAAAGAACAAAAAGGGCATCCACTGTAATTTCGTTAGTTAAAGGACAACACCTGAAATTTTGCTAAAACTTAAAGGACGTAAAATGCAATTTACCTTTATAATGATAATACAAATTAATGATTTTGAAATTAAATAAAAAATGTGGGTTCAAACCGATAAAATGTCTAACCCACCTAACCTAAGCCGGTTTGGTTTGTCAAGCCCGTAATTTTTTTGTAAAAACCTGTCGAAGTGGTTGTGAACACCCCTCTAACCCATTTTTCCTGTTTACTTGATAACTATTTTATGAAAAAGTTTTGACTTGTTATCCAAATGCAACTTGAATCGATATGTTTTTTTAACTGAGATCTATTACTGCAGGAGGATCACAAAAGAAGCCAGCCATGGCGACCTTTACCAAAGTCGATCTTGTGTCGAGTGAGAGAATTGGCGTCCGTTTATCCATATCCGCGTGAGAACAACAACTCAAAGATTTCCAAATCGAAAGTTGCGCTTGCACATCATGTTTCATCTCCTGCGAGGATCAAAAGTAATAAGGTTCCTGTTTCTTAATAAATAAAGTTTGTGTATATAAAACATATCCCATTGGAGGTGACCTTTATTTGAACATCTTGCTGAAGAAGTTCTAACTGAATGAAAATATATGATGCATACAAATAACTGTTTTCATTAGGGGTGAGCAAAAGGAAAAACCCGACCCGAGAACCGATCAAATATAAAATAGAGAACCGATTCACTACCCTAAATATAGGGTCGTTCCGGTCCATAGGTCCAAGTCGGGTTTCACCATGAAAAGAACCGAGAATCGACCCGACCCTATTTTATGTGAAAAATTGGAACCGATCTAAATACCTAGGTACTTGGGTTCGGGTCGGGTTGGGTATATTTTCGGTTCTCGGTTATTTTCGGTCCGGACCTAAACTTACTCACCCATAGTTTTCATTCTAAAGTGCACATGAAATAAATTTGCGATACGTGAGCATGTTTCTGAAACCGATAACGTAGGACTGTGTTTTGCATTGCGTTTTAAAAGTGATTATAAGCTATTTTAGTAACCGAAATATTATGTCCGGTTAAAGTAACTGTTAACCAATGGTTGCTTACGTGGCATCACTTTTTTCCCCTTAAAGCCCCTATAAAGGCCTCACATAACATGATCTGATATCATTTGTAACATTCGATCGCTCGTAATAAGTCGTATGACCGAAGTAATATTATAGCAATCAAAATAAGGAGGCGATTAAGTTATAGCAATTAAAGGAGTAAAGTGTAATTTTGGTCCCGTGGTTTATACCAAATTGTAGTATTTTACAAATTTAGAAAGTATTGTAAAAAATACCATTCAGGTTTATATTCGTTGCGATTTTAGTCCACTACACTAATGGTCATCCAAATCTCTGTTAAATGCTGGTTATATGCAAAACATGTGATGGGTAAAATGGTAATTTTAATCTTCAATACATCATCATCATCATACTCAGTAAATCTCACCAATAGCAAAGCTAATGTAGGGTCTGAGGAGAGTAAGATGTAGACAGAGTATGGCATGGGTTACTTCAGCGCCGTAGCGTCTGGTACTCGAACATTGGCTCGAGGCATTTTCTCTACCCCTTCTTACCCTGAAAAAGCAAGGTCACCTTACGTCCTTGAACCGATAACCATCTTTCAGCTAATAACCTAGCCTCCTCCGTCCCTCGGGACCAACAAGGGGTAGTACAGGAATATTCACCTGTTGTCCATCGACTACGCCTTTCTGCCTGATCTTAGGCCCTGACTCACCCTCCGTGGACGAAGAACAAGTCATTGCTGAGATTCGCGCAAGAACATCCACTTTGAATTTGAAAGAGAAGGTTGGAAAACATATTTATTCCGACTCAGATGGGTTCGGGAGTTCCTCTATGCAATCCTTTTCTTTCTTCTTGTTGCTGCATATCTCGTTTGTACACATCTTCTCTTTGTTTTCGGGTCCTTAAAGGAAGGGCCAAAAAAGGGGGGCAACGGGTAGGAGAAATGGAGGATTGGGCTTTAGAAGGGTTTGGCGTTGCTTCGCCTGGACCAATAGGGAAATCCCAATTCATTGGGCCTTACCTCTACCCCGTAGGAATAGAGAGGCTGCTTCCAGTTCCTCCTCTTTTAATATTATTTTTACGAAATTAGTAAAATAACGTTAAAATCTTTTCACACAAATTCTTCATAATTTATTTTTATTGTTAGCAATCACATTTGCACGGATCACATATCTTGTTCTCAACCAACTATCACACGCTTCAAAGAGAACCATTGAACGGATATCTATAGGAACGGATATTTGTAGGAGATGGGTAACAAAGGTTGACCATAAGTTGTTTAATCATTTAAAAGAGAAAGAAAATAAAGATTAAATTGGTATAAACGAAAAAAGTCACCTTTGTAGTCGACGAAGTGGTGATGGCTTTTGCTTTGAAGAAGTATTAATAGGGGAACATATTATTGATTAAATATAATTTGAAGTTTAAATATTTTGAATATTTTATTTAATCTTCACAATCCAGTAATCGATTATTGATATTGTTTTTTCACTTTGCAAATTGTCGATTTCTAATAAATTAAATAAATTAGGAAGAATTTGTGTGATAAGGATTCTAAGGTTGTGTACTGGAGTTAGAATTACCCTTTTTACCCATCACATCTCTTGTACGTGACTAACATTTAACAAAGATATGGATAGACATTAATGAAGTGGACTAAAATCGCAACAAATATAAATATGTGTGGTGTTTTTTACAATACTTTTCAAATTTGTAAAATACTACAATTTGGTATAAAACCATAGGGACCAAAATTGCAGTTTACTCCAATTAAAGTAGACGTGTATGCATGGTAGACGTGGCACATACCTAAACCGTTGATTAGTCAAGGGGCGTAGCTTAGTGTGAAGTAGGGGGTGCAACCCCCCCCCCCCCCCCCCCTTCTCCCACGATGTTTCGGTTAGAAATGTAAATTTTTCTATTTTTCATCCGAAAATTTAAAATTATATAGGATTGTCCCCCCAATTATTTCGCCTAAATATTTATACAATATATAAATTGGGTCATATAACTTTTCGCTCTTTTGGTCAAGCTCCGTCAGTGATTAGTCAAATCAAGAGGAAGTGAAAAATCAAAAATGATTTCCATTTGGAGCAACCACCGTAGTAGCATGGGGTCGTCTGCAGCAGAACGGGGCATGGCGAGAATTAAAAGTCATAGAAGATTTTTAATTTCTAGATCCATCACCTGACAGCTAATCATAAATGTCTCAAATAAATTATTGTCATCCGTTGTTTTTTTCTATATTTATTTTCACAAGTAACACTCTTAATTGGTGTAGGTTTTAGTATCGTGGTAAACACTGCCATAAAATTTACGATCTTATGGTTGGAATTTTGTTTGTGACTAAATGTCATCTACGAGCCAACAGGTCAAGTTACCAACGTTGTTGTTTGCAATCACAGGCATGGACAGGGGTGGACCTATGTTACGAGGAACGGGGTTTCCGGACCCCAATCTTTTTTTAAAAAGTAGTAGAAACGGTATATAAAATTGTCTATGGACCTCATAAAATAATTTAGTTGGACCCTAAAACAATGAAAATGAGCCTAGTGCAGTGGTAAAACCCCTTGTTTACACACAGAAGGTACCTGTATCTTCGTTTTTTTGTGTTTTTTTTTTTTTGGACCCCATTGTCCAAAAATCCTGGGTCCGCCACTGGGCATGGGTGGCCTTTCGCCAATAGGTGTACCAGGTGGCCAGACTTTGTTGGATGTAGGGTTGTTTACGAACCAAGCAGAAACCAAGCGGATCTTTGCTCATGTTTGGCTCGTTTACAAATCGAACCGAGCGGAGCAGCTCATTTAAAACCGAGTCTCAAATCAAACGAGCATTTTCCGAGCAGTGAATATTCCAAGCGAGCACCGAGCGATTTTGACAACTGCGTCGAGCGATTTAAATTTGCGGAGAGAGATAGTGACAATGTTGAGTCTCAAGTTTTTATGTCTTTAAAACATGCACATTTAATGACATAATATTTTTCTTATAAAGACAATGTTGTGGCCGATGAGTCGATGTTCATATTACACGAACAACGACGTTGAGAGCAGGAGACGGTCGATTTAGGGTAACAACATGAGACATTGAGGGGATGAGCAGACTGACGTGCTTAGCGGTTTAGAGTTTAACTTTTAGAATTGGTGTTAAGTTTTTTATTGGTGTGATTAGGCTAGTACGTACGTATAGATATAGTTGTAAAATTTGTATATCGTGGACCAAAATCTAAGAGAGTGGTATATATAAAACTATAGATTTAATTTATATTTATGTATATATGTATGTGTGTATGCGTATATATGCGTATATACGTGTTTATATGTGTATGACACAGTATGTGTATATGTATATGTATACTAACAAAAATAATAATTCGAGCCGAATCGATTCGAGCAGACCTTTGCTCATTCTTGGCTTGTTTACAAACCGAACCGAGCAGAGCGGCGAGCGGTTTGAACGGTCCTAGTTGGATGTTCAAAAAAATATATAGTAGATGTGTGAGTTTGCCGTTTCAAAAATATATAATCAAATATTTACTAAAATAGTATATTTTAACAGTTTTAATCATTTTAATATGCATTTGCTATCGTTATATAAAAAATAAGAAAAAAAATAAGTAAATCTAGTGTCATGTGGCATGATTTTCTAACACCCAAACTAGTTTTTTCCTGCTTTTTTTCATTGGCCTACTTGATTACAACCTGCGGTCTGTTTCTTTTGAAATTTCCCAATCATTTTCTTATTTTTCTCAGCAATCAAATCACTGTTTCTTTATTTTCCTCTGCAATTAAATCACTGTTTCTTTATTTTCCTCTGCAATCAAATCACTGTTTCTTTATTTTCCTCTGCAATCAAATCACCGAAGAATCGTTAATATTTATTTAATATTATACAGGTTTCTAACCTAGTGATATTAAGTATTCTAAATGTTTTCAACATTAAGTATATTTTTTCTCATATTAGTATGCAAGAAATTGAAGATGTAGTTTGATCAAATTTGATA
Source organism: Helianthus annuus (assembly GCF_002127325.2). NCBI lineage: Eukaryota > Viridiplantae > Streptophyta > Magnoliopsida > Asterales > Asteraceae > Helianthus > Helianthus annuus. Next base: position 179,309,228 of record NC_035443.2, on the reverse strand, counting down.
GAGAGATTGTAATACCTTAATTAAATTCTATAGGAGGGACAAGAGTACCAACCTCAAATGCCACCAATATGTTTGAAGTACATTAGCTATGGTTGAGCTGAAAACTTCATAATTGAGTGTAGGGGCGTAAACGTCCCAACATAGTTTAAGTTCGTCTAAGTTTGACCTCGGATTATTTAGAGCACTATTTCTAAAGCTTGAGCTTGGCTTGACTTGTTTATTAATTAATTATTTATTATGTTTATGTAAATTTTTTAAATATTATTATTTGTTACTATAAATTTTATATATAACATAATATATAATATTAAAATATTTTTATCATAATTTTGTATATAATAATGAGTAGCATGTTATAAGTGAAATAAAAGTTATACAAAAACAAAGTCGTTTAGTTTCACGGGCCTGATCAAACTCATACCGAGAAGCTCAGGCTCGAGCTTGTTTATTAAATAACCACAATGTAAAGTCAAGCTCGTTAAAACTCGAATCAACTCAGGCTTTTAACGAACTGATAATAAACGTCGTTGACTCGTTTACACCTCGCTTAGCTAAGTAAGGTTGGGTGGGAGGAGTCCTTGTCACACCTCAAGTAAATAAAAACACATATTCCTTTATAGGTAAAACACACAATATTAGTTGAGATAATGGTGTAATAGTAATAACAAAGAGTCAAATAGTGAAAGCATGTTACTTTTTTCTTTTTTTGTGAAAAATCAACATACAATTGTGAAAAGTCTCAATCAACATGATTGGAAGTACTACTTGTATATGACCTGTTGATGTTGGATTTCAACCGACCAACTGATGAACAAATGAATCAGTTGGCTGGATTTCATTTATGCAACTCATGAGTCATGAACCCAAGGGGGTCTCCCCACACCTTTATCTCAAGCTGGCGATTTGATGTACACATGGTTCGAACCACATCGTCTCCATGTAATCATAATAGTTTTAACGGTTTAACAGTTTTGACCGAATTTCTTAAATTTAGTTTTTTTAAACATAAAATACATGTAAAAACATGGTCCTTAACTTGTTCGTGTTCGTTTGTTAAGAAATATATGTGGCGTTTATGAACACTTACCGAATGAGATTTTATGTTATGTTTGTTTGTTAAGTATAGGTAAGGAACGAAAACGGACGTTGACGAACACATATGCACACAAAATAATATTTATAAACACAAATGGAAACAAATGAACACAAACAAGCGTTCATAACATAATATATAATAAACGGACTCTTCTTAAATATTTTATTTGTCGGGATTTTGAAGTATGTAAATAAAATATAAAAAACTAAAAACACTAGTGAACTATCAAACACAAGTGAACACGTTACCGAACGTTCACGAACATAAATGAAGAACGCGGCCTCCGTTCATGTTCGTTCATTTAACTAAACCAACGAAATTTCTTGTTCGTGTCTGTTTGTTTAATAAACGAACGAACTTCCCGCCAAACGATTCACGAACTGTTCGCTAAAAGTTTGGTTCGTTTGCAGCCCTATATAGGAATTCTTCAGCCTTAATGCCCGGCTTTTACTTTCAAACTACCAAACAATATATGACAGTTTGGTGGCTTTAGGAATCCCAGAACCGTATCATTCTAGGTTATATCATTATGTATCAGATATTAGATCAATCGAAACCTATACAAAGACTTGTATAAAACAAGTGTTACGACCCTAAGATCTATAAACGTAATTTTAAAAGACTTAGTTTTGCTATTCAAAAAAGGCTAGTGACGCAGCTTGTTATCTGTTTACTTTTTACTTCGATATATCAAAAACTTATCGATAAATGAATATTGGCATTATTTGATTAAAAGAAAACACTAAATTTTTATAAAGGGTGTCACTATTGGCACACCCATTTGCCTATCTACATACCTTAAAAGATTTTTTTGTCCTTATATGCACACCCTGCAATGTCGAACTGTGGCCAAAACGCGGTGTTTTGATCCGGTTAACCTAACAAAGACTGACGGGTTTCTGACGGGTCTGTTGACCGGACCAAAACGCCGAGCTTTGGCCACGTTTTGGTCCTGTCAACCAGACAAAAGACTGACACCCGGTCTGGTTGACATGACCAAAACACGGCCAAAGCTCGGCGTTTTGGTCCGGTCAACAGACCCGTCAGACACCCGTCAGTCTTTGTCTGGTTAACCGGACCAAAACGTCGCGTTTTAAACACAATTCGACACTGCAGGGTGTGCACATAAGGACAAAAAATACCTTAAAAGTGAAAGTTGGGTACGGGTATGTACAACTGTACAATTTTCTTTTTTAGTATTTGTGCGACAAAACATGCACAAGTGGATAATAAAGTGGATCAATACCCATCTTGATGACACTTGGGGCATACTACTATTAAGCGGTACGGTACAACCTAAAAGTGCATGTGTGACAATCATTCCTACTTTTAAGTGGTACGGTACAACCTAAAAGTGCATGGGTGACCATCATTGATCAAGATAAAATTAGGGATCTAAAAAACCTTACACAATCCGAGTATTTGAAATATGAAAATATCCGAGACAAGTATTTGAATATGTGATTGATAAAAGAATTTAGCGGGTTAGGATACGGGTATGATAGTAGGTGATATTTGACCTGATTACACGAATTTATATACTTGTTTATCCGAATCATATGTCTGAAAATTCTAATTTTTATTTTCCATTGATCCTTATTTACTCTTTTTCTTAATTTCCGAGTGACAAATGAAATTTTCTTTTTATCTATGTTTGATGGTATTATTTAGGTTTTATGTGCTATATAGTATGAAGTTATCTTTTGAGATTTATGTTAGCATTAATTTATATGTCTTACATATTTCAAACATTTTGTGGTGATGTTATATGCATGTATTTTTTATATTTAATTTCTTGTAGTTGTTAGTAACATCCAAACTCTAATAAGGCATTCTAAAAATGTCATATGGCAATTTCTCATGCTATCTAATTATAATATTAAATTAAGACTTTTAATTTTTTATTTAAAATAATTTATAGATAATAAATTATAAATATTATATAGATAACTGTGAAAATATTTTGTTATCATTAACAAATAAATATATTTTACTACTTTTAAAGAATTTAATATTCAACTGAATATAGATAACGATTAAACATAATAATATATAGTTATACCTTTTATATTAATGTATATTTTAAATTTATAATGTTATTGATATTTTTGAATAATGAACTAATATATTAAAAACTAAAATTTCCCCTATATTAATTTACACTTTTTCTCTCCCTCACTAAAACACTATTCAATTTTCTTTAATTTTATTGGTACACCTTCTACATTCTCTACTCTCTATTTCTCTCATTCTTTAACTTATTCTTTAACTTATATTTCTTTACACTTTTTCTTAGCATACGGTACTTAAAAGCTCATGAATATTACCAAACTTTACTCATGAATATATACAAACTTAATTTAACAAACTAATTCTATGTGTCTTTTTTTCATTTTAAAATATTTCTTTTATTGATATACTGATATGAATTTTCTAAAGGTTTTATTTATTTGTATAAGGTTTCAAATATTATCGACAGCCTTGCCACAACATACGGGTTTGTGACGGTTTTGTTTTTTATATGAAGTTTCGAATAAAGTTACATATGTTATCAACGACCTTTTCAACATACAAGTTCGCTAAAATGTTAGACGTTATTCTTTTTATTGTTTTACTTCCCCGCGCAACGCGGGGGTCTCAAATACTAGTAATATACTTAATACTTAAAACTTTATAGTTTATTCAGTTTTTCGCATATTTTTTAGTATTCAACTCGTGTAATACACGAGCTATTATGATATTTTAATGTTTCTAATTAACATATGCTGGTTTTTGTTAAAAATTCAAGTTAGTTGTGCGAACTATCATATGATAATAAAAATACGTCACACTATTTGAAGTTTTTTATATATTATATAACTATATCGTTTCTATTCTACAACTCCGTGTGATACATAAGTCTATAACCTAGTTGGATTGTATAGAAAAAATTATGTTAACATTTAGAAGCCTCACCGGCGATAATAACAAAAAGTGAAAGTGTGTTAAGATATTTGTATGAAAAATCACCATTTAGATATAAAAATTACTAAAGTTGTGAAAAGTCTATAGGCAAGACTGGTAGTACTTGTATATGACCCATTAATGTAGGATTTCAACCGACCACTGCCTGACCTCACCTTTAACCACAAGCTGGCGATTTGACCCACACATGGTTCGAACCACACCATCCCAATCCAAACTAGTATATTGTTTCCCTTGTGATTGTGACTTCCTAATTGCTTTTTTTACGATAAATTTGGATCACTGACGAATCACTGAAGTATCATCGTGCCACAAGCGGAACCACGGTTCACCCGATCATATCCATCTCCACTAGGCAATAATGTCTATACAATAATTCAAGAGGAACCCCAAAAAATATGAGAAAACCCCTTTGTGGGAATCGAACATATATGATCCTATTATATAAACTTGATCGAACATACTAAACCCGTTGAATGACTATATCAAACTAAATAGGTTAAACCGATGCAACTGAACTGATTTTGACGATTTGATAGTTACAGCCCGAATTTCTTTAATTTTCTCTTTTAAACAAAAGTAAATGTAGAATTCTTTAACCATAAACCATAATGTGAACATAGAGGTTTTTGTAGGACTTAAATGACTGGTTTTTTACTTTCAAACTACCGTCCATCAACTTAAAAAAACATATTAAATACCATCATTGTGGATTAGGATCAAATACAAAGGATCCTAATTGTAAGAAGTGCAAGAATAATTTATAGAGTGACAAGTGTCCAAAAAAAAAAAACTCTTAAACATCCACCACCACCAAAACCCTAAACCCCCACCCCCCCTTTTTTTTGCCGGGGGGGGGGGGGGGGTGTTTAGTTTTTTTTAGGTTTTTTTTTTTGGGTGTGGGGGGGGGGGGGGTTTAGGTTTTTTGGGGGTGGGGGGAGTTAGGTTTTTTGGGGGTTTTTTTGGTGAGGTATAGTTTTTTTTTGCCCGGGGGGGGGGGGGTGGGGGGGGGAGTTAGTTTTTTTTAGGTTTTTCGGGGTGGGGGTGGGGTGGGGTGGGGTGGGGGGTTTAGGTTTTTGGGTGGTGGTGGTGGGGGGGGGGTTAGGTTTTTGGGTGGTGGTGGGGTGGGTGGGGGTGGGTGTTTAGGTTTTTGGTGGTGATGTAGTGGGTTTAGTTTTAGCTTATTGGACACTTGTCACTCTATAAATCCTTCTTACACTTCTTACAATTAGAAGCCTTTGTAGAATAACTTGACCCCATCATTGTATATCTAATGTTAGACCAAACAAAACCCGCAATAGAATTTGTATAAAAGGCAAGTGTTTAAAACAAAGACAAAGGATCAAATACAAATACGTTTATCGTTCAAAACGTACGAAGAGTGTGGAAAGGTAAAAAAAACGCGGTGGTATTTTCATAATTATTTAACTCGTAAGGTAATTATCAAAATTACTCTACAAATGATCCTGTAAGGTAATTTTATAAAATGACCTTTTAGGTTAATTTGACCTTGTAGGGTAATTTTGTATGGTATTATAATTACTCTCCAAATGATTTTGTATGATAATTTTGATTTTGTAGGGTAATTACGAGTAAAATAATTACGAAAATGTCACAACATATTTTACTTTTTCATGTCATTCGTACATTTTGTATGATAAGTCTATTTGTAGGGGATCTTTACTCTATAACAAAATAACACGATTGAAAACTAAATTCATGTGAATCTTGAAAGTGAAAGTTGGGTACGGGTATGTACAATATTTTACTTAATAAACTTAAATCATACGCGTGTGTTAATGTGTGTGGGTGGTTGTGGGACAAAACAAGCACAAATGGTTTATAAATTGGTCAACAATCATCTTGTGACCCTTGGGGATTCCTACTTTAGAGTTGTACGGTACAACATAACATTGCATGTGTGACAATCATTGATAAAGATACTCGTGGATGTGATGCCCATCACCCCCAATCCTTGATTGCAATGGGTAAGATCTTTTCCACTCACAATGGATCACACTCATTACAAATACCATTTGGGTTTTCATTATATACTATTTTGAAATTGTTTAAAGTGTGTATCTAGTTTTGTTTATGTAAATTTCAGGCACGATAAAAGACGTCTTCTAAAAGTTAGTGAAACAATAATACCCATGTATCTATAAAACCAACGATTTGATATGAAGACGGATGTTTTTTTTTTTCATTTTACCGTGTATGACATATCAAATGCTGTCTATATGCATACTTTAACGAATTACAATATACTCTACACTAAGAAGGCCCACATTGCCTCATGTTTTGGGGCGATCTTGAGCCCTCATGGAGGAGATGGCAGCGATGTGAAGAGGGGGGGGGGGGGGGGGGAGGTGCAACCCAACATGGCGGGGTTTGTGGGTTACCCCATCAGTGATGCTCTAAAACAATGTTGTTTTCAAGATTGAAAAAGATAAAAGTTGTTCACGTCTAATTCAAAACCAAACCACAAACCAACTTTGAAAAAGAAAAAAAAATAAAATCCATAGACGGTTCTTAAACCAGTGTAGAAGAGGTTTTGTCGGTTTTTTCCCAATCCGATTTTCAAAAATTAATAAAAAGAGATTATTATTAAGGTTGAACACATAGCAAACTTTTCTAGAAAAGGAAGGACATAACAAAGCTAAATGGGACAAGCACCAAAAAGTTCCCAATTGAAAGAACCAAAGTGTTTGATAAGAGTGAGGATATTGATAACTAAAGGGTCAATCCTCAACTCAATTTCAAACCTCTCCTAAACCTCATTCATTGAACCAAATCAATCCATTGACTAAATCACTACATATTAGAAAAAGAGAACCAAAATAGCTTATGGCCCACCAACTAGTGTTGACTCAACTTAACATGTCATATGGTTCAACACTTCAACCCTCAAATTTGCACTTAGTTTATTGTATAAGAATCAAGATATATAGAAGAATGACACCTTGCATTTTTCAATTTATATTCAATAAAAAGTAAGAAAAAGAGATGCAAAGGAGACCCACAAGTTGGGAGGTAGAGCTAGATAAAAAGATAGTATTGAAGGCATGGGGATAGGGTTCTTGGACAAAGTGCAACACCTCACTTACATGTTCCTTGAAGATATTGTAAAATAATATTACACATGTGAAAGTGGGTTGGGAAGAAATTATATTATATGTAAAAAAAGTAAGATATTTGAATCATGCCAAACACTTGTTCGTACAAATTCGTATCACTATATGTTAGTAAAATATAATAAAAAATGTAACAATAACACAAACAAAAAACTCCATGAATGCATATATTTAAACTACCACCATTGCAACTAAAGATCATAACCACATATACCTTCCACTCCTATCACATTTTCCCATAACCTCTTCAACATATAATAATAAGGAAAATATTTGTACCAAGACATGAAAAAGGAACCAACTTATAATTTTTATAAATATATTCACTTTGCGCGAAAAACACAAAATTGTGAATCAGTTCTCACGCTTCTCGTGGATATTTAAATAAGCTAAATGTATAACGTTGATTAACAACTATAGAACTGTTTATATATGCACGTTGTGAATCAACGTTACAAAGGTATACAAACATCACACATATATAAAAATATAATATAATAAAATAAACACGTATACCCTTTGTCACTTCATCTCGTCCCCCTCGATGTTGTCTTTTCCCATCTTGAACTTCACTTTCACACACATGGCATATGCGTGTATCAATTCAAGTATATTCACATAATCATGATTTAAATAAATACGTAAATAAATGCAATGATTTTTTATTGGTTCTCACAGTTTTCGCAATTCTTGCGTTATTTTTGTGTTGAACCCTCCCTACCTAAATCTTATTATATATTCTACATTTAATGTTCCAATAAATCATGAGATACTCAACCTCACTAGCTCAGCACTATATATGATCACTTCAACCTCCATACCAACAACACAATATCTCTCTTTATTACACACACAAAAATATATACACCGATATATACGCAGGCGCATATACGTTTAACGATGCAGAGCGATAAGGTTCTAAAATCATGGATTAAAAAGTGGAAAAAGATGAACAATGGCGGAATCATACCGTCATCCGAAAGCTGTGACAAGTGCTGCCAATGGGTGTTCAGATGGCCGTTATCGATGAATGAAGAAGACGAAACTTCGATTCCACGAGATGTTCCGAAGGGTCATATGGTGGTTTACGTAGGCAAAAACCAGCGGAGGTTTGTGATCAGTGTGAAACTACTAAAACACCCTTTGTTCAGTGCGTTATTAGATCAAGCTCGAGAAGAGTATGACTTCAGTACTGATTCTAGACTCAGTATTCCTTGTGACGAGGATACGTTCCTCAGTGTAGTACGCTGTGCCACGTCACCGCATGATCGGAGAATCCCTCTGTGTCTTTGACCTTTTAACTCAAATGAATTGTTCCTGCAGTATTTTTATATGCATTCATGTAAAGAGAGAGCGTAATATTGTATGCGACTAGCTCGTAAATCTAGTTTGAGAAACGAAACCTGTTTTTTTACGGGTTTAATTTGTTAAATTGAGATATCAATGATCAGTAAAGACAGTCGATGTATGATCATGTACACACCTATTTCTGCAGCATTTACAATCACATAAAAAAATAAATAAATAAATAAATAAATAAAAAACTAAAAACTAACTTCCAGAAGTACCAACTTTTATTTATTTTTTGAGTTAATTACTGTTTTCGTCTGTGGTTTGTCAAAAATCACTATTTCAGTCCATTAGTTTAAAATTTGCGATTTCAGTCCCTGTGGTTTCACTTTCGTAACCATTTCAGTCCCTGTGGTTTCACTTTCGTAACCATTTCAATCCATTATTCTGTTAAGTACAAGGACTGAAATGGTTACGAGGTGGACTGAAATGGTTACGAAAGTGAAACCACAGGGATTGAAATCGCAATTTTTAAACTAATGGACTGAAATAGTGATTTTTGACAAACCTCAGGGACAAAAACAGTAATTAACTCAAAAAAAAAAAAAAAAAAAAAAAAAAAAAAAAAAAAAAAAAACTAAAAACAAATTTCCAGAAGTACTAACTTTTATCTCTTTTCTTTTTAAACCGTTAACTCACGCACCCACTAATCCTACTCCTAAATCTACACCTTTGTCCACCATGGGCAACCGTAAGCTGATAATATGCAATATAGAATTTTTAACTATTAAAATGAGTTTTCTCGTGATCCCTCCCCATGCCATATAACCGCTCATCACTAATGTTGTAACATAAGTCGGGTACTACTAAAAACTACAGAAACTGAGTGTTACCGACAAACAATGCATATTGAGAAACAAATTAAAAAAAATACAGATTTTTCAAATGCACTCACCGACGAAGGCTATCTTCAATCTTCGTCATGCGAGACACTATGGTTCTTCCCTTCACAATTCATCATCCAAAATATTAGTTATTTTGAACCTGCATTCTTCTTTTGAGTGTACACAAATGTATGAAAAAATCATCAATGCATTTAAGGATAATTTAATTCAAAACCTTAAATTATCCCAACCAGTGACTAACCAATTTATCGGTTGTGTACAGGTAAAATAGTATTTGATACAGCAATCACTAAACATCAAAGCGAATAAATAGCGCAATATTTGGTACGCATGTAAAATAGATTTGATATAGCAACCACTAATCATCAAAACGAATAAATAGTGCAATATTCGGTACACAAGTTATTAATCATCGTTACAGAGTAATGTTTGACGATGGTTTCTATTACCTCCGATGTACCAAGGCACACATGACATGATATTAGCTTATCCGAAGAATCTTAAAATTGCATTCAATCATGGTCATGGGCGAAGCTTTTAAGGGGCGGGAGGGGGCGGCCAACCCCTGAACTTTTCGCTCAGTAGTGGAGAGTATGTAGTTTTCGTATAGAAACTTTTGGGTATATACGTTTTCGACCCCCAATTTTATGGAAATTTTTAGGTCCGGTGACTTCCGCCCCTCCGTTTAGAAATCTCAAGCTTCGCCACTGATCATGGTGGGGTTGATCACCAATTCACTACAATTTTGTACTTTTCGTCTAGTGAATTCGAAAGACTCAAAAACAAAATTGATATCTTACTCATAAATTACGTAATTTTGACTAAGCTTATGTGAAGTCAATAATATTATCAACAAAAATAACAGCGTACCAAATGATCGACGGAATCCACAGTTACTCAAGAAAGAATTACAATATATCTTTTATATTCAAAATATAGAGGAAGGTTAACGTACATTACGGCTTAACATACATCACGTACGACAGGTAATTACGCACGTTCATTTTAAAATCACGCACGTTATAACTCAAAAATCCAAAATCACGCATGTTGAAACACAATAATCACGCATATTGAAAACATTAATCACGCATGTTATAGAACAAATCACACACGTTGTCGTACGTGAAGTACGTTAAGCCGTAATGTACGATATACTTTTTCTCAAAATATATTGATGTAAAGCAGGAATAAAAAGATGCGATAACCTAACATATAAAACAATGCTTTAGCACTACAAGGGGAAAAATATACACATGTTATATCTGCCTCATGATAGAAGTACATATGATACAAAACATCAAAACGGCGTAAAAACAATGGCAGCGCTAAATCACATTCGCTAAAATACAATCAACACGTAAAGCACTGAAGATTACCGCTTCACTTAGGAACTCACATTCCGTGGATTGGAAGCAAATTTCAAGATAACTTTAACCGCGAATCATCTAACATCTTCGAGCAATTGTTCAAGCTCTCTTTGACCGAATGGCGTTCCACTAGAATTAGCATCTTTTGATTTAACGGAAAAGTAGTACAGAAGCCACGCGACCATGAAATAAACCTCCATAAAAGACTGAAAAGCGGAAGCGAACAACTTCCCAAATAAATGCGACAATGCCCATTTTGCAAACGACCCGCAAATGATACCTTCTAAACATTTAAGATTGATCGCGGGATGCAACATTAACGACAACAAATGACACCCTTCTTTCACAACGTCCCTAACGCTTTTTCGGGTATCTACCATCGCGATCCACGCATCAACCGCAAAAACAAACGAGATCAACGTATCCAACAAGAACCACGACAACAAAAACCCGTAAATCTCCCTCTCGAACCCTTTCACCCAAGGCGACCCCACCGAAAAAGGCATCAACTTTAACCTAACAAATATCTTAAAAAACAGATACTGATCCTCAATCTCTCCAAAAAACCACACACCCAAAAGCTGCGTCAGCGCGTCCCTAACCGCCCATCGCATAACAATATACCCCGATAACCGTTTCAACCCTAGATTCGACCCGTCCCATAACGTCCGGAAAAACGACTTAAACCCCTTTAACAAATCATTCACCACTACCACAAAAACAATCCCAAGAACCCAAGCATAAGTAACAACAAACCCGAAAATCGCAAACCCGTATGAAGCAGACAAAACACTAAGCAAAAACAACAAAGCAGTCATCTCATGATGTTCAAGCTCAAATCTTTTTAAAAAAAGCTGCAATTCATCAAACTCATCAACACCCTCTTCCTCATTTTTCTCATTTTCATTTAAATTAGCATCAGTTGTCTCCATATGATCACCAATCTCAATAAAGTTAACAACTTTAAACATAATCTTGGAACAAGAACGTATAATTTCAAAAACCCTAATCCCATTATCCACCACAAGGTTAGAAAACCCTAATTTGGGGTCAAAGGCGTTGAAAAATAATAAAGTGGAATTGGGTTGAGGGGTGGGGTTGTTACCGAAGAAGCGGTGATCAAGATCTTCATCGCCGGAGAAGAAGGGGTCGTCTAGGGTTCCGACGCGGGTGAGGTGGAGGAAGGGGCGGCGGTGGCGGTGGTGGGGGTGGGGTGAGGCGGTTGAGGCGAGGTGGAGGCGAGAGAGGAGGGATTTGATTGATGGGTCGTGGTCGATGAAGGAAGTGAGAGAGTGAGTGGCGGTTTCGACGTTGGAATGGAGAGAGAGGAGGAGGAGAGAGAGGAGGAGGAAGGTGGTGAGGTGGGTGGAGAGGATTGTGGTGGTTTGTTTGAGGATTTGGGTTGTGGTGTGGTGGTTGATTGGTGGTGGTGGTGGTTGTTGTGGTGGTGGAGGGTGATCCATGATGGTGGTGGTGGATCTTGGATTTGTCTTTCTTGAATGTTATTGTTTGTGTTGTTAGGCTTTTCATAGGATGGAATTAGGGGTGTTCAAGATCGGATAATCCGGTTTTCGGATATCCGAAAATCGGATATCCGTAATTTCGGATAGTGAAATATTGACATCCGAACCCGAATCCGAATATCCAATTTTTTATTTAATTTTTATTATTTTTATTATTTTTTAATATTTAGAACCGGATTTTTCGGATAGTTTCGGATATCCGATTATAAATTTCGGATATTTCGGATATTTTTTTGGATATTTCGGATATTTTTCGGATACTTCGGATATTTTTCGGATATTTCGGATATTTTTCGGATACTTCGGATATTTTTCGGATATTCGGATATCCGAAAAAAATAAAAATTAAATTTTCGGATATTTTCGGATAATCCGATTATCCGAAAATTCTCAAAATCACTATCCGAATCCGAATCCGAATTTTCGGATTATCCGATTTTCGGATATCCGAAAATTCGGATATCCGAAAATTCGGATATTTCGGATATGGATTTTCGGATATTTCGGATTCGGTTTCGGATTCGGATTTTTTTGAACACCCCTACATGTCGTAATCTAATTTGCTTATATTTGTGTATTATTTTTGGCTCTCTTTCACCAAAGTCCCCTAGATTTGCCACCGGATGTGTGTTTTATACGTTTGAATCGCCAAAGAAAACCTTGACATATATCCCCTTTTGTAATTATACTTTACGTGATGTGTGTGTATAATGTGGTGTTGGTCGAGGCTGTGTTTATGTGCAAGTTTCTATGTTGGGAACTTGTGATGTTATGATTCTAACTTAGGGACAAAGAGGCGAAAGATAGAGTAAATTACAAAGTTCGTCCTTTATGTATGTCATTTATTACAAAGTATGTCCTTTATCTTTAATAAGCTCAGAAAACATACTTAATGTTTGCAAATCCTTACATGTTACGTCCTTTAGTCCTAATCCAGTTACTTTTCATGGTTAAATTTAACTAAGTCAGCCCCACATAAGGGTATTTTGGTCATTTTATCATAAATATTAAAATAAATAATCATCAAAAACAATAAATATATACAGACTAAATGTTTCTCCTTTTCTCTCTAACTATCCTAACCCCACCACCACAACCCAGCTGCCACCGCCACCACCACCACAGATCTGCCACCACCACCACTTCACCTGCAACTTTAATCTGCTCCAAACCAGTTTTCCGGAAAGTTTCAAACCAGTTTTCCGGCAATCAAATCATCAAGCTTATTGAGGAGCTTACTCATCTCACTCAAAAGCTCTGTTCCAAACCAGATCTCTCCCCCCTCCCCTCTCTCTCTCTCACACACACCCACCACTATCACCAACACCATCACCACCGTCAACCGCCATAGCTCCATCATCACCACCGCTGCACAAACCCCAACACCGCACCTCCACCTCCACCACCGCCCAACCCCAACCTGCATATTCAGATCTGAATATGTACATATCTGAACACCACCACAAAATTCAAACCCTAATCTACATTTAAGCTACTAACCCCAAACAAACCCCAAATCCGGATTCAAACTACAAATCTCCCCACAACCACCACCTATTCGATCCGATTAAAGAGAGAGAAAAGAGGGCAGTAGAACGAAGACCGCATACGGTGGCGATTAACTGCGATGATGACATCCTTAATGTGCGGCGGCGTACGGCGGAGAGGCGACGGCGAGGAACAAAGTGGCCGTTTGAGTGTCTCCGATAACTAACTGACTCAAAGTAACCGTTTCGTTGAAGTATAATCGTTTTGGAGTCCAACGACGGGGGTGTGGAGGTGGTGGTGGTCCGGTGAGGTGTGTGCAGGTAGTGGCAGTGGTCCGGTGAGGTGTATGGCGGTGGTGATCGGTCTAGTGAGGTGTATGGCAGTGGTTGTCGGTCCGGTGGTGGTGGTCCGGCGATTAGAGAGAGAGAGAGCTGGTGTGTGTTTAGAGAGAGAGATGTGTTTATGTGTGAGAGAGAGAACTGATGTGCGTTGTGAGAGAGAGAGAGAGAGTTGTATGTATATATATATATATAATTTTTTATTATTTATTTTAATATTTATGATAAAATGACCAAAATACCCTTATGTGGGGTTGACTTAGTCAAATTTAACCATGAAAAGTAACTGGATTAGGACTAAAGGACGTAACATGTAAGGATTTGCAAACATTAAGTATGTTTTCTGAACTTATTAAAGATAAAGGACATACTTTGTAATAAATGACATACATAAAGGACGAACTTTGTAATTTACTCCGAAAGATAAGACCACCCATTTCTATTTTCTGATTTTGATAATCAAAAAACATTTTTTTATTCTGATTTTGAACGAACTGTCAATTGTGAATTTCGATTCTCTATTTTTTCTTATGATTGTTATCAGTGGTGATGATGTTCTAGCTAGGAAGCGGTAACACCAAGATGGTATCAAATAACAAATTCATATATGATAAAAAAGAAACAGAATGAACAGTGGATTTATTATTAAATTAATATTATAATGGATTTATTATTAAATTAATATTACAATTAGATTATTAAATTAATATTAGAATTAGATTAGAATTATTTAAAATTCATATATGATTAAGAGATGAGCAAATGGTATTGGGTATAGGTACTGGTCTCAAATTTACCAAACCGGTGTATTTTTGGTACCGGTTCCGCACAGGTATTCACCGGTTTTTACCCTCAAATACCGGTGCCGTACCAATACCGACCTGTACCGAACCGTGCCATACTAGGTATATTCGGTACCGGTACCCATTTTTGGTGATTTCGGTACCAGAATTTTCGATACCGGTTGGTAACGAGCTCATCAAATCCTGTAGCAACACAGCAATGCAAGTAGCAAATGGTATTGGGTATAGGTACCGGTCTCAAATTTACCAAATCGGTGTATTTTTGGTACCGGTTTCGCACAGGTATTCACCGGTTTTTACCCTCAAATACCGGTGTCGTACCAATACCGACCTGTACCGAACCGTGCTATACTAGGTGTATTCGGTACCGGTACCCACTTTTGGGGATTTCGGTACCAGTATTTTCGGTATCGGTTGGTAACGAGCTCATCAAATCCTGTAGCAACGCAAGTAATTGCACCGTTTAGATTACTTTTCATACACACAGTAAGTAAACTGTATTTCGTTTGAATGAGGTTTTATATACACAACTTATTTTGCTTTCTTTTTTGTCTTTTTCTGTAATGAATGAATTGTAGCATGTATAATTAACTTGGATATTTAGGATATTGATGAGCAAATCGTATCAAATCCTGTAAACAAACCGGTATCGTATCGGTACCAAATTTACTATACCAAATCATTTTCGGTACCAATTTGGTACCCACCTTTTGGCGTTTTCAGAATCGTTACTTTCGGTTTGACACTGGTCTAGCACCATACCTGTATTTAGTGATTTTTACCTTCAAATACCATACCGTATTGTACCGAGCATTTTCGATGCCGGTACCTAATTTCGATGATTTTTTGGATCGGTACTTTCATTGCCGTTACCGGTACCGAGCTCATCCATATTTTAACGTGTTAGCACCGTAATAACTGAACTGAAAACAACCGAATTTCCAATGTGTAGGGCGTGTGAGTCCTATTATTATATATTAGGTTATTTAAAATCGTTTTTTATGACGGAGTGACTATCCTTACCATGTCATTTTATTTATGTTTTGATATTCGGTGTCTGTTTGCTGTTGCTGACACGCCTTTTGTAGTCATTGGGTCCCGCCGCAACGCGCGGACGGAAAATAACTAGCTTAAAAAAGCCTCACATAATGTCTAACCTACCCAAATGAATATCATTACTTTTTTGAACTATTGAAAAACAATTTCATTTTCAAAAACATTATATTATATATTATCTAATTAATTAAAAATTATCTTATTATCTTATTGTTGAAACACTGGTTAACACAAGGATAATCAATGGGGTTGTTTCGTTTATGGGGTTCAACCTCTTCTTCTACTCGTATTGATGGCTCGAGATCTGCAAAACAGTAAACACCGTTAGTCTCGTTAAGAGGGGAGAAAGGGGGTTTCCCTCTTAACCAGGCTCCGGCGTGAGAATAAGTACTGTTCTGAGAGAGAAATAAGCAGTGTGTGTGTAGAGTGAATATAGAGTGTAAAGATCCTGAACCTGAATGATGAAGGGTCCTATTTATAGTCGGAGGGTGAAGAAGGAAGGAGCAGCTGTGCCAGCTGTGGGCGTGTGCCAGCTGTCCGACCAAGAGGAATATCCTCTTGGTATGCTCTGTCACGGCAGGTGTAGTGGTACACGTGGCGTTCTTACATTTGCCCATGTTGGATACCTCGTACTGGTGTTGTCAGCTCTGCTCCCTGATTCGTCGCAGGCCTATGTGGCGTTCTGCGAGTGGTGACACGTGTTGTCCTTTATGTCGGATAGAGCATCTTTGGCGCCAGCTGCGAGTCTTCCAGAAGTTTCTAGAAGCTTCTGGGTTGTTTTGTTAATGTGGTTGCCGAGTATGCTCAAAAGATGGTGTGGTCCTTGCCATGTAGGCAGGGAATTTGGGACCATACCTCTTCAAGTCCCCCAGTCCAGTGTGCCTTCTAGTTGAGTTGATCGTCTAGGAGGGATTCTGGACTTATGAGAGTTGTGATTTTTATGCAGCGCCTGGAGTTTGGTACATTATAGAAAGTGAGCCAAAATGGACGCTTTGCGCATGGATTTTGGCCTTTTGTCAAAGGTGAGCCACACGGACGCAT
The DNA here is from genome assembly GCF_002127325.2 of Helianthus annuus. Classification (NCBI taxonomy): domain Eukaryota; kingdom Viridiplantae; phylum Streptophyta; class Magnoliopsida; order Asterales; family Asteraceae; genus Helianthus; species Helianthus annuus. Next base: position 179,292,220 of record NC_035443.2, on the reverse strand, counting down.
CGCGCATGGGTTTTGGCCCTTTGGAAAAAATGAGCCAAATGGACGCATGGCGCATGGATTTTGGCCCTTTGAAAAAAGTGAGCCAAATGGACGCATGGCGCATGGGTTTTGGCTTCTTGTAGAAAGTGAGCCAAATGGACGCATGGCGCATGGTTTTTGGCTTCTTATAGAAAGTGAGCCAAATGGACGCATGGCGCATGGGTTTTGGCTTCTTGTAAAAAGTGAGCCAAATGGACGCATGGCGCATGGGTTTTGGCTTCTTGATGTTTCCTTCTGGTAGAAGTTTGGTGGTCATGGGGAAGTGTTTGGTGTGACTGTCTGACATCCCTGTCTTATCGGAGGTGAACAGTTGCTTTTTCAGTGACTTTCTATCACGTCAGCCGGCCTTGTCGCCCATGCTTCCCGAAAAAAGAGCTGACGTCTTCTATCTCTTCTGACGTGTCACTCCTTTATTGGTTGCTTTTCCTGTGCTCTGACGGTCCACTACCCATCGCATTAAATGCGATGGGTATAAATAGGAGGCGGTTACTCCTTTCTCCTTACATTTTCAAATTTCAAGTGTGGTTTCCTTCTATCTTCTTCCCTCATTCTCCGTTCTTCAATACTTTTCTTGAGTTCTTATCTCCGTCTTCTCAGTATTCACACCATGTCTGGTTCGAATCCTGCCCAACGGTAAAGAAAATATAAGGGGAGGGCCCCTCCTGGTCCTGACCAAGCTGTTATTGGGTGGAAGGAGGGGAGTTATTGAATCTGGTTAGGGGTATGGGCTTCCGTCCCGAGTGGGGAGCCCAGTATCCTCCTGCCGGATCTACTGCTTTGGACGCCCCTCCAGGCTATATCACTTTGTATGCAGCGTTTTTTCGGGAAGGTAGTTTCAGATTACCTGTTACAAAGTTTACTGCTGTTGTGTTAAGGGGTTATGGGCTTCATATTTCACAAGTTAATGCGATTGGGCTTCCACGCATTACCCATTTTGAGTACGTCTGTAGGGCTTACCGTATTGAGCCTACTTTTGAGATGTTTAACGTATTTTATAGTGTTACCTACGTCAGCGGTTTCTATTCGTTTCAAGCACGAACGGGTGTTGTTCCGGTGTGTTCTGTGCCGTTAAAGAGCCTTCATGACTGGAAACAGAAATTCTTTTACATCCGCCGTGGTGTAATTCCGGTAGATATGCCGTATAGGCATGTGAGTCAAGGGATTCCGAAGGCGAATGTTATGGAAGATTATGCTGCTCAGGATTGGTATAGGAAGATAACCCACAAGGCGACTGCCATTTCCCAGCTGGATGAGATGGCTTTGGTTGGTGCAGGGATGAGTTTGTTGTGGGTGCCCAAGCATCCATTGGGTCAACCTGTATACAGTTATCAGGGCAAATGTATGTTTCTTTCATAAGTTATTGCTGATTTATTCTCCCTTATGTTTAGTATGTTTTTGTGTGTTCCCTTATCTTCTTGCCCCTTTGCAGTTGGGTACAGCCTGATAAATGTCTTGGACCCGAAAGCAGCGGGTGCCATGGTTGAGGCTATTCAAGCGGATGGGAGCCCAACTTGGTTAGACCAAATTCGTGGTCGTTTTTTGCATCCTACTGATGAAAGCTTGGATAGATATGCTAACGAAGTTTTAGGTGAAGATGCTTGGGATGACTCTGTCGACTCGGGTCGAGAGGAAGTCATTGTTATTTCCAGTGGAAGTTCTGACCAAATTCTTGAGGGTCTAACTTCTCGTTGCGCGCGTGCAGGTACCGCGCGGGGTGATGCTGCAGAACCCGTGCAGGATGTTGGTGATGATGATGATGAAGAAGTGCATGTTGATCCTTCCGCTCAGTTGGAGCCAAGGAAAAGAGCAAGGACTAGTAAGTCTGGGAGGAAGGAGGGAAAAACTGAGGGTAAAGCTGCTGGTTCTTCTCGTAAGCAACCCTCTACTCTTCCTTGTCTAGATTATGTGGTTGTTTCTGACACGTTCTCTGGCCTACGGGTTGGCGAGAGAAATCGAGAGTCAGATCCTGACGATGGTGCTACCTTATCTGAGCACATGAAGAAAAAAGCCCTTGAAGATCACAAACGCCAACTTGATGAGCAAGCTGCTGCTCTTCTTGCTGCCAAAAAGGCAAAACTACATAAGGAGGCTCACCCAGCACCTTCGGAGTCTGAGGTTGATATGGGTGTGTTTAGTGGAGGTCGTGGAAATCTTTTGGAGGAAATATATGCTGCGTCTGCTCCTCCCCCTGGTAATTGACTTTTCGTTGTACGTTTGTCATCTCTTTCATCAAGTTGTTTTTTAATTGTTGTCTCATGACAGTGGTCAAGACTAGTGAGAAACCGCGGGTGGTGGACATTTCCCAGATCACTCCACCTGCTTCTCCCCCATCGAGAACGGTAGGTTTGACCCCCCCTCGTGATGATGTTGAAGCAGACCCAAAGGGTGGGGAAGGGGCTACTGAAGGTTTAGTTGAAGGAGGTGTTGCTGCTGGAGGTGATGGTGGAGCTGATAAGGGTAAGGGTGTTGAGGTAGAGGTGGAGTCTAGTGAAGCTACTCCACGACAAACCATTTATACTAAGCGTCCCCCTGGTGGAGATGGGGCTACTTCTGGTGTGGTGCGCAGCCCGCATTTTGAACATGACCCTTCTGATTCCTGGGGTAATCCGGCTTGTGATGACTTACCTCATGCCCCGCGCTGGAACCTTACTCAGGGTTCCAGGATTAACGATGTCAACAATTGTCATGAGTTTTTTGCTATGTCTCTCCCTCCTGTTGAGAGGATGTTTCAGAAGAACCGCAATCGATTTGCTTTGTTGGATGATCATGTTCGAGCTGGGGTTAATTTCTTTGCTACTTCTCAGGAAATTCTTCGCGAGTGGCAGTTGATGGGAGAGGAGACCCTCGAGTTTGAGGAGTCGAAGAAGTTGTTTGTTGAAGAGAAGGAGAAATTTACTGCGGAGAAGTAAGGTTTGCAGTGGAGGGTATCGGATGCTGAACAGAAACTTGAAGAGCAAAAACAGTTGAATGTTCAGAAGCAGAAAGATTGGGAAGCTGCGTGCGAGCGTACAAATGCTGAGATGCAGTCTCAGCGTGATGCAATTGTTCGTTTGTCTGGTGAGAAAACGAAACTTGCTGAGGAAGCGAATCAGGCACGCCTTGCTGCTGAGAAGAAAGAAAAAGAATATGTTGATCGCATTGATAAGCTGGAGGTTGTTGCGCAGCAGAAGGCAACTGAGTGTGAAACTGCGCAGCGTCTTCTTGCTGAGAAGACGGCTGAGTGTCAAGCTTCAGAGCTTCTTGCTGAGGAGGCATCAGCTGACAGCAAGTGGTTACTTTCTCGTGGCGTGCCTTTGGTAATGCTCTTTGCCGTTGTTTTTGCTTTGTTGTATTTTGTGTCCTCTTTCTTATTCGATCTCCCTTTTTATGCAGCTTGCTGATCGTATTTTGCACTCGACTGAGCTTGCAACGTACATGTTTGAGTTGGGTAGGGCGGCTTACAATAGCGGTCGGAAGTTTGGGTATGCTGAGGGTAAAACAGCCGTCATTAATAAAGAGAAAGATTATCATTTTGAGCTGTATAAGGAAGATTGTGAAGGTGCTTTTGCTGCTAAGCGCAAGGAGTTTTCAACCCTTGAATTTGCTGTTGTTCGAGCCGCAGAGAAGTTGGCTCGTAAAGCGGATGGGGTTGCTTTGCTGAAGAAAGCTTTAGGAGAAGATGGTGATGCAGCAGGAGGTGCTGGCACCAGTCAGACTTGATCGGTGGATTCCGGCCTATGCGTTGTGTATGGCCTTGAATGGGCCTGTAATGTTGGCTGTTTTAGACAATTTTAATTTTGTTTACCTGTTGTGGGTGTATGTACTTGATCTTCTGGTGAATATTTTATCGCTTGTTTATGTTTATGCGAATTTTGTTATCGTCATAATATGTGCATGTTTAATTACTTTGATTAGGTGTCACGAATGAATGATGGCGCTGACAGGTGATGTTGTGTTACTACAACGTTTTATTCTGTCGTTTGAATGTGTGCGCTTATAGGTGACATACGAAGTGATCGAGTTGCTGGTTATTGTGTGAGCTCAGCTGTGTTCAGCCTTGGGAGCATTACGATGTTTAGTTACCTTGCTATCGATATTTTCGTGTTTATGTGGGCACGAAGTTGTATTTTGGCGTTTTGTAGGTTTTGGTTGTGTTTCTGACCCGGCTGTTCACTTGGTTGTGACGAGCCTTGGAGGTCTACAACGTTTCCTATGGTCGAGCCATTGATGTTTTCGTGTACGCCCAAAGTAATAAATGCAGTTGTGACAGAAAATTTGCATGAAATAAAAGTAGCCAAACACTTCTTGTATTAAAGTAAATGTGTTGGCGGTGCGCCCTTTACGATTACATGGTTGTTTTACATGTAGCATTTTCGGAGTTGTTGGGCATTCCAGGTTCGTGGAACCTCTTTGTCGCTGATGGTACGTAATTTGTAAGCTCCCTTGCCGAGTACTGCATCGACTATGTACGGGCCTTCCCATTTGGGAGCCAGTTTTCCGGGCTTCTCTGCGTTGGACGCTTCATTGTCTCTTAGGACGTAATCTCCCGGGTTGAAGGTGCAGACTCGGACTCTGGAGTTGTAATATTTTTCCAGCTTCGATTTGTATTTGGCTTCGTTGATTGCTGCCATCTCCCTCCGTTCTTCTAGGAGGTCCAGGTCAATCCTCCTTTCTTCGTCGTTGTTGATTAGATTCATGGAGAGCATTCTTGGATATGGTAGCCCGATTTCTGCTAGGATCACTGCTTTAGACCCATAGACTAAGCTGAAGGGCGTTTCACCGTTGCTTGTCTTTGGCATCGTTCTGTGGGCCCATAATATGCTGGGTAGTTCATCGACCCACCCTTTTCGTTTCTCGCCAAGCCTTGCCTTTATGCCATCGACGATGCTTTTGTTGACTGCCTCTACTTGACCATTCCCTTGCGGGTGCGCAACCAAAGAGAAGGTGTGTTCGATGTTCAATTCTTTGAACCATCGTTCGAGGTCGTCTGCTGCAAAGTTCGTTCCATTATCGGTGATGATTCTGAGGGGTAAGCCGAAACGGCATATGATTTGTTCCCATATGAATCGCTTGACGACTGTTGATGTGGTTGATGCAAGGGCCTTCGCCTCTACCCACTTGGTGAAATAGTCGACTGCGACTATGATGAACTTAACCGCCCATGGTGCCTCTGGGAAAGGACCTACCATGTCTATGCCCCATTGTTGAAATGGCCACGCGGTTGTGACAGGCACTAGTTCGTTTTTGGGCCGCATGGTCTTGGGCGCGTGCCTTTGGCATCCACTGCACTTCCTTAATTCTTTCACAGCATCGAGATGCATCCCGGGCCAGTAGTATCCGGCATTCATCACTTTTGCCACCACCATTCGAGGCCCGGCATGGATACCACAAATTCCTTCATGCACTTCCCGGATTAGGTAATTTGCGTCGTCGGCGTCAACACATCTCAGCAGCGGGCCTATATACGACTTTCGGTACAGTATCCCATCTGCCATCTGATAGTGTTCTGATTTGTATTGGATCTTTCGCACATCGGCTTTGTTTTCGGGAAGTACCCCTGACTGCAAGTACATGATTATCGGTGTCATCCAGGACGTTGTTCCTGTCTGGATGACACTTACTTCTCTGAGTGGAACGGATGGGTTGCTCAAAACCTCTACGCACACATCCTTTGCTAGGTGCTGGAAGCTTGTTGATGCGAGCTTACTCAACGCGTCTGCCGGCTTGTTCTCGCTTCTGTTTATGTGGTGCACTTTGTAAGAGTAGAAGGTTTGTAGTAAGGTTTTTGCTTGGTCGAGGTAGAGTGCCATGACGTCCCCCTTGGCTTCGTATTGGCCGTTTATTTGCCCTGCTACAAGCATGGAGTCCACATGCACTTCGATGTGTCGGACCCTCATTTTGATTGCCAATCGTAACCCAGCCAGTAAAGCTTCTGTCACACCCCGAATTTCCACGTGTCACCGGTGGGCCCGGTGGGGGAGTATCGTGACGTAGTTGATATCATCATTTGTCAAACAACACAAATTATAATGCACAGCGGAAGCAAATGAAAATAGATTTATCTCAACCATTAAGTGTAATATCAAGTATCACAAATAGTCGAAATAGATCCACAGGCGGATCGGAATAAAAAGAAGAAAATTGTTCAACAGATAAATGCATCCCAAAGCTTGCGAGACTCTATGATGCTAAGGAGAAACCAGCCTATTTCGTATAGCACCTGCACTTAATCTTTTTGGGGAAAATACATCAGTTTGCACTGGTAAATACAATTTAACTGACTCATTTTGAAAACAATTGGAAAATTGATTTTTAAATGCACAAGGCACAAAACATTTTATAACTTGGGAATAATTAATCAAAGTTAAACTTGTAAAAGATTTACATGTTTGTTGTGCGTTCAGTCGCCCGAGTCGTGTCGGGTTTAAGGTTAAATGACACACCACTTAGTATAAGTCCGCGGCGGGAAGCCAACGTTTATACCTTAATAATATGGACATAATACCGGGTGTACGCCTACACCCGGGTGTCAAGGTCGTGGCCAAAAATGATGCCAAGGATATCCGGGACATGGTCATTAAGCTCCCAAAGGCGTAAAAACAAACAAAACCAAGTTTTTAAACGGATCACATTGATAGTACCCAACCACTAATGAGTTGGGGTCAATTGCCCGACCAAGCGGTATTTTATATACCGTACCCCCAAGCCCGTATAAGGGAAAATAAGTTAAAAGTATTTACCTGAGCAAGTATAACCACAAAAGCAAAATGCAAGTGTCTTTTACTGGGCTCCTATTCTGGAACGAAGGTTTGTAATAACTTATTAGAATCCTAACGGGTCTTTAATATAGCCTAAGCCTAGACCGGTTAGCTTCAAAGAGTAAAGTAGGGTTTAATCGCGAGGAATGCGAAAACCGGGAAGGAATGTGACTTAGACCCTACAAGCTTGGATACTTGTATAATATGGGTAAACTAAACACATTCTGGATTTAGAGACTAAGATGATACGGTTTGACCCGTTTCGGCTAATATACGTGAACTAGTCACATAAGCCGACCCGAACGTGAAAGTGCGTAACGAGTAACCATATAAGTCATATGCAAGTTTCCTGAGATTATATGCACCAAATATGTTGTAATATCAGTAAGGTATGTCCAATTATGCCCCAAATGGTTTTAAATTCAATTTACACCTTATAAGGGTATTTTGGTCATTTTAAAGGGGTATAAAAGAGTTAAACTAAGATTCTGAGTCATACATCTGAATACATTAGTAATTATACTTAGTTTATTATGATATAACAGTAGGGTATCATATATATGTGAATTTTATTGATTATGACCATCTTATGCACCGAAAGGGCGTTTTGGTAATTTCACATAAGCCTAAAGGGTCAAAACTGGAAATCTGAGTTTCCAACTTTAGTTTACTGTTATAATATAAATTTTTACTAAATATATCAGTAGGTGTTTGACCTTATACATATAAACTAGTTTTGACATACACTATGTCGTAAAAATGCCTAAGAAGGCGATTTGGAGCCATTTCCGGGTTTTAAAAGAAAAACTAGTATTTTTATATTTCCAGAAGGCTCAAATGATTATATTTAACATAATAAATCAGTAGAAAAAGGTTTGGGGTCAAAAGGTTTTGTAAAACTCATTCTATGGCCAAAAAGGGCAAAATCGGCATAAGCCGAATTTAGCTTAGAACCTTAAGTTATGCTCAGCCTAAAAATAAATAAAAATCTTTAAAATTCCCAAAATATTATTATATAACAGTGGGTATAAAGTTTTGATATAAAATTCGGGTTTAGGTAGGCTATGCGTTAATTACGCTAATTATTCATTAAGAAAGCTTTTAATTACGCTAATGAGCATAACTTCTAATCTAAACCTCAAACTGATGTCAAATTTTTGGGGACAAGTCTATATTTCAGTAACTAATATGTCTACCCTTTTACATTTTCAAAAAATCATGATTTTTAGACCTTTGGGCATAATGGTCAACATATGTGCATTTAGCGGAATCATGCATATGAACAAGATATCTAATGAACCGAGTTGTATAATCACTGGAGGATATACTAACATGTTATTAGGTCCAAAAGAAGCTCTAAGGAAATATTAATCTTGACTAAAACGGGTCAGAACTGAAAGTCAAAGCGAAAGTCAAACTATGCGACTTTCGGTCCCGAACCGGGTCTAAACAGAAAATTGTCGAGTTGAACATGTTGGAACATGTTCTTATACTTATTACCAAGTTATATTAATGTTCAAACAGGTTATATGCAACCTACATTGCTAATTATGTATTAATTTGAAATTAAGCATCCTGTTGACTTTTTATGGTTAGCTTTGACTCGACAATTGACATGCTTAGAGTGGGAATCTGGAATTTGTTCCCTACATAATTACCTTCCTAAAGGTATTTTTAATTCGTGATTTGACAGAGCACATTATGATTAATCACGAAGTCAAACCTTAATTACGAAGGTTTGACTTTTACTTAATTAACTAAGATAAAATGGATTAAGGGAGGTTAAGGACACTTACAAGAGTCCTAAGGAGGATTATGGAGCCTAAGAAAACTTGGTGTAGACCTGAGAAGTTCCAGAGATGCCTTGAACCAAAGTCCCAAGTGAGCAAGCTCAAATGGTTACAATTCAAGTCCTTATATAGTGAACCAAGAGGTCCAAGATTGTGAAAAGCAAGTCTACAATGGTTGGGGGATCATCCCAGGTGTTCCTAGAGGCCTAAAAACTGCCTAGCAAGCCCATGGTTTCATAATTTTACGTTTTAAGTCGGTTAAACGGGTTGGACAGGCAGCTGTCCAAAAACTGCTGCCAGCGACCTCCTTACGGACCGTAAGCACAGGGCCTTGCGGTCCGTATGCTCCTCTTACGGACCGTAAGCTTGAACCTTTACGGTCCGTAACCGACCCTTGCTGAAATGCCCAGTTACCTTGCTTACGGATCGTAAGCCAAAGGCCTTGCGGTCCGTATCCGATGGCCAAAAGACAAAAGTTTGAAAACTTTTAAGTCTTGACCATGCAACCTTGAAATGTCGGATTCTCCATGCTTTTACTGCAATGTAGGGCCCATTAACTCAGACCTTGCATGCTTGCATGCCTTCTATCATGTTCCCTTATAAATTTTTGGATTCTTGTGGGATATGAATGACAGAAATAACAAGGAAGTTTTGATTTTTGTAATAATTTGAACAAGGTTAATAATTATCTCCCAAATCTTAAAAGATTAAGATTATAATCAGATTTTCTTGTAGTAATATTATCAATAGTCCATTTTCCATATAAAGATGGAAATTTTATTTATTCGAAAATCAACCGGTTAGAACATAAGATGTTTATCAAATGATTTATGGATTTTGGGATTTATAATTTGGGTCGCTCAGAGGTGCTTTAATAACATGTCACCCTTGGGTCGTTCAGAGGTATTTTAATAACATGACGCCCTCTTTAAAATCCTACCATACATCTCTTTATTTGATCCGGGTTCCTGACACGTGTGTCTAACGTGACACGTGTCTTTATTTAAATGGACAGGAATTTTCGAGGCGTTACATCCTCACCCCCTTAAAAGAAATCTCGACCTCGAGATTTACTGAAACAATTGAGGGTATTTTTCTTTCATCGTGGATTCTAGTTCCCACGTATAGTCAGGACCTCTGCGGCCCTCCCATCTGACCTTGACAATGGGTACATGCTTCCTCCGAAGCTTCTTTACCTGTCGGTCCTCAATCGACACAGGTTTTTCTACAAACTTTAAGCTTTCGTCTATAAGCACATCTGTATGCGGTATGACTAGCGATTCATCAGCTAGACATTTCTTCAGATTGCAGACGTGGAACACATTATGAATACCGCTAAGCTCCTCTGGTAAGTTCAATTTATAAGCCACTGCTCCTACACATTCGATGATCTCGAATGGTCCAATGTATCTTGGGCTTAACTTACCTTTCTTGCCAAATCTCATTACCCCTTTCCAAGGTGATATTTTGAGCAAAACTTTATCGCCAACCTCGAACTTGAGGGGCTTTCGCCTATCATTAGCATAGCTCTTCTGCCTATCACGGGCAGCTTTTAGGTGCTTAGTAATTTGGGTAATTTTGTCCGTTGTCTCCAGGACAAATTCTGTCCTGATACTTGAACTTCTCCTACCTCTGCCCAACAAATGGGTGTTCTGCACTTTCTACCATATAGTGCCTCAAAAGGCGCAGCCTTAATGCTGGTGTGGTAGCTATTATTGTAGGAGAACTCAATCAGAGGTAGGTGCCTATCCCAACTTCCTCCTAGGTCTATCACGCATGCACGAAGCATGTCCTCCAAGGTTTGAATAGTACGCTCACTTTGCTCATCCGTCTGAGGATGATAAGTTGTACTAAAATTCAATTGCGTACCCAGAGACTTTTGGAAACTCTTCCAGAAATGAGATGTGTATCTAGTATCCCTATCAGAGATGATAGATATTGGTACGCCATGCAGGGATACAATCTTATCCACGTACAATTGGGCTAGCATGTCGGAACTGAAAGTCTCTTTAATGGGTAGGAAATGTGCTGACTTAGTCAGTCGATCAACTATCACCCAAATAGTGTCATTTCTCTTCGGCGTCTTAGGAAACTTGGTGATAAAATCCATTGTTACCATTTCCCATTTCCAGGTGGGAATTTCAGGCTGTTGTAGCAAACCTGACGGTTTCTGATGCTCAGCCTTAACTTGAGCGCACGTCAGACATTTAGCCACATGGGTGGCTATAGACTTTTTCAAGCCTATCCACCAGTAATTTGCCTTTACATCCTGGTACATCTTATCCGCTCCAGGATGGACGGAATATTTGGAACTGTGGGCTTCCTTAAGGATGACGTCACGAAGACCTCCAAAAATAGGAACCCATATTCTTCCATTTAGCCTCAGGATTCCGTCCTTGCCATAGGATAACTGTTCTTCAGTTACTCCTAGCTTTTCATTAGGATAGTTAGCTTCTAGCACTGCCTCTTTTTGTGCAGCTAACAACCTTTCATTCAAACTGTTCCTAACTTCAATGCTTTTGGCATTGATTCTGATTGGCTTTATCCTTTCTTTTCTGCTCAGGGCATCTGCGACTACATTGGCCTTGCCTGGATGGTATCTTATTTCACAATCATAATCGTTCAGAGACACGTAGTAAACTGGTGTTTGGCCTTGCCTTGCCTGGACTAACTTCTCCATGATTGCATATCGGGTTTCTGGATCAGTCAAGGTTCGCGACACGTAGTAAACTGGTGTTTGGACACCTTGACGATCGACAAGCAGTACAACTCCGATTGCCCTATCGGAGGCTGAAAGGTAAAGTACCAAAGGTTCTCCCTTGTTTGGTGCGGTTAAGGTTGGTAGTTTGATGAGGCAATCTTTCATCTCGCGGAACGCATTCTCTGCTTCCGGAGTCCATTGGAACTGGCTTTTCTTCATACAATTGCGCAAGGTTTTGATGAACGGAAAAGATTTTGCAGCATGATTAGCTAGGAAACGGTTGAGCGCGGCTAGTCGTCCTGCTAACTTTTGCATGTCTTTGATGTTTGATGGTGAGGGCATCCTTTCTATAGCTTGGACTTTTTCCGGATTCACCTTAAAGCCATCTTTTGTGACGATGAAGCCTAAGAACTTTCCTTCTTCCATTCCGAATGAGCACTTTGCTAGGTTCAGCTTTATACTTACGCTGCGTAGCGTGTTGAAGGTCTTTTGGATGTTGACCAACATCGTGCCTTCTTCTTTGCTCATAATCACCAGGTCATCCATGTAGACTTCTATGTACTTGCCAATGGCGTCGCTGAATGTTTCGTTCATCAATCTTTGGTAGGTTGCGCCCGCATTCTTCAAGCCGAAAGGCATCTTGGTGTAGCAATACAGCCCTGTTGGCGTGCGGAATGCGGTTTTATCTTCATCTTGAACGGCCATTTGAACCTGGCGATACCCTTTGTAGCAATCCAGAAAGCATTTCCACCTGAATGTTGCCAAAGAATCGATTTTCTCGTCTATGTCTGGTAAGGCGTAGCAGTCGCGCGGGCATGCCTTGTTTAAGTCTTTGTAGTCGACGCACATTCTCCAGCTGCCGTTTGGTTTCTTTACCATCACTGGGCTTGCTACCCAAGTTTGGTATCTGACTTCTCTGATGATGCCTGCATTTAGTAGTTCTAGTACTTGCTCTTTCATGGCGTCATGCTTTATATCACCCATGTGGCGTTTGGCATGCACCACTGGTTTTGCATCTTCTAAGACGTTCAGACGGTGTTCTGCAATGTGCCGTGGAACACCAACCATATCAGCAGGTGTCCAGGCGAACACGTCCATGTTTTCGTGCAACAATTTTTTGAGCGCCGCGCGCGTTAAGTCAGACATGGAGGGCCCCAGGGTGACTGTTTGTTCTGGGTGTGCGCTGTTTAATACCCATTTTTCTGCCTCTATGCGCGGAGCTGGCCTGCTTGCTTTTGCTGGTCTGATTTCATCTGTTGCTAAAATTTCTTTACTTGCATATATCAGCGCAATGCCTGTTTCGGTGGGGAATCCAACAGCGGAGTGTGGTGCAGAGCCGATCATACTGAAGTCTCCTTGGGATTCTCTTCCTAGGAGGATGTCATGTCTTGAGTGCGCCGGCAGTACCATGAATGTGACTTCTTCAGTCCTTGAATTTCTTCCGTCTGAAAGTAACACCGGGAATGATATTTGCCCTAGGGGAAAGACGGCTTCATTACAGAAACTAGTTAGTGGATAATCGACTGGTTCTAAGCGCGCCTTGTCCTCTTGGTCAAATTGATTGAAGCATTGCTCATATATGATATCCGTGGTGCTCCCAGGATCGATGAAGATGTAGTCTGTTTGGTAGTGACCAATCACTCCTGGGATGACTATTGGTCGTTTTTCTCTCGGGCCCCCTCTAACAACTGGGAAAATGACTTGCTTCTCGCCATGAATCGTCTTGCGCGCGTTTGTTGTAATTTTTCCTTGGTCTTCGAGGACCTCCCTATACCATGTGTGTTTCCAGCTTTCTGAGCTTTTTGTTATCTAGCCCTTCATCTCTTCTTTGTATTGGGCGGTAATCGCGCTTTCCGCCTTTGACTAAGTGAGTGAGCTTTCCGTCTCTTAGGGCTCTTTCGATTTCTTGTTTTAGACTGAAACAATCGTCAGTTAAGTGGCCCGTATCCTTGTGGAATTCACAGAAAAGATTTGGGTCTTGACCCCTCTTGTTGCGCATCTGTAGGGGTGGTTTGAATTGGTGATTTTCTGTAGCCAAGACTTCAGAGGGGGTTTTTGTCAGTGGAGTCCACTGTTTTTCTCTATTTTCTCATTTCACTTCCTTTCGATGGGATATTTGGTTGATTGTGTGGCGTGCGTCTTCCCTTGGTGGGCTTCTTTCTCTGGGGCCCGAAGCCTTCCAGGGTTGATTTCTGCCCCTTCTGTTGTGCCGATCATTATGGTTATGTGCGCGTTGACGGTGATCGTCACCGGTCAACTGTCTGTCTGCGCAATGGTTTTGGCTGCTTCTATGAAGGTTTCCCAATCTTTGGGTCCTCCGTCTCGCCCTTTGATTCTTTTAACCAAATCGTCACACTTGACCGCCCTCATGAAGTGTGCGCGCATCATCTTCTCTGGTATGTCTCCGATTTCTAAACATTCTTTGTTGTACCTTGTAATGAAATCTTCCACGCTTTCGTAATCTTTTCTCCATATGTTTAAACAGTCACCGGGGTCTCTGGCTTGTCTTCGCTGCTGAGAGAAGTGTGCTAGGAACTTCTCTCGGAAGTCGACCCATGATTTGATTTTACCTGCCGGTAAGTTGTCGAACCATATGCGCGCTGCACCGACGAATGTTTGAGCAAACAGGTGGCACCACGTTAGTAAGTTCCATCCGCCTGTTGCTCCTGCACCCTTAAACACCTAGAGGTGATCATCTGGGTCTGTCAGCCCGTTGTATTTACCCACGTTGTGCGGTAATTTCGTTTTGTCGATGGCGGCGCAGGCGATTTCTCTGATGAATTTTGAATTTTCAGCCCTGTCCTCAGGACGATAGCTCAAGGTGTAATCATGCTCTGCTTTTGGGTTGTACCCCCCGCGCTTGGTTGGCTTGTATGCTTCGTGTTCTGGATGAAGCCTGCTAAACACTAAGGTTTCCTCCTTGTATGTTGGGTCCTCTTCTTCTTCATCCCATTCTGTATTCATGTTGCGCGCGCCCAAACGGGTTTGGATCGGCCTTCGTTGTAGATTGGAGTTTTGTACGAAGTTGCTCTCTGTTTCAGCATAAGTGTCGCGCGTGTCATGCGCGCTGGGTCTTCTTACATTTTGCACCGGTCCTTTCTCTGGACGTAAGTTCCATGCGCTAGTCTGCTGAGCCGTGTGTGTACTCAGAGACCTTGGTTGTGGAGTTACGAATGCTGATTGGTTAGCTTGTGCTTAGAGCAGAGCTTGCTGTGCGCTGAGCTGCGTATAAACGAGGTTTATGGACGCCATCTGTTCGGCGTACCAGGAAGCCAAAGTTTTTCCTTCGGGTAGCCCTAAAAGTGCAGAGTAGTTGAGTTGTGCTTGTTCCGATGGAGCAGAGGGGTCTGCTCCATGGCTTAGTGTCTGCATTAGTGGAGGTGTTTGGTGTAACACCCCCGTTGGCGTTTGGAAAGCAGCTCCGTTTGTGGTTTGAGTGATGATTCTTGCTGGTGTTTGGAAAGTGGGTCCAGTCGTAGTTTGGCTAACGACCCTGGACGCACTTCCAAAGACAGGCGGAAACTCGTTGTTCAACTGTCCCTCTTGGATGGTTTCGTTCCTTTGACCCCTTTGGACGTGTGCTGTGTCCGAAACGAGTTCAAAGGAAGAAACTTCTCCGTCGACTGGGTGTGAGGGATTTTGTTCTGCCATTTTTTACGAGTGTTTTTTAGGAGAGAAAAGAGGTGAGATTGGTTTTGCAAAAAAGCGGATGGCGCTAATGTTGAAACACTGGTTAACACAAGGATAATCAATGGGGTTGTTTCGTCTATGGGGTTCAACCTCTTCTTCTACTCGTATTGATGGCTCGAGATCTGCAAAACAGTAAACACCGTTAGTCTCGTTAAGAGGGGAGAAAGGGGGTTTCCCTCTTAACCAGGCTTCGGCGTGAGAATAAGTACTGTTCTGAGAGAGAAATAAGCAGTGTGTGTGTAGAGTGAATATAGAGTGTAAAGATCCTGAACCTGAATGATGAAGGGTCCTATTTATAGCCGGAGGGTGAAGAAGGAAGGAGCAGCTGTGCCAGCTGTGGGCGCGTGCCAGCTGTCCGACCAAGAGGAATATCCTCTTGGTCTGCTCTGTCACGGCAGGTGTAGTGGTACACGTGGCGTTCTTACATTTGCCCATGCTGGATACCTCGTACTGGTGTTGTCAGCTCTGCTCCCTGATTCGTCGCAGGCCTATGTGGCGTTCTGCGAGTGGTGACACGTGTTGTCCTTTATGTCGGATAAAGCATCTTTGGCGCCAGCTGCGAGTCTTCCAGAAGTTTCTAGAAGCTTCTGGGTTGTTTTGCTGATGTGGTTGCCGAGTATGCTCAAAAGATGGTGTGGTCCTTGCCATGTAGGCAGAGAATTTGGGACCATACCTCTTCACTTATTATCTTAATTAATTAAAAACTAACCGTGTGAACAATAAATTGATTTAGTTGGTGCATGAGAGCAATAGTGAGATGACATTGGGCAGTAGTGAATTGTCATAAAAGTGGTGTTGCTTGTCTTTGGTGACTCAGGCATACTCCGGTCACAACAAATTGAATTAGTTGGTGCATGAGAACGGTAGTGGGTTGACATTGGGTGGTAGTGGATTGTCATAATAGTGGTGTTGCTCGTCTTTGGTGACTAAGGCATATTCTGATCATGAAACAGTTAATTTTGGCAGGTTTTGGCACCCAGAAATACTCGTGGTTGAAACAAAGGCGGGTTAAATATATGCACATACACATATATATAAAGAAACTTTCATGAACAATAAGATTTGTTTTTTCAGATTTCATTTTTACCTTATATATTATAATAATATACGTTTTAAACCCGTTTAATTCTTACTAATTTAGTTTTTTTTTCATAACCTGCATTTGTTCGTTAGTTTTTTTGTTTAAGAAAACGCATATTTGTGTTTGGTTTTATTCTCAATGGTCCAGTATAATTTTTTATCGAAAACATGGTTGTTTTTAAAATAAAGTCCTTTTTTGGGTATCCTATGCTATATTAAATGTTGGTGTCATGACGGTACTGTTATGAACGGAAACGATGTCGCCCGAATAATGTCGATACCGGTATCAGTATCATAACCTACATCGATATTCATTTTTTATGGTTTCCAATTGATATAACTAGGGCTGTAAACGAAACGAACGTTCAGCGAACAGTTCGTGAACCGTTCGGCGGGAAGTTCGTTTATGTTCGTTCGTTTAATAAACGAACGAACATGAACAAGAAATTTCGTTTGATTAGTTAAATGAACGAACATGAACAGAGGTCTCGTTCGTTCGATTGTGTTCGTGAACGTTCGGTAAGGTGTTCGTGAACGTGTTCGTGAACATTCGTTGATTTGCATTCGTTTATATTGGTATGTTTGTGTTTTAATTGAAGATCTTTGTACTTTCTTATATTTTATTTGTACTTTCTTATATTTTATTTGTACTTTTTATATTATTAAACTTTTATTTATTTTATTACCCTAACAATTTAACTAGGAAACCCACTTTCACCTTGTTTATGCATCATTTTCCTTTCATTTCTTATTATTTACATTAGCGAATACGATGGACCTCCGTTTCACAATAAGTGATTCAAGTTCGAGTTCTACTCTCTGGGCCATCTATCTTTATCCTTCGCCGCGTTCGTCGAATTTATTTGTGTTCGTGAACCTTTCGCGAACACGCTCATTTCCTTAATGAACGAACACGAACATAAAATCTCGTTTGGTAAGTGTTCATGTACCGTTCGTGAACACATTTATTTCCTTAACGAACGAACACGAACAATGCCTTGTTCGTGTTCGTTCGGTTCGTTTACAACCCTAGATATAAACACCACATTATATCGATATTCATTTTTTATGGTTTCCAATTGATATAAACACCACATTATAATTTGGTTCCACGGCTTTATTTTTTTGTTACATGACTTTATTTTTTGGGTTACATCAGACAACTTTTGTGTAATCAGAATGTTGTAAGCAAGTTTTTTTTTCTTTTCTTTTTGTACCTTATGAGTTCTATTTATAATAATTTATTTCGTTGTGTCGTAAACTATACCGATTGTCAGTTCGTACCGGTACCGAAACAAACCGACCCAATCCCAACCGAATAGTGTCAGTTTGGTATCGATGTTCATTTTTATTTATTTCAATGGATATAAAACACCTCCTTTGGCATATTATTACTTTATTTTTCTTTGCTTTGGCATTGGGTTGCTATAACAAATATGAATACCATAACGAAACAAATAGATACCGATCGAATTCTCACCGTAAAGCGTGGACTAGTTATCTAATAATTAAGTATAACACAAGTCAGACAAACCTTGTCATCATTATACCTATTTATTTAATTAATTAACTACATAAAATGTATGATCTCTATTAAATTAGTGTTGGGCTAGCTAGCTAGCACGTTCAAAGGTAACAGCATTTAGTGGACAAACTACTTATGGCCATTATACTTTAGTCAGAGATCGATGGTCCAGAGCCAGGGTGGCCAGATGGCTTCACCAAGTCCAGGTTCATGGGTACAGATCAGATATGAATTTATGATATTCTCTGATTGATTACAGTGTTTGAACTTTGAAACACAAACTTAACAACGTATATCTCTACCCAGAAATGAGCAAAACAGGTTCTTTAACTTAACAACCAAATTCGTTTTTGTTCTTTGTGGCCCCATTTGTCATTCGATCCGATATTCGGTTGCTCTCGGAAAGATAAGAATAAAGAGTCAGAGTTTGGTATATTTATATTTTGTTGGGTTATTATATGTATAATCTATGTATGGTATACAATTAACCATGGTTTTATTCTTATATGTTACATTGCACTACTTGAAAGATATAAAGATATAGGGGTTGTTTGACAACTTAACTTCTGAATGGTTAAGTGTTGAACTAGTAAGATGTCTTAACTATTAAGTACTGAATCAGCAAGACGTCTGAACCATTAAGGGCCACTATAATGCTTAACCGTTCAGAGTCAAATGTCTGACCAATTCAGATTATATGTCTTAACCATTCAGACTCAGTATAATGCTTAACCATTCAGAGGCAAATTTCTGAACCATTCAGATATCTGCTCGCTAAACAAACAGTCTGAACAGTGCTGAACCACTAAGAGGTCTGAACCATTAAGAGCTAAACAAACAGCCCCTAGGCGGATTCTTATTTGGACCAACTAGATTAGGGTATACATGAGAGAAAGGGCCCAAATATTAAACGAGCGTTACGGGCTACAACTCCGATGCTTCCCAGCGGACGAAAGGTCTCGACGAGCCGGATTATGTGGCAAACAACCTCCCATCTGTTAGACTCGGAATCCTTGATCTGACGCTTAGATTTTGTCAATCAAGAATTTCCCTTAAAACTCGTGAATCTTTTGATCGGAACATTTACGCATGTATTTATTTTAGTATTTCCATTTCAATTTTCTAATTTTGAAAATTTGCCTAACCTGCCAAATTTAGAATCTCATTGTAGGATACCTTTTGTAATCTTCTAATGATTCAGAAATTTTACAACTTTTATTTGAGAATTACTTTTTGTTCTTTTTATTGCTTCGGCTCTGCGCCATGTAGCTAGATTTTTATCGGGGCTTCCAGTTGTTTAGTCTTTACTCTTCCAATATTTGCTGTTGGTGAAAGTTGCACATAGAAAGAAAACATCAAAATGAACCCAAAATTTCAGAAACAGTTAGATATTTGGATATGATACAAGGGCATTTGTGGTCATAATTTCATTATAGGTAGAAAGTTAAAGTTTTATCAATTAATTCCAGTAGTTAAACAAATTATTAAGAGCCGAACCTGATTCGAGCTTGAATTTTTTTTTGAGGAGCCGAGTTCGAGCTCTGTTTAGTTTATGTAACCAAGAAAGTTAAGTTAATTTCTTTCATGCTTAAAAACTAAGGTTTCTATGAATAAGATCAGCTGTGTTGTAGTGTTCGACTAACTCCGTTTTGCCATAACCTGTGCTACTACTGATGAAATCACACTTGCTTATTCAAGCTCTAATATTCGTTACACTAATTAACAACAGTTTGTAAATTTAAAACTTTATTGTTAGACACACACCATTCCCTGTGTCTCCGTGCTAGAAGTTTGCCTACAAACATTACAAGAGGTCCACATTTCTCCACCAGTGTCTCCTCCTGATTTGGCTTCCAGGTTTTCTGACCACCTTCTTCATCTGAATATAGATTTTAATGTCACAAACAGATGTTAGATACAACATTTCGACTATATATATAGAGGCGGCCATTTAGTTACGAATGAGTTTATGTTGGTTGTAGCTTTCTGAGTTGAAAAATCTACCTATCAATAAGCAATCCAATCACCCTCTTAGCCATAGTTCTCCTTTGCATAGGAGATAAATCCTCACCACTTTCAAGATCAACCATTTCGGCCTCCACATTACACGATAAACGACCAACAGATTCATAGTGTTCACACTCGTCTGGCCTGTTCATTTCTGAAACCCCTCCCCCAGTCTCTGAAGATGACCTAGAAAAAAATAGTGAAAACCTTGTATGATTTGAAAAAATTAGTGATAATCTATCAAAAGGAACCCATTAGAAAAAAATTTCTGAATCCGCCGCCACTGGTCATTCACCCTGAGAAGGAAACATCTAATGTGGCCTGGAAACTACAAGTTGGTGTCCCACATCGGCTGGTTGAATAAGTTATAAAGGGAAGCTTTGTGTATATATGCAGCCCAGCTGCAGTAAATAAAGGCACGCAGCTATGCAATGAGCACAAAGCGAACTATTCTTTCGCCTTTTACTAAAGAATACCGTGTGCTCGTTGTACTAAAATAGCATACGCCTATTTTTGGAGAGTTTTTTTCTTTTGAAAAGACTCCAACCAATCACAGTTAGTTTTAAAATTTAAATGCTCTGTACACAAAAAGTAAATTACCAAAAGATCTAAGAAGTATTTGAGCACAGGTTAGGTAACGGGGTCAAAATGGGTTGGGTTGACCCTTTCAAACAATACTTTTATGTTCTTGGGTTGATTGGCACTGTATTTTTGCACATGCAAAGTAAGTTGTTAATGATATAATAAATAGCTCACATGACCTCAACTTATCACAGTTACATATAACATGGCATTCAAGTATTTATTGCTCATTTATCAAAACAGAAAAAGGAAATAAGGGATTTTAAGTAGAGTAATTTTTCAAGTACAAAATAAGAATATCTTCAATATCTTGATTCAATATTCATTTTTATGTGGTACGCTTTCACGTGAATTTTCTAACTTGCAAGACAGTTGGATCTATTGATGTTACGGTCAGTATACCTGCACATGGTGTGGTAGTTGGAGCCTGACCTATGCTCCTTAACTGGGAAAGGAGGTGGCAGGGCAGGTACTATTGTTGTAAATAACATTTAATTATTTTCATAACAGATTACATAAAATCTTACAACAGTATATCGTATTTTATGTGGTCGTTTGGTAGAAAGAATGACATATATTGTGTTTTATGTGGCGGTTTGATACTTTGTTATAAAGAATTGACATATATAAAGAGAGGATAAAGGGTCAGAAACCAAATCGCAAAACATTAAAACATTTTGTTTGATACAATTTTACGTGGATCAAATGGAAAGATGTATGGTCCAGACAGGTTGGATAAAGGGCCAGAACCAGTGGCGGACCCAAACTTTTTTTCATGGGGGGCGATCAGGGTGCTTAACCAAACTTTTAAGCAGAATAATAAACTTGAATTTGTAACTTCAAAAATAAAGTAAAATAACAACCAAATACAAGTGACAATCAAGAAGCAGAATACTTGCTAGGAATTAAAGATGAAAAAAGTTGAGGAGATTTGTCCCACATCGGCTGGTTGAACAAGTTAGAAAGAGAAGCTGTGAGTATATAACCGGCCCAGCTGCATTCAGGTAAGGCACATAGCTATGTAATGAGCACAAAGCGAACTATTCTTTCGCCTTTTACTAAAGAATACCGTGTGCTCGTTGCGCTAAAATAGCATACGCCTATTTTTGGAGAGCTCCTTTCTTTTTGAAAAGACTCTAACAAAACACAGTTTTAATCTTAAACTTCTTTGTTTAACAAAGGTAACTGATTTTAGGATAATATTTTTGGTAGTGAAATCTTGTGTTAAAAGCTTGCACTTTGAAACTGCTTTAAAGTAGGATAAAACTGCTTTAATTAGTTGACAACAAGGTTAAACTCTATCTGAAATAGTGACTAATCGGATCTAGTCGGGATTTTTACAACCACGGTTTTGGGTTTTGATAGCTAGAGATCGACTTGTGTTGGTTTATAGGCTCAAAAAGTCAGCGGTTATCATGTTGTGAATGATCTATTGTCATGCTTATTAGTTGATGGACATATAATTAGCTTTTTTATATCCTTTGACACTCGTAGCATCAGTAATCTTCCAGTGATATCAACCAAAAACCTCATTCAGCTTCGATAATCATAGATAAAATCCTCTCCGCTAAAACCTACATACACAAACACCAATTAGTTCCGTCACAGAGAGAGCAAGTCTCTCTGCTACCATCCTTTGGTCTAAGAATCAACATGAGTTGTTCACTATTAGACCACCTGTAGTGGTTAGGGGAATGGCGTGGAGGGCCAAAAAAAAGGCCAAACATGCCCACAACACCCCACCCATGGGCGTTTTTTTTGTATTTTTTATGCTGGGCGTGTTTATTAAAACACCAGATTCAATTTGGATGACCAATATAATTTTGTGATGGTTTTTTTATTTTAATTCTATTATAATATCTAATCATTGCAAGAGTTCAAGCCCCACTACACCTCTTTTAACTTCAAGTCTCTTTGCTGACTAGACGCCATGTATCATTTCATGTCCAAGCGTGAGGCCTTTGTTTCACTCACCACTACACATGGTCTTAGAGTATGTCTAGTGTATACCTAAATAATATTTAAGTATACATCAGATATAGTCTAACATTTACAACATGGATGGTCCGTCCATGTATACCTTGGGACTATCCAAACCAAATAATGTTATCATGTCCCTGCTCTTTGGTTATTTTGTTACTTGGGTCTCCACGTTAGTAACGGGAGGATCGGTTTACTACCATGATGTTCCGTTCACGATTACCTGGGCAGGTCAGGAAATATGACCACAATTTTTATTTAGTCCGATGCATTTTTTTTAACGGCCAAGGAATCCTTTAAATGGGCTACTAAAATTCATTACATCGGGAACACTTCTCTTGAACTGGGGAAAGCCCTCACTCGTCTGAAGGTATAGCAGTACGGTAAGGTAAAATTCACTCGCTTGCTTTGGATCCGTTTTATTTGTATTGCGTATGGTTAATTTTGGGTGTTATTTGAAGTTAAAAGATCTGTATGTATCGTTCCTCCCCCCCACCTCCCCCCGGCCTCCTCTCTCCTCCGGCGACGACCCTCCCTCTCCGGCGAGGTCCGGGCTTCGTATAACAGCCTGTGCTTGATCCTGTGGATTGACCTCCGCTGATCATAACGAGTTTGTTAGCGAGGCTCTGCACTAAACTGGATTGAAGGTGTCGTTTCGTCTCCCCCCCAGATCTCTGGTCATCTCTCCCTCTCTGACGTCGACCCATTCTACCCGGCTTCTGTCCAGGCTCTGTATAACAGCCGGTGATTGGTCTTGCGGATTTCTTTCTGCCGACCATAACGAGTTTGTTAGCGGGGCTCTGCACTTGGCTTGGCTTGGTGGTGTCGGTTAGTCTTCCCCCCCCCACGTCAGAATACCATGGATGGTGACGGGCCATGGAACCAGGTAACCAGCAAGCGAAGACAGACGAGATACCAACAATATAACAAAAAATTGCACTTTGAATTTGATAACACAACCACCTTCTTTGTCTCAAACCTGCCTGGGTACTGCACGAGGGGCGAACTCTGGAGAGAATTCCAGGTATTTGGGAATCTCAAAGATGTATTCATACCCAAAAAGTCCGGTAAAGGGGGAAATCGCTTCGCGTTTGTAAGGTTCGAAGACGTCAAAGACTTGAGCAAACTCCTTGAAGTGCTCAACAAGATTAAAATGAAGGGTGCAAAACTGTCCGTTGACATGGCTAGGTTCAGGAGAGATGGGTTACCCTTCTCTACCAACGAACAAACGAGAAACAATCCGCCTCCTAATCGCCCACCACCACAACAGGAAACACACGTCAAGATCAACCATCAGTTCTCGGGGCAAGAAGGTGTCAGATCCTACTCGGATGTACTGACCGGAGGCGGTGCTGGTAAGCAGAAAACGATTGATTTCCAAAATGTTTACTCGAAGACGATACGTGCATGGGGAGGGACGGCAATAATAGCGGAAGCTAAGAGTTTTGAGATTCTTTGCAATCTGGCTGACATCATTGGAAACATGCATCAATTCCTGTCAGGTCTTAGATACTTGGGGGGTCTCAGGGTCCTCTTAACCTTCTCACTCAAACGTCATTGTGAGGCCTTCCTTAACCACTATCAGGAAAGACAATCCAAATGGTTCTCCTCGATAGCTCCATGGTTGGGTAATGAAGGGTTTGTGGATCGTATCGCTTGGCTACGTATTGAGGGGGTTCCTGTGCATGCATGGGACAAAAACACCTTCGATATGATAGCTGGAACGTTTGGAGCAGTTATCTCCCCTTCTGGAGCCACGGATAAAGATTGCAACCTTTCGTATGAAATGGTTGGAATCCTA
This sequence comes from Helianthus annuus, assembly GCF_002127325.2. NCBI lineage: Eukaryota > Viridiplantae > Streptophyta > Magnoliopsida > Asterales > Asteraceae > Helianthus > Helianthus annuus. The sequence continues at coordinate 179,268,288 of NC_035443.2, read as the reverse complement.
GTGAACTCCGGAAGGGAGGTGAAAGAGGAAATGTCTATCACGTGGGATGGAGTAGAGCACAAAGTATGGATCTCTGAGGTGCTAAGGGAATGGATCCCGGATTTTCTTGTCGGAAGCACGGGTATCCCAAAACGGCCACTCGAAAAGGATGAAGCTCCGACTGACGGAAGGGCAAAAACTGGGGAAAACAAAAAGTCGGGAGAAGAAAGGTCACATCGGGAAAATGGAACATCAGGCATGGATGAGAACACGTGCAATGTCAATACAATTAATGCTTCGGAACCTGTACTTTCCTCCACTCCCCATGAAAACATTCCCAAGGATTTGGCTGACAAGGTAAGCACGGAACATGTGGAATTTACTGCTAGTGGGCCCCCGGCTGCCAAAACCGCAAACGTCAAAAACCGGAAGAATGGGGCTGGGCCTCGTTACACCAAGCCCAACGATTCTCTTTCTGGGCCTTCAATTAGTCCTAGGCAACCAGCTTGCAAAAGGCCAAGAAATCTAAGCCCTGAACCCACCTCCTCTCCCTTCTATTATCCACTCCCCCCCTACCCCGAAAACCTCCGCCCCATTGGAAATCCGGGCAGTGAAAGAAACGAGACACAGGGTGATGTCAGGCAAACCCCAAACAACCTCGATCCGGTTAACCCCAGCAACGATGTTCACAACGAAGTCGGGCAGGCTACAAATAATCTTGTTGATGACCTCATCGAAGAAATCGCGGCTACAATCAAAATTGGTAATATCACAGGTATGGAGGTGGAGAATAACACCGCTTATATTGGCCATTTGATCAGGGGAGAAGGAGAAAACAAAGGTGATCAATGAATTTCATGACCATTAACATCAGGGGAGTCGGCAATGCTGACAAGGCAACTTGGATCAAGAAACTCAAATCTGAGAATGGAATAAACTTTATTGCCATTCAAGAAACGATGTATGCAGAGGGTTCAAGGATTAACTTTGCTAGTTTCTGGGGTGGCTCTCCAATGGAAGCAGACTGGGTCAACTCGGAGGGGAGATCTGGTGGTATTGCTTGCATATGGGACCCAACAATCTTCACTAAGATTGAAACCATAAAAAACAGGAACTTTCTTCTTCTATCCGGTACAATTAAGGGGTTCGAAGAAACAATAAACATACTAAACGTGTATGCTCCCCAATCGGCCCAAGCAAAAAGGAATTTGTGGAATAATATCCTAGAATCAAAATCCAACAAGGAAGGCATTTGGATTATCCTTGGCGATTTCAACCAAGTGAGGTCCGCCGATGAGAAAAGGAACTGTCACTTCGATCCTGGATCGGCCTCGGACTTCAATTCTTTCATATATGAAGCCGAATTATCAGAATATGCTATGAATGGATCAAAGTTCACTCGATGGCTAGACGGGGGGAACAAACTTAGTAAACTGGACCGAATGTTGGTTTGCAGCAAATTCTGGAACTTATGGCCGACAGCTACTCTCCGGGTCCTGCCGAGAAACCTTTCGGATCACTGCCCAGTTATCTTGAACACCACCCCCTTTGACTACGGGCGTATCCCTTTTAAATTTTTCAATTCGTGGCTATCCAAACCTGGATTTGAAGACATAGTTCGAAGAGCAGTCCACAATCTCACCATTGTCGGACCACCGGATGTTGTGCTAGCCGGAAAGCTTAAAAACATTAAGAACGCTATCAAAGACTGGAATAAAAACAACAAATCAGGTGAAGAAGTTGCCCTCCAAGCTTCCCTAGATGCCTTGAAAGAACTGGACGCTACCTGTGAACATCGCGATCTTACTGACTCGGAAGTAGATGATTATGCACATCACAAACGTATTGTTACTGAAATCAGAAACGCCAAAACAAGTGAGCTGAAACAGAAATCTCGGGTCAAGTGGGCCATTGACGGTGATGAAAACTCGGCTTTTTTCCATGGTTTCATAAACTGTAGGGTTTCGAAAAGTCGTATAAACGGGCTGTTAATCAATGAAGAGTGGTGCACCGATCCCACACTAGTAAAACAGGAAGTTCGCTCCTTCTTCGAAAATAAATTTTCGGAACCAATCAACCAAAGACCAAGTTTCACATGCCATCACTTAAAAAGCCTCTCGAATGAACAAGGTACCTCTCTAATCTCTCCATTCACGTTTGCGGAGGTAAAGCAGGCTGTCTGGGATTGTGGTGGCGATAAAGCACCCGGCCCTGACGGTTTCAACTTCACCTTCATCAAGCACTACTGGGATCTACTCGGAGAAGATTTCTTTAGCATCATGACAAGATTTCACTCTTCGGGCACCATTTCCAAAGGATGTAGTTCTTCCTTCATTACTCTCATCCCCAAAGTCGATGACCCAACAAGTCTAAACGACTTCCGGCCCATCAGCCTTATTGGATGTATCAGCAAGGTCATCTCTAAGGTACTCGCCAATCGGCTGAAACGGGTTATAAACTCGGTTATTTCGGAAGAACAATCAGCCTATCTTTCGGATAGAAACATACTAGACGGGCCGCTAATCACAAACGAGATCATTTCATGGGTCAAATGTAGGAAATTGAAAGCCTTCTTCTTCAAAATTGATTTTGAGAAGGCTTTTGACACCATTAGTTGGAGCTTTATTGATGCAGTCCTTCAGCAAATGAACTTCCCTGATTTATGGAGACTTTGGATTAAAGGAATCTTTGCCTTCTCTCGAGCCTCGGTCCTTGTCAATGGCTCCCCGACGACGGAATTCTCATGCTTTAGGGGTGTCCGACAAGGAGATCCTCTCTCCCCCTTCATTTTCATCCTTGCCATGGAAGCTTTTTCTAGCTTCATGACAAGTGCATCTGAGGCGGGTCTTATAAAGGGTATCCAACTTCCGAACGATGGCCCCAACATATCACATCTCATCTTCGCGGATGATGTGATGCTATTTGGTACTTGGGAAGACGAAAGCGTCATCAACATCAATCGGCTCATGAGATGCTTCTATCTAATATCGGGTTTAAAGATAAATCTTCATAAATCATGTCTCTATGGTATTGGTACAACACTAGCCGAAGATAATTATATGTCTTCTCTACTCGGGTGTAACCATGGTTCACTACCCTTCGTGTATCTTGGGCTCAAGGTTGGTGGAAATATGAATAGATATCACAACTGGCTTCCCGTCATTGAAACCTTTCAAAATAGGCTCTCGCTTTGGAAAGCAACCACCTTATCTATTGGGGGCAGACTAACCCTTATTAAATCCGTTCTTGACTCACTACCACTATACTACTTCGCACTATATCAAGCTCCAGGGAACGTAATAGACAAACTTGAGAAACTTAGAAGAAGGTTCTTATGGGGAGGCACAGATGTTCGCAGTAAAATGCATTGGGTTAAGTGGGAAATTGTCACGAAACCGGTCTCAATGGGGGGTCTCGGCCTTAACTCACTTCGAGATGCAAACCACAGTCTTTTGTCAAAGTGGGCTTGGCGCTTCAAATCGGAATCCGGGAGACTCTGGAGGAAAGTTGTTATGGCTATCCACTACAATCCAAAACATGGGAATTTTCTACCTATAAGGAAGGGTCTATCGGGCGTATGGCAAAACATCGTAAAAAAAGAACACATCCTCAACAGTAAAAACATTCACCTCTGCAATCTCATCGTAAGCAATATCGGGGATGGCTGGAACACTCAATTCTGGACCGATTCGTGGGTCACTGGGCTACCGCTTAAATCGAGATTTTCAGCACTCTTTGGGCTGGAAAAACTCAAAGGCTGCAGGGTGCGAGACAGGCTGGATGTGGGCGAAAACGGGCTGGTAAATGGGCCTAGATGGAATTGGGCTCGGGAACCATCTTCGGACCAGGAGCTAGCGGAATTGGCTGAACTAAATGTAATCATCTCTCAAGTTATTATATCTGACTCTTCGGATACATGGGGCTGGACGACTGAACATGCAAACGTATTCTCGGTAAAAGAAATTAAATCGATGCTTCAGAACAATAATACATCAGGTAACCTAGATAGATTTGAATGGAACCGATGGGTCCCTCGCAAAGTCAACATCTTCGGGTGGAGAATGAACCTCGATCGCTTACCTACCAAGGAAGCCTTAGCACGCAGGAACATCACCATGGATTCGGTCACCTGTCCGTTATGCTGTGAAAAGGATGAAACGGTCGAGCACATTTTTGGATCATGTTATGTCAGTTCCGTGATATGGCATTTGGTGTCCAGATGGCTCTCTATCCCACCAATTTATGCATTCACTATATCGGATCTTCTTCAGGTGCATAAGCACTCAACCAAGACGTCCAGAACAAAGAAAATGATACACGCTATTATCTTAACAACGTGTTGGTACCTATGGAATCTACGTAACGAGGTAATTTTCTCGGGCAAAAGAGTGGACATATCAAGACTATTGGCGGACATAAAGGCTAAGAGTTTTCTTTGGATCAAACATAGAGCAAAAATAAGTGATTTAGAGTGGGCAAAATGGTGCAATTTCAACTTCTTGTAATTTTATTTGTCTGTATCTTTTGCTAGCATCTTGCTAGTTGGTTTTCTAATAAAATCTGCCGTTCAAAAAAAAAAAAGATCTGTATAGAAATGTGTGTCAAATGAGTACTTTTTAGATTTTAGCAGAAGCATTACTTTGTTGACCATTCTGCCCACGCTTCTTGAGTCTTGTCGCACAACATTCGGGGCAATTTGGTAAATGCAATAGAGTTTGATATTCCCTTGTTGCAGGAAGTGGTCCCACGTGGATAGAGTAATAAGAAAGCAGACGAACCCAACTTCTACAACATCCTGACCGTCAAAATTCACATCATCGGCACCATTAAAAACTCGTGTGGGTAAGCGACAACTACACGTTTTACAAGACCAACACCAACAAACAATATCAGAATCAGAAGAAGAAACCAAAGCAAAGCAAAGCAAAACTCTCTATCTCTTGAAAACATTCTTGTAATAACAAAAGGGATTAAAGTTGATTGGTGAAGTTGTTGTTGTTCAGTGGAGAAATGGAAGAAGATAATAAGGTGGTTGTTAATGGCTTCTCTCCGGTAACTTCCACTCCGGTATTCTGGAAATCTCGTAAGAGATCAGGTAACTTATTATTATTATTGACCCTTTCATTTCATTGTGTGTTTCAATGATTTTTATATTAGTGTGCAAAGATACGGGTTTAATTGTGAGTAATAATATTAGATCTATGCCCCTGTTGTCGAAAATTATTTATAAACTAGTTTTTGCCCCGTCCGCGTTGCGGGGCAATTTTGAGTTAGAGGCGAAATCATAATTTTAAATTGAGAGCAAAATCATAATTTTATTTTGAACTGTGGGCAAAAACGTAATTTTGAGCTGAGGGCAGAATCATAATTTTAAGGTAGAGGGAAAACAAAAATTTTATTTTGAACTGGGGGCAAAACCGTAATTTTAAACGAAGGGCAAAGCCGTAAATTTAAACTGAGAACAAAATTAAAAATGAGTTTTTGAACCGAGGGTAAAAGCGTAATTTTGAGCTAGGGGCGAAATTATAATTTTATTTTGAACTGGGGCAAGAACGTATTTTTAAATGAAGGACGAAAGCGTAATTTTAAACTGAAAATAAAATAAAATTTAAAAAAGGTTGGTCGAATGGGGGAGTGCTAGGCAGCTGCCTGACACTATTCCCCTATCTTGTAATTGTATATGTAAATAATAATTCTAGAGTTCCATACAAACACAAGTCATGTAATTGGGTTTTTTTTTTAGTGATAATAAAAACAACAATAACATAATTCTATTAATTGGTAACAAGCGTGATATATTGATGAGAGTGCATTTTAGAACCAATCTTATGTTTAAGAACTCATGTTTTATCATAAGTGTAGCGCATAAGACGGTTACATATCAACATACCTCATTATTATTTCATTTAATGCACTACATACAATACAAATGTTTTATGGTCAATTACAATTTTCAACAAACTATTTAAAAAGAAGTAAAATTAGATTAAAGAATAAGATAGTATTTTAAAAAGAGTTCAACGGTTCTTTTAAAAGACCGGGTGTACATTTTGATACTTCAAAGACTTTTCCTTATTTTGAACAGACCACGAGCCACGGTGACTGCAAATAATAATAATAAAACTACCCTCGTGTGTGCTCTTTGTTTTTCAAAATAAAAGGGCCTTACTTTTCTCAGTAACCTTTAAACAAAGTTACAACTACGACTTTTTCCCCAACTAATCAATTGAAATTAATAACGTTATAGTAAAAGTTTGATTATAATTTATAATTCTATAAACTACTAATTTATTCAATAAACTACTTGTAATTAAATATTATAATATTTTTTTTGTGCCACTTGAATCTAATAAAGTTGGTAAGTTGTTGAAGTTTTATTATCTTCCCTACCCAACTAACCACTTAGGAATTAATAAAGGTTTTTTTTTTTTTTTTTTTTTTTTTTTTTTTTTTTTTTTTTGAAAGACCAACAAAAATTTAGAAATTAATAAAGTTAGTAAGTTTGATAATGATCTTATAGCATTATCATAATTGTAGGTATTTCATGGGTACACGAAATCAATAATCAGATAACACAAAGTGTACTTTAAAGAACGATATATTCTTCTATGTATTTTAAAGAACGATATACTCTTCTATGTATTTTAAAGAAGATGTATTCTTCTATGCTTAATTTATGGTGGAGCCATTACAATGGTTGGGGTGAAACGTCGCCTCTCTTTGTGTAAGAGTGCAACTGAAGTCAGTCATAACCAGTGGCTGATCTTGCCCGTTGAACGTGCCAGGGCCGAAAGACAAGGGCACTAAAAAAAGCCCGGGCAAGCCCGGGCAAGCCCGGGCCAAACATAGTATATATAAAAAGTTTCATTCGAAATGCGAAAAATTAGCACTACGGCCGAAAAACTTGCCCGGGCCGTGGCCCTGCCAGTGACCTTCTAAGAACCGCCCCTGGTCATAACTATTGGCAGTTAGTGGTTATATCAATGTGAGCCATCAGTTGCCTCGAGCGTGTACTCCACACCTAAATAAGAATTGAACCGAAAGGTACACTTGCCATTTATCGCCTTGAAGTATTGAACATTGAACAGCGTGTGGATTACTGAACGAACATGAATGAATGTAACAGGATAGAGAGATCGACGGCCTAAACGAGCAATTGGAAGAGGACTCGCGCGTCCTGGAACATCTTCAATTGCAGCTGCTGGACGAAAGAAGTAAACGTGCGGATGTGGAACGACAAAATGCTTTGTTGCAGAACCAGGTTGATATGTTGATGAACATGCTTCAGGAGCCTCCTGAGAACATAGAAGAGGATGAACTTCCACAAGTTTACATCTGTTATTTATTTGTTTGTTTGTTTGGCATATGGAGAGCTACCAAAATATTTATAGATATAGCACCAAATGTATCAAATTACATGTATAATTTGTTTTTTTATATATGTATAAAAAGTACTGCAAGTATTAATATTTGTTAACTAAAGGTGTAATGATACATGTATAAATGTGTTAAATTTATTTTTTTAGTAATTAATAAAAATTAATAATCAGTAACTCAACGGTAGGGCTGCAAACGAACCAAACGTTCGGCGAACAGTTCGTGAACCGTTCGGCGGGAAGTTCGTTTGTTTACTAAACAAACGAACACGAACAAGAAATTTCGTTTGTTTAGTTAAATGAACAAACATGAACAGAGGTCGTGTTCGTTCGTTTATGTTCGTGAACGTTCGATAACGTGTTCGTTTGTGTTCAATACTTCATTAGTGTTTTTAGTTTTTATATTTATTTAAATACTTCAAAATTCCGACAAATTAAATATCTAATAAGTGTCGGTGTATTATATATTCTGTTCATGAACGATTGTTTGTGTTCGTCTGTTTCTATTTGTGTTCATGAACATTAGTTTGTGCTCATTTGTGTTCGTCAACGTTCGTTGCCTTAAAATTAACAAACAAACACAAACGAACACAAACAAGTTCATTTCCTTAACAAACTAACACGAACATAAAATCTCGTTCGATAAGTGTTCGTGAACGGTTCGCGAACACATATATTTCTTAACAAACGAACACGAACAAGGTCGTTTGCAGCCCTACTCAACAGTTTACAAAATTAGCCACATAAGTATATAGTGCACTTACAAAAAACTAATTTTAGTTGAAGAAAAGATCATATTCCTACAAGAAGTTTAAGAAATAAAGAAAATGAGTGTACTTTTATAAACTTAAAAGACATAAGTACACAAGTTACAAAACTATGAATGTATGGAAGCAATCCACCATCAATCACATGCTATTGTGAACCAAAGAGATCATTTCCGAATCTCCCGATTCCAATACGTCATCGCCCTTTTTTGTCGTCAGCAATTCGGATGGAAGAATAGTCGAATTCGGATCGTTACTGGGCACTAAAAACAAAAGCCCAATCGGAAGAATTCTCGCGATACTTGGAACGAAAATCGCAACCCATAAACTATCAAACCGAGTTCTTGTGACATTTAAGGCATGAAGCAAAACACTTCCCGCCCATGATGATGTAAGCGTCCCGATATGATCGATTGACATTAGTAAAGCAAAGAAAGTGCCTTCGATTCCGGAGGGACATAGTTTGGAGCTGAGAACAAGAAGCGGCATCCATCGGAGACGCCCGATCATTTTGGAAACCGCTTCGTCCATTACTACGAATATGTAATCGGGTACGTTGCCAAAGCTAAATCGAGAAGACTTGAAGCACCGTAGAGCAATTGGGTCCAAAATAATACACCGCGAAACGGGTGGCTTCTGAACACGTTTTGGTATAGAAGAACACCCAAAAGGGACCCGACTGCACCCACTGAGAATATGGATCCGATAACCTCCTACTGCATGAAACGACATACCGGTTATAGATTTGTACGTAAAATTTTGAAATTTATGGAAAAAGGTGATTTGGGTGAACCTGTGAGAATGATGGGCCCGTTTTTGCGTCGGTGTACCAATAGAACATTCCTTCATGAATACTCACACCTAGTGCAAGTGATAGATACATATACAAACACGGTCTCCAAACTTCCGGTGTTTTCAGGGCCGTCACCATAGCATCAAGAAACTTTTGCCTTACCTGCATAAGACCATACAATGGTGCAAGATAATTAGTAAAAATAATCAGAACAAAACAACCAACTGCAAAGAAATGTATTATACAAGACATTGTTTGGATGTGCATGTTGATGATTCCAGTTGTAATGATCCGATAATTGACATGAACTAAATAGATATTAGAACGTAAATGAATAAAACGATAGTTCAATCAATATTCAAGAGGTATTTTGGTAATTTCAAGTATAACATAAGGGTACTTGGATCTTGTATGTTAACTTGAAATTACAAAAATACCCTTTCGATTAACATACATACAATATGGATGGAGTTAGAGCTGGGGAGCAAACCGGTGATAATTAAGGAGGAAAATGGGCGTTTTTAAATGATTGGGGCAAAACCATTAAAGTGACCAAAACGAAAGTTAACGCATTACAAAATAAAGCTCGATTAGGAATTAAAATACTTAGGGAGCCTGTTACTTGTCCTACAAGTATTAGGTGAGCGTGAACCTTTAAGAACTGAACAAATATAGTTATTTTTCCAAAAAGAACTTACCTTTGCAGTTTGTAAGCAAAACCTGAACATATCTAGACATCAGTAAAAGTTGGAATTAGCGTCAAAATCTCCTTTTTAAATGGAAGTAATTTAAATTTGGTTAAATGAAGGTATGTTTCGTTTTACTCTTTGATAATCAATTTTAATGCACCTAGCATAACAACCCTTAAACAAAGAGAAACACAATTCGTTTTTCGAAACACTAAAAACTGATTATCGCAACTACAAGAAGCAATAAAAACCTTAAATACTCCAAAAGCAAAATCTATTATCCAAACAATAAAAACCTTACGCGCTTGTGAGAATAGCTGTGGACAAGCGGTTCTTGCAACATCAATCCAACCAAAATAACCAATCCACACCCTGAAACGTACACACACAAACACAGTCGATAATCATGCACAAGGTATTAAACTAATTAAATGAAAATTTTAGGGTACGAACTAATGACTAGCAACGAACCTGGGGTCCGATTATATGAACAAACAAGAACGCCACTCAAACCGAACCCAACAAGTTGGCCGATTGAGGAACTAACTCCACACAAGCTTTGCATGTCCCCAGCAAGAGAAGGATGACTAATGCTGTTTTCTGTTACACAAGCATCAATTGTCATAAAAGACAATATAGCACATACGGCTGGCAAGTTTGTGCTGAAAGCTGGTATCAGCATGGCTATTGAACCAACTAAACCTGAAACAATTAAGCAACTAGTTTATTTTAACGAATATATTTATTATCCAGGTAGTGAAACTGGATGTGGTGATTTCGACCCGTTTACTTGTGAATGGGTTGATAACTTGATATGGGTTATTTTTAGTGCTTACAACTTCCTAAAATGTATCGATTAAAGATTTGTATTCTTATTGGAATAATAATGTTATCGTAATCAAAAATACCACGTTGATTATTCAAAACAAATCTAAAAACGGGCCGGCCTGTTTTGACCCGTTTCAACTTCCAGGCTTCCAGCTTTAACCAATTTAACTTGTTACCTTACCTGACCCATCCGGTCGTATTCTTTCCAAGTCTAACTGAAACTATTAGAACATATTATCATGGAGCAATAATATAACTCTTCGAAACTAAGTAACTAACAATATTTAACAGGACTACCGATGAAATTCTAACGGAACACCATTCGATCAAAGCATATCAGAATTTGGATCTATATCTAACGACACTGGGCTGTTTGTTTACCTCTTAATGGTTCAGACCTCCTCTTACTGGTTCAGCACTTAATGGTTTAGACTGTTTGTTTCATGAGCAATGGTTCAGACATTGCCTCTGAATGGTTAAGCATTATTATACTGGGTCTGAATGATTAAGACCTTAAATCTGAATTGGTTAAACATTTGCCTCTGAACGGTTAAGCATTATACTGGCTCTTAATGGTTCAGATCTCTTACTGGTTCAGACCTCTTACTAGTTCAATACTTAACCATTCAGAAGTTGCCAAACGCCCCCTGAGTTGAGTTGAGTTGAATTAAACTACAATGATTTCCTATACATTATTCAAAGCTGAACAAAAAAACAACATTTAAGCATCAAATTGTATAACTTTACCCTTCCAATCAAATCTTGCAAACAAAACAAGTATATGCTTTTAATATGCACCAAAACTCAAAAGTGTAAAGTAAGAAGTGCAATGCAATATACCAGCAAATATGAAGTAAGGGCGTCTCCTTAATCTAAAAATCGGAACAATATCGGTCATAAGACCCCAAAGAGGCTTGATAATCCAAGGTATCCCAATAATCCCAGAGTAAAACTATACTTATACCCTGATTAATCCCATACACAATAATCACAGACAAAACAAATCTCCAGCTTAATTCATCACTCAACTTTTTAAACCAATTTACAGGCCTCCAGATCAAGTTCCCATCTTTTCTTCTCTTAATATTTTCTTCTTGTTGTTCTGATACCCTAATAATCTGAGGTTTAACCTTTTTCCCTAAATGGGTTGTGGGAATTTGATTTTGTTACTGAATCAACAAGGCTTTGCACACTTTCTGAATTGGGTATCTCGAAATTGAATCAAAGATCGATGAAGTGAAGTGAAGTGAAAGTTAAATTGGAATGGGGGTAGGTGCCGGTGGTGTTGTGGGTTTCAGGTTTGTTGGAGGGCGCTGATTTGTTCGTCTAGTGGTAGAAGATTTGGTTTTCCAACGAAATAGAGGGTGGAGACTTTAAGTTTAATTCACACTTGTATCATATCGGTGGTGGATGACAAACTTACTGAGGGGGGTTCGATCCTGAGCCGCACCCCAGTTTTCTTCCGGCTGTTACTTCAGCGAGGCAACTCGTGTGGAGCAGTACGGTTTCCGAGGGAACGCCGTAACCAAGTCTGATCAACCCAACGCGGGTCCGATTAAGACAACGTAGTCTGGGCAGATCTTGGCTAGGGCCGCCGTTTTAGACTGTGTGACATTTGATCACTCAAAAAGAAAGGCACCGTTAAAAAAATATAAGTTGAGTTAATAATTTATATAATGTTAATGTTAATTAATTTATAAGGTTTTTATATGTATTGCAGATTTATTTTATTTTGTTGGTTTTCTATGTATTGTTTTTTGTACATTGTGTTTTGTTTATCTTTGTTTTGTTGTTTTCTTGGTTAGTTTACATATGTTCTGAAATCCCACTATATGCATAATATTTACCTTTTGTCATCACTTTTTCTTTAGCGCGTTCTCTCGAGCCCTCGTCGGAGAAACTTGCTAGCAACGTCTCCGCCGTTATCGGTGTGTGTGTGTGTGTTTTACATTTGTTTGTCTTTGTAACAACATTGGCTTAGAATTACGTTTGTTGTAAGGTTGTAATTTTGTAGCCTGATCAAAGGAAATCAATGGGTGGCCTCCCGCGTTTGGACTCAGGCATGAGAATCACTATAATGATCTTAAGAGTCTAAGCGAAATGAAAGAATAAAAGTTTAGAGTGAGAGAGATGGACTTACTTTGGGTTGAATAAGACTCTCTTTTTATAGGCAGATTGCTCCAAGGGAGCCTTGTGCCAGCTGGTACCTTTTAGTCTTGGTAAACTTATCATCTCTTGACGTTGCTTGCAGGGTTAGCTTTGCCTCTTTAGGTAAGTTTCAGGTTTGTATGTCTCAAGGACACCTTTATGTGTTTTAGTGAGAAGTCTAATCAGTTTGACTTGTTAGGTTCAAGTTCCAAGGTCGTAACCTTAGCTCTCTGTCACTAGCCGTTGGTGTATCAGCTTCACGTCGGGAGCTTTCAGCTCTCGACTTTCAGTTTCTTATTTTCAGTTTATGTTTAGTATTCTTTCTTATTTTCTTGTGATTGTTATTAGCCTCGGTTTTGCTGACTGTGATCTCCGAGTACCCACGTCATCATTTTTAATTTTTTATTTATTTATGTATTATTTGCTACTACGACAGTCTCATTTGTCTAACGTATCAGATAAGTTTACATTATTGTTTACTTTCCAATATGTGCTTTGTTATTTCTCCCATTTGTAACTTCGTTGCATGTTGTTTTTGGTCCGTGATGATGACTATAATGTCATTGTAGACTTTTTTGTTTTTGGTTTTACGTTTTTGTTGTTGTTGTTTGTTACGTTATATTTGTTGGTTTACCTTTTGTTTCGGTGATTATGACTATAGTGTCACTGGAGAACGTTTGTGGTTTTGTTACATGATTTTTTTTTTCTAAAAATATTGTTGTTGTTTGTTATTTGTTTTTCAGTTGTTTACCTTTTGGGTCGGTGATGATGACAAGAGTGTCATCGGAGAACGTTTGTGGTTTTGTTGCATGATTTTTGGCTACAAATTTTTGTTGTTGTTTGTTTTTCAGTTGTTTACCTTATGGGTCGGTGATGATGAATTGATGGCTATAACGTCATTAGAGACTATTTAATTTAGAGTTTGTGTTTATGGTCTACAATGATTTTCTTAGGCTTTTGTTCTTGGTTGTTTCATGTTTTTCAGTTGGTGATGATGACAATAATGTCATTGGAAGCTTTATTGTTTTTGGTTTATGGTATTTTGTTTACACAAAAACCAATTTGTTTAAAAATTAAATTTGGTTTGTAATTTGTAAAAAGAATTAAAATGAATTACAATAGCATATATTCACCCAAATACAAATTATTTGCTTTATACTAGTTGCATCAATTATTAAAAACTTAAATATAATAGTTGTAAACTAAACAAAAAATATATACTTAAAAAATTCGGATATTTTATCGGGTATTTAAAGAAACCGATATCGGGTATAGGGTAAGATCGGGTTCGGGTAGATGGTACGACCGGTTCCAAATATTTTTTTTGGCATAGATCGGGTACGGTTTCAGGTATAAGTATTGAACTTAAAATGTGTATTCTATTTCGGGGTTTTTTTTTTCAGATTCTATTCCAAATGCGGGTCCTTTGTGCACCTCTATCTAAGAGCACCTCAAGTTTGAGAGTTACGAGTTCATGGGCTTGGCTATATAAGAAACTCTATCTTTTTAAGAAAACTATGGAAACCCATTGTGAACCATTGATTAGCTTACATCAAACTTGATCAATGGCTATGATTATTTTGGTATGAATAAAATTAAAAAGAAATAAAAGTACTGCAATTTAGTACCAGTGAAGGGCATTTTCGGAAGTCAACAAAGACATTGGAAAACAGAAATCACTGCCATGCAGTAGCCGTCTAATCAAGAACTGCAAACAAAATTCAAATTTTTTTCTTCTTTATGTTCAACCCATTATACTCATTACTCCCATGTTCATGTTTCTCTCTCGTCCAAAAAGAAACATTGAAAACCTACTTCCGGAACCCTAACACAGAAGCCGATAGTGTCCAACTTGGAGAATGAGGAAGTCGTTCATAATATTGTCGTCGTCGGTGAAGCTGAAACGATTAAGGAAGATTCAGACTTCAATTAAAAGGTTAGTTGTTGTAATCGGTCATGTAAAAGGTGGTTTTGTTCAACCGATTTATAGGAAAATGGCACCTGAGTCCGTTTTCTTTTATATATGTAGGACTTCGAAACACAGATTAGGGCAAAAAAGGTCTGAGAGCCGTAGTGTTGTGATTATATCCGACGAACCCAAGCCAGGACCTTCCAAACAACAATCTGACTTTGGTCCGACCCAACGGGAGTTAGGTTAGAATTGTTATGTCTCTAAACCTTTAACATAGTTCAAGGTGATCTATATATGGATAGTGTGTTGGATAAGAAATTGTGCATAACAGAATTTTGTTGGCTGCCTTGCAGTGTATGATGATACCGATAGTGTGTCACCAAGCCATGGGAAAAGACGGAAAATAGGTAACGGTTAACCAGTAATATTGTTTATAATTTGTATAATGTCTTGTTGGACTAATCGTTTTCGTTACGAATCTATCGGTGCTAAATGAAGCTTGTGTGGAAAGCAAACGGGGACATAACAAAAATCACAATGGTAAGTTCCTTTTGTTACAATAGTGGCTAATTGCGTATCCAGTTAAATCTGAGTAACATGTTTGAAACTGTAGGGAAGAAAAGCATTGCCGGAGATAGTTCTGGGTGTGGAAATAAAAGAAAACGTGGTTAGTTAAATATTGTTGGCTTTGATTAACATGTGTTAATTGGGCATGACCTTGAAAATTCACTAACATGTGATAATTGGCAGGGGAAAAGAACAGTGCCGATGATAATTCTGGCAATGTAATGCGAAGAAACCGTGGTTAGTTATTTTTGTAAGCCCTTCAAATTTTTGGATGTTACAAATGAAAAATTGTTACATGTTTTAACGTAGCTAATCAATGTTACTGTTTGAGTTAGAAAGATGTTGTCATAGGTGGTTGTAAAGTAGACTAATTTTTTGGGTTGTTGTGGTTTCGTATAAAATGTTATTTCAGTAAGTAGGGCAGAAGTGACGGCTACATCGAAGGGTGGGACGTTAAGGACCAAAAAGAAGAAGGGTTCGGAGGACAATGGGAAAGGTGAAGCAGGGAAACCAAAGGTAGTTGGTAACAAACCGGAAAAGGTTCAGAAAGCCCGTAAGCGAGCAAAGAAGGATGAATTTCCAGGTATAAGGACAAGATCTGCACCACTGCAGTTTTATAAGTGTGTACGGGCATTGACAGAACAACAACGTGACGCAGTCCGGCAAATGGGCTTTGGTCGTTTGCTAACTTTCAATGTTGATGGTTTGCCGGCGAAGTTAGGTTATTTTGTTATGAACAATTTTAGTCCCGATAAAATGGTGATATGTACGCCTGCCGGTGATATCAAGGTGAACAGGAAAGTGATACATAAGTTATTAGGGATTCCGACTGGTGGACAAAAGATTAGTTCGATTGATAAGCTGCCGATGCTGATTGATGCCATTGCGGATTGGAGGGCTAGATACCCGGGTGTAATGGTGCCTCCAACAAAGATGGTGAAAATGATAGATGAGTCCGATGGCGAAGACAGTTTTGATTTCAGGATGGATTTTGTAATGTGTTTTGTGGCAGTGCTGGTTGATTGTCATAAACAAGTTGTTTACGGGAAGAAATCTTAGAGTATCTGGATGACGAAATGGACTTTGCAACAATAGACTGGTGTGACCTGGTTGTAGATAAGCTGAGAACTTGTAAAGATACCTGGAATCGGCTTGACCCACAAAGTTTCTTCGTTGGTCCTCTCACGATTCTGATGGTAAGTGTACTTTTAATTATTTTAGATAATTAACATGTGTTAGAATACTTTATTATTTCCGGGCTGAACGGATCGTTGTTTCTTGTAGTTGTTGTACGTTGATAGCATTGAGTGCACGGGGACGGAGGTAGACAGTGCGGTGTGTCCTTTAGCTTTTTGGAACTTGAAAAGATTGCGAGAGAGAGAAAGGCTTGAAATACTTGCTGGTGGGTTTGGACTAGGACGGTTTAAAGGATTAACACGTCCCAGAAACTATAATATGGAACACTGGGCAAGTAAAGAGGTAAAGTTATATGCTCTAACATGTGTTTTTTTACAATTAGTATATAATCTTGGTATCAAAATGTTGAAAAACTATTTTCAACAGGAGAGGTTGACGATAGTACGACAGTTAATAAATGTCACAAAGAAGAACAAAGTCAAAATTGAGGGTATGTTAGAATCTCTATTGGTGGAGAGCCATGAAGACGAGGAAGTACAAACGTTGACGGCAACGTTTGAAAGTATGTTTGAGAAGAAAGTTAGTGAAAGTGAGGATCACGATGAAGCGGTAGGTTTAGCGTCACACAAGATCAATTCGGTCTTGGAAGATTTGAGAAATGATGAAAGAATTCACATCAACGAGGGAGAGAACGCTGGTTAGTAACTGTTATTCTTTGTGTTATTTAGTTTAATAATTTGGAATCCATTTATCATTGTGCAAACGATTTCGTAGGGGATGGCGTGGATGACGATTTTTCGGATGGGTCGCCAATAGCGAGCTTGTACAGGAAGTCACTTATCCGACAAAACAAAAAAATCAGTAAAAGTAGATTGAAAGCAGTAGGATCTTCAACAATAGACTTTGATGCCCCAGAAGGTGTGTTGATAATGTTTATGAAATGAACACTGAACCACGTGTTAATGTGATACCTGTTGTGTTGGTTATCATTCTTAAAGTGATCACTGTAACACATTTTACGGTGTGGCAACCTGTATTGATTGACATATTTTTTTGGGGTTGCAGCTGATGTTGCGGGCCAATCAATCGTAGATGATGGTGGAAAATACTATGCTGAAAAGATGGAAAATGGTGGAAAGTCGGGTCAGGTGAGGAGATCTGCTAGACTCGGGAAGTTAAAGCATGTTACTGAGATAGAAGAAGGGTTTGTGACCCCAAAAAGAAGAAAGACAAATATGAAGTTTGGTGGACAATACACGGATGGTGGCAAAGAAAAAGGTAAAGTGTTACATGTATTACCACTTTAAGAGTACGTTTATAGCGCGAAAAGAGTTTATGTCCCTGTACTATAGGTTATGGAATGAAATGTGTAGTCTAACACATGTTAATGTGATAACGATCGTAAAGTTTAACATTTTATTGTGGTTGCAGCTGATGTTGCGGGGGAATCAAGCGTACTTGCTGATGGAACTGAGAGTACCGGAGCGCTGGAAGAAGGTGGTATGCCGTTGCGGGTAAGGAGATCTCCCCGTCTGAATAAGTTAAAGGATGCTCCTGAAATGGAAGCAAGCTTTGTAACCCCCGAATTGCTGGAAGACAAATATAAAGATTGATGGGGAAAAATGGATGATGGCAACGAATCAGGTAAACTGTAACATGTGTTACCAGTTTCATCATACATTTAGATTTAGAAGTACACGTTGACGGTGACGCGTAGTTTGTTGCTCGTTAAAATTTATTACCCTCTAATATGCGTACGTGTCTGAAACCCATTTATTATTTCTGTGATGTTATAGAGTTCAACAAGACTGAGAAGCAACGGGAAGAGAGAGAACTGGGGTTTAGTGAAGTTGGGGAAGAAACAAATCAAGTCGTCGAAGGTGATAAGATTGTTCATGATGCTGGTAATTCAAGTGGAAGTGACTGTATTATTGGTGGGGCCGAAGAAAATAAAGGAGCAGGAAGCGGGGATAAAAGTGATGCTGAAGAAGTACATAAGCCGTTGGGTTTAATGCGTGCAATACTGCGTATTAAAGCAGCAGAAGTGCATGGTGCACGTGGTAGTTCCCGTACCCTTTGAGAATGTCTGATTTTAAAAGTGTGTTGTATTACTTTATTCGTTTTAACGTGGGTCATCTTGTTTTGACAGATGACCGTGGTTCGGAGATACAGTTTGTTAGTAAAGATGAATATAGAGTGGATACAGACAATAAAGTGGTTGCGAATGACAATGATCACCAGAACACCGATCTAGAAGCGAATGACGCCAAAAAGGATGAGATTTACGAAGCACGGTTTATCTGTGATCAAGAGGTAGCCAAAATGGTCGAGATGGAGGTTAAGGATAGCGAACAGGTTGAAGGGAATGAGAATGAAGGTAATCTTCGGAAACTGTTTTATTTGTTTAGCCATGTTTAGCCATGTCTAATTTATTCGAAAATGTTTATGCAACTTCAGATAGTAAGATTGAGAATGAAGTTGGGTCTGCAGCTGATGGAAGTAAAGAAGAGAGTGGTGGCGTCGTGTTTGCATCTGTGGAAGGTGCTGTTAATGATAAGGACGAACATGTGGTTCTGGATGGCAAAGGCAAGGGGGCTGTTGATGAGTGTGACCATGATTTTAACGGTAATTATTTATGCAGCTTCTGGTACTAAGTTGTGCATGAGATGTGATAAGAATGTTTTATGCAGCTGAAAAAGGTAATATTGAGCATGATGGGATGCATTCAACTGATGTAAATATGCAAGGGTGAAGTAGCGCGGTGGTAGACTCTGTCGCGGGCGCAGCTTCCGATAAGGGCCAGGATGTCGAGGGTAAAGGGAAAGAGGCTGAAGAGGTGTGGCAGCCGGAAAAGAACGGTAAAGATTTTCATGCTCTAACATGTGTTAACTGCTTCCCTACCTGTATCATTTAGTGAGTTAACATGTGTTAATCATATACACAGTGTGCGAAGCCGATCCGTTTTTTGATGAACGGAATTTAGATGGCCCCAATTGGAGTCTTGGAATGACACAAATTGGGGGTGAATTGGACGTGTCACAGAAAATCGGTACGATAGAGCATTAAACAAAATCAGTATTGATGGGTTAGTAGGAGTCATCTATAATATACTTATTTGCATCAAACGTGCAGGTTGCACAAGTGGGAAGGTGGATGAGATGGCTCGGACAGAAACAGTGCTGGAGCGTTCCGGTGAGCTGAAATACATTCATTTACTGTGAAAAGTGTTATATTCGTTACTGCGTTACGTGAGTTATTTATTTTATATGTTTTAGGCGATATGGAGGCTACCACAGACTTGAGTATGGTTATAATGGTAGAACCAGTTAGCTCCTATGACCCGGCCATTGCAATCCACAAAGGGCAAACTGGTCTGGAATTTTGTGGGGGTGATATGAATGAGGTGGAGGACAATATGCCGCTTGCAAACCGTGTGCGTATGTTGGCTGAGTTGGGGGCCCAAAAAAGGAAGCTCCCTTTTCGAGAGAAAGTGGCAGCGGAACCAAACAGATCACCTTACTATATAAGGTCTGTTGACATGGGTCAGCCAATAACTAAGAAGGAGGCAAATCTGTGGGAGTACATATATGCTGATGAAAGCCCATTGCACTTTTTAAATGGGCATTCTCGTAGGAAGCGGGCAATGGAGGCAAACGTGTAAGTAGAACTCGAACGTGGTTTATTGTTTTATAATAATAGTGTAAACCATGAACCAAGTTCCACACTAGTTAATTCATTATATTTTGATTTTTTCCGCAGGAGGGAACAGGGTTCGTCGTCGGTTGTTGATGTAGATAGTCCGATACACATGGCTGTGTAAGTAGGGGGGTCACCGTAGCAAAAATTAGTTAAATAAAAAATAACATGTGTTAAAGTATGCAATTTAATTTATAATTTGTACATCTGAAACCAGGGAGTTGCTGTTTAGAAGCCCTACCCATGTAGAAGCGTCTCGGGCTATGTTCAAGAGTTTAAACGTTGGCAATGAGGTCTCAGATGGTATTATCGACTGTTGGGCGGACGTGCTAAACTTCCAAGAGAAACGGAAATCACGGGAGGCTTACAGTAGGCAATTCTTTGGTACTAAAGTTGTGGTGAGTGTCATGTATATACAGATTACAGTGTGGCGACTTTTTGACCTTATTAATTTCTCTGTTGTGCTTAAAGTTTCCGTGGATGCTAACAACTGAGGAAGGTGGAGTCGAGGCGCGGATGCACAAGTTTCGGCTTGGAATAAAAGGTGCGGTTAACAGCGGTGAAAATGTTCCTGACTTTCGAAATCACGACATTATTTTCTTCCCGATATTGGATCACAAACACTTTTGCTTGCTAGTGTTTGAGTTACGCGACCCCAGAATTTATGTCGTTGATAATGACAAAGCCCGCCAAGGTCAGTTGATAGAAGATAGTGTCTACTGCGGGTTTCACTGCATACGATCTGGGCTTGGTTATGCGATAACCAATCCATGCCCAATACTACATCGAAACCGGCTAATTTGAAGGGTAGCAGGGATAGAGGAAAAGAGTGGTTCCTAATGGATATAGCACATCCATCTAACACAGTCGAGACTGTTTCTAAGGTACCATCTGCTACTACCTCATACTTTGCACTAAGGGCTTTAACAGGCAATCCTAACAGTTCGCAGAACTTACTATCCACAAAAGACTTATCTGCCCCAGAATCAAATAATACTCTTGCGAAAACGTCATTAATGAGAAACGTACCAGTTATGACGTTATCGTTCTGGATGGCCTCTTGAACATTCATTTGAAAGACCCTGGCATTGGTCTTCTTTCCTTCTTCCGCCTTCTTGGCATTCTTTGGGCAGTTAGTCTTGATGTGCCCCTTCTCGTTGCAACTGAAACAAGTTGCATCCTTTAACTTCTTGCACTCAAGAGTCCGGTGTTCAGAGGACTTGCATATCCCACACATCTTAGACTAGGATTTCTGTTCAAACCTGCACCTCCCAAAATGGTGCTTTTGACAGGTCTTGCACTTGGGCCTATCGCCCGACTGGTGCTCACTCTTTCTTGTCTCAAACCCTCTCTTACCATCACGGTTTCCCCTATGCTTCTTGCTCGATCTACGTGAATTATCATCTTCACGTTTCCTCTTGTCAGACTCCACATTTCTTAAAGCTCTCTGTCTCGCTGCATCCTGAGTGAGAGACAGAGACAAGTCAGTGACAGATCGAAATGTAACTGGTCGCGAGGCCTTCACACTGGCCTTGATCTCTGGGGCCAAACCCCCAATAAAACGCGCGATCCTTTTAGGTTCAGGGGTTACCAGATAAGGAACCAATCTGGATAGGGTGTTGAAACTGGTGAGGTATGCCTGGCAATCAAGGTTCTTCATAACCAAGTATAGGAAATCGGATTCTATACGCTCAACCTCATGCTGAGGGCAGTAGTTTTCCTTGATAAGAGCAACAAACTGCTCCCAAGACATGCTATACAGAGTAGCCTTTCCAGAAGCCTGGATCAATGCTCCCCACCAGGCTAGAGCCTCACCTTTGAAGGGCTGGGATGCAAACTTCACCATATCCCTCTCAGCACATCCACTGATGTCTACCACCGTCTCAATTTCATCAAGCCATGTCATACAATCAACTGCCCCTTTCTCCCCAGTAAACTCCCTAGGTTTACATGACACAAAGTACTTATACGTGCAACCTTTAGCACGTGGGGCTTCATCAACCACAAGCTTCTTGGGGTGAACACTGTTTTCATTTGAGGAATGACGATCCTCATCTTTCTTAGGTTTGGGAGGAGTAGGTGGCGGCTTGTTGCGAATCTCAGAATGATTCTTTGGTTTCGCATGCGGTGCAGACAGAGTTCTACTGCGGGTTTCACTGTACTCACTGTATTGTCGCGCTAAGGCTTTCTCAACCGCTTCATTCACAATTGCTTTTAATTCGGCACTAGTCACTAGGAACTTTGCATCATCACGGTTCTCCACCGGATGGCTATTGGCTTCCTCTGATCTGGTCATGTAGCTTCAACGCTACATATAATTAATAGACAAGGTTTTCACTTAAAGGCTCTTTATAGTATTTTATGTTTTATTAACCAAGGTTTTAAATTGCCATTTTAGGTTAATTTATTAAAACATTGGGATGTTGTTATCATCCTATAATACTCTTATTATTAGCACATAAGGCCTAGTCACAAGGACAATTAGGATATTTAATAACCAAGATTTTACAGTATCTAGGTGTTTTAGGTCGAATCATAGTTCTCTACCATTAATTAACAGGGAGCCATAAGCTACCACTATCCTTAGTCACGGAGGACATTTAATTATTGCCCACAGGCACTTCACTTTCAAAGAAGTGGTTAAATAATTTAAGGGAATTTAAAATTAATCCTTTATGATATATGGCCTGTGTGACTTTACTGATTCACAGTTTGCCAAGAACATTAACATACTAGATGTTAATAATTGGAATCTATTATGTGGGTTATACCATTTTGACCAGGTTTGAATAACACAAAGGCTAGGTTTTACCTCTAAGATTCTTTTAATAATTAACGCAGAATAGTCCTAATTTGAGATGTTAATTATGGATCTTAACCTAATTATGGAACTACCATCTTGGCCTTGTTTTATTATAAGGCTAGGTCTTGGTTCACTTTAGATTTTACCAATTAATTATAATGGTAGATCCTTTTAAGTATTTCATTTATTTTCATAATTTATGCATGCAATTAATAAAAATGAAAACTTAACTTAAACATCCCATAAATTGTTTTAAATCAGTACAATAATTGCCCAAACGGGACTTCTACTAAAAATAAATGAAAATGCCCACGCAGGGGCGGGAAACAAGAACAAACCCACGCAGGGGTTAACTAACCAAACTTGCTCACGCATGAGCAGAATACAAACCACAAGCTCACGCAGGAGCTGAATACTGGAATAACAAGTCCACGCAGGGACTGAATTACATCATAAATATATAACAAGGGTTTTTAATGACCCCTCCTCTTTGACTTCCCCTTTTGCAGGTCTGACAGCCCTTTGAAGAAACCTTGCCGCTCTCTGCGGTCTTCATGAACCTCTTGTTCAACTTGGTTCAGCCTCTCTAGAACTTCCTGCTGAATCTGTGGCTGCGGCGGCTGATACACCGGCGGAGGAGGTGGCTGATGCAGGTACCCATAAGTCGGGTAACCAGTAGTCCATGTCCCTCCATATGGTCCTTCAGGGTGAAGGGCATTGTAATCCCGAGCTACTTGGTATGGATCTACCTCCGCATAACCGTAGTTGTAGTTGTAGTGGGTGTGCGCTGGCTGCTCGAATGGGTTGTATGCTGCTGACCCAGCATACGCAGGAATTGGGTTATCGAAACCCAAAGGTGGTACCACAGGTACTGAGTTAACATCTGGTATAGGGCTCGACGGACCACCATTATATGGGTCCTCTTCCTCCTGAAGTGGCGGATAATGGCTGCCACTTGATGGCTGGGGAGTACTGATTCGAACTCCACCTCGCACAGACATCCGTGCATTAGACCTTCTCCGCCTCGGTGGCTCTGGAGGCGGCTGCTGCTCTACTGGCGGTGGTGGCGGTGGCGTGACTGCCACAAACTGTTGACCAACTGAAGGATCCTGATGCTGCTGATGATGCGAGTGTTCAGACGGGGTGAAGTACCAATCGTACTGGTTGAACCTTTCCATAAAACTGTCTGGTCCGCTATATGGCGATCCATGAAATGATGACCCATCTGAGATCTCAATGGGATGATTCGGCGTTCCTGATGCAGGTTCCACGGGGTCGGTATCCTCATCCATGTCGTTCTCCCCTGAAAAGTGGTCTTCCGGTCCAAATGGGTTGAAACCCACGGGTTCTGGCAGAATGTTAGCCGGGTTAAATCGGCTTTGGAAAACGGGTGTTGGGTCGCCAAAAGAATGATGAGAATTGGATCTCTGAAGAGGTATGAAAGCTGGTGGCTGGTTGTTGGGCTCGTTTTCTGAATGGGGCCCAAATGAGTGTTGGTACGAAGGAGAGGAACTAAGGGATACCGATCGCCTTCCTGGTTCGACATAGAGCCTCCATGGCTCTTGCGGGCTCGTGCTCATGGTGATAGATGGAGTACGTCGATGCGACGGCCCGGCCTCGTGATCATGGCCTGACACGGGTCCTTTGCCTCTACCGCGAAGGAATCTTGGTGGCATGATGACCTGCATACAATATTTAGATAACAACAACAATATAATAAAAGACTCAAAATAAAACAAAGCAGAGTTTGTCCTATGTTCAATGTCTAGACTTGGAACTCGAAGAATGTGCAATTTGTGCACTAAGATTAAACACAAAAGGCTAGTGTTTAATTCACTCAGTGTTGGCTCTGATACCAACCTGTCACACCCCTAATTTCCACGTGTCACCGGTGGGCCCGGTGGGGGATTACGTGACGTAGTTGATATCATCATATGTCAAACAACACAAATTATAATGCACAGCGGAAGCAAATGAAAATAGATTTATTTCAACTATTAATTGTAATATCAAGTATCACAACCAGTCAAAATAGATCCACAGGCGGATCGAAAATAAAGAGAAAGAAATTGTTCAACAGATATATGCATCCCAAAAGCTTGCGAGACTCTACGATGCTAAGGAGAAACCAGCCTATTGCGTATAGCACCTGCACTTAATCTTTTTGGGGAAAATACGTCAGTTTGCACTGGTAAATACAATTTAACTGACTCATTTTGAAAACATTTGAAAAATTGGTTTTAAATGCACAAGGCACAAAACATTTTTATAACTTGGGAATAATTAAGCAGAGTTAAACTTGTAAAAGATTTACATGTTTGTTAACCGTTCAGTCGCCCGAGTCGTATTGGGTTTAAGGTTAAATGACACACCACATGGTATAAGTCCGCGGTGGGAAGCCAACGTTAATACCTTAAAATAATGGACATAATACCGGGTGTACGCCTACACCCGGGTGTCAAGGTCGTGGCCAAAAATGATGCCAAGGATATCCGGGACATGGTCATTAAGCTCCCAAAGGCATAAAAACAAACAACACCAAGTTTTTAAACGGGTCACATTGATAATACCCAACTACTAATGAGATGGGGTCAATTGCCCGACCAAGCGATATTTTATATACCGTACCCCCAAGCCCGTATAAGGGAAAATAAGTTAAAAGTATTTACCTGAGCAAGTATAACCACAATTTCAAAAATGCACGTGTCTTTTACTGGGCTCCTATTCTGGAACGAAGGTTATAATAACCTATTAGAATCCTAACGGGTCTTTAATATAGCCTAAGCCTAGACCGGTTAGTTTCAAAGAGTAAATATGGTTTAATCGCGAGGAATGCGAAAACCGGGGAGGAATGTGATTTAGACCCTACAAGCTTGGATACTTGTATAATATGGGTAAACTAAACATATTCTGAATTTAGAGACTTAGATGATACGGTTTGACCCGTTTCGGCTAATATGCGTGAACTAGTCACATAAGCCGATCCGAACGCGAAAGTGCGTAACGAGTAACCATATAAGCCATATGCAAGTTTCTTGAGATTATATGCACCAAATATATTGTAATATCAGTAAGGTATGTCCAAATATGCCCCAAATGTTTTTAAGCGCCACTTGTGCCTCATAAGGGCATTTTGGTAATTTTACATAGGCTAAAAAAGAAGTAAAAACGGAAAATCTGAATTTCCAACTTTAATCTACTGTTATAATATATATTTTTATAAAATATATCAGTAGGTATTAGACCTTTTATATATAAACTTGTTTTGACATATACTATGTCGTAAAAATGCCTAAAAGGCGATTTGGAGCCATTTCCGGGTTTTAAAAGAAAAGATGATATTTTTATATTTCCCGAAGGCTCAAAATATTATATTTAACATAACAAATCAGTAGAAAAAGGTTTGGGGTCAAAAGGTTATGTAAAACTCATTTTATGACCAAAAAGGGTAAAACCGGCATAAGCCGAATTAAGCTTAGAACCTCTAGTTATGCTTACCCTAAAAATAAATAAAAATCTTTAAAATTCCCAAAATATTATTATATAACAGTGGGTATAAAGTTTTGGTATAAAATTCGGGTTTAAATAGGCTATGCGTTATTTACGCTAATTATTTATTAGGAAAGCTTCTAATTACGCTAATGAGCATAACTCTTAATCTAGACCTCAAACTGACGTCAAATTTTGGGGACAACTTTATATTTCAGTAACTAAGGTGTCTACCCTTTTATATTTTCAAAAATCATGATTTTAGGACATTTGGGCATAATGGTCAAATATGGGCATTTAACGGAAACATGCATACGATCAAGATATCTAATGAACCACATTGTATAATCACAGGGGGATATACTAACATGTTAATAGGTCCAAAAGAAGCTCTAAGGCAGATTTAATCTTGACTAAAACGGGTCAGAACTGAAAGTCAAAGCGAAAGTCAAACTATGCGACTTTCGGCTCCGAACCGGGTCTAAACAGAAAATTGTCGAGTTGAACATGTTGAAACATGTTCTTATACTTATTACCAAGTTATATTAATGTTTAAACAGGTTACATACAACCTACATTGCTAATTATGCGTTAATTCGAAATTAAGCATTCTGTTGACTTTTTATAACTAGCTTTGACTCGACAATTAGCATGCTTAGAGTGGGAATCTGGAAACACCCTTTTAAGGGTTTGTTACCCACTTAATTACCTTCCTAAAGGTATCTTTAATTCGTGATTAGACAAAGCACATTATGCTTAATCACGAAGTCAAACCTTAATTACGACGGTTTGACTTTTACTTAATTAGCTAAGCTAGAAAGGATCAAAGAAGGTTAAGGACACTTACAAGAGTCCTAAGATGGATTAGAGAACCTAAGAAAATGTGTTGGTGATCAGAGGAGCTCCAGAAATTCTTTAGCCAAGGTTCCAAATGAGCAAGAACAAATGAACAAACTTGACCCCTTTATATAGTGAACTAGATGCCTCAAGATCATGCCATGCAACTCTAGGATAGTTACAAGATCATCTCAAATGTCCCTAAGGGTCTATATACTGCCTAGGAAGCCCATAGAATCGAAATTTTACGTTTTAAGTCGGTTAAACGGGCTGGACAGGCAGCTGTCCAAAACATACTGCCAGCGACGGTCTTACGGACCGTAAGCTTGAGGCTTTACGGTCCGTAAGGACCTCTTGCGGACCGTATGCTACATGGGTTACGGTCCGTAACCGACTTTACTGAAACAAGGTTCAGGTGCCCACCTTACGGACCGTAAGCCTAAGGCTTTGCGGTCCGTAACCGATCTATGCGGAACATTCCCAGGTACCCTGCTTACGGACCGTAAGCCAAGGGCCTTGCGGTCCGTAAGCGATGGCCAGAAGACAAAAGTTTGCAAACTTTTAAGTCTTGACCATGCAACCACAAAAATTGAAACATGCATTTCTTTTGTAGCTTGTGGGACCACTTACACAGCCATTGCATGAAGGGAAGACTCTTACATGTTCCCCATTCCATTTAACTCATAAGAGTCTTGAAAATTTGACGGAGATTACCAAGGATGAGTCTTGGATTTTCTTATAAGTTGGCCAAACTATAACAAAACTTATTTACAAGGATTTTTATTTAGATTTAGGAGTAGTAACAACCTATAATTCCATAGCCCTTAATAAAGATGAAACTTTATTTATTTGGGAGCAACCGGTTATCGTATGAGATGATCATCAATTGATTTAAGGATCTTGGGATTTAAAAAAATGTCGGGTCGCTCAGAGGTGATTTAATAACGTGTCGCCCTTGGGTCGTTCAGAGGTATGTTAAATAACATGACGCCCCTTTTTTCAGAAATCCTACCACATATCTCTTTATTTAAATCCGGTTTCTCTGACACGTCTGTCACACATGACACGTGTCTTTATTCTAATGGACAGGAATTTTCGAGGTGTTACACCTACCAGGCATGGAGAAGCGGATGCAAAAGGGGAAGGAAGCATGTGAGGGCCGGTACGGGGTGTGCTACGAAAGAAAAGTGTCTCACAAGAATCGAGAAGACGGGAAAACTGGAGTAGCTTCTGGTGACGATGCTTCAGAAAGCGGAACCAAAAATGTAGCAGATGTAGCTGGTGTGTCGCAAGAAACGTCACGCCATAGGGAACACGTTGTTCTAGAAGCTGAAAAGTTGAAGGGGCTACCGGATGAGTTGGTTAGGTTGCTGACAGATCCAGACCATGAATTATGTGGTTGCCCGTTGTGTCCATACTCACCCGAAACAATCCAGTCCTGGTGTTACCATGACCCATGGGAGAGTGAGCGCAGCCCCTCTCCTCTGTACTTTCATGATGAGGAATTTGCCACACCATGATGAAAAGCTTGTTAGAGATGGAGGATAATAAGGGGTAGTTAGTATGTTGAAAATGGTTGAAGATGTGTTAACCTGATGACCCTATGTTTTAACAAAACGACATACCAATGTCGGTTTGTTGGTATTTTATTATGTTTTTTTTTTGGTAATCGGTTGATGTCATTTCTCGGTAGTCGATCAATGTGTTTTAGACGCGGGGGTGTAACCTATTAGTAGAATGTGTGGTTAAGTTGGCTAGACATGAAGTTTAATTCTATAACCTGATGTGGTTTAATATATAAGCTGTTGGTGTTGTTAACACAGATTGTTTTGATCCTTTCCAGTTAAAAGAACCAAGCATTATGGGGGCTAACATGTGTTAAGCATCTGTTTTTATGCCATTGTAAAAAATAAAAAACAAAAACACAATTATCAATGCAGATAATATTAAGATAAGCCCATTAATAGCAAACAGAGGTCCCCAAAGAAGTAGGGCTACAAACACAAAAGTGGCCAAGTCCATAGAGTTTCTTACAATCCTATTTATAATTAATGGGATCAAAATAGTTCCACCTTCTTACACACATAACAGAGAAGAGCAGGATGATGTCAAAAGACTGTTACATGTGTGTAAGAAGGCCAAAATGAAGAGAGTCTCCCATTACATAGTACTAGAAAACGACAATAAAGATTTTAATCAGAGGGTGAGGCACCAGTGGCGGTCTGCCTTTGTTGTTCAGCAGCTGCCTTTGCTGCTTTCATTGCAGCCACCTTAACGCAGTTGCGTGAGTCGTGGTCGTCGACATACAGACCACACCGCTTGCATAAACGAAGCTGCTTTGGACGTTTTGGTGGTTTTGCCTTTGCCTTCTCACCGGGCCCAGAAATGCGAGTATGAGTACCACATCCTTTATTGCGTGCAACTTCTGGATTAGCAACTTCGACTGGAATGTTGATTGGCTGTCCAACTATTTCTTCCATTTGACCCTCGTTTGATTCATTTTGAATTGTAGACAATGGTTGCTTGGAAAGCACATTGATCTTGAAATCCCTGAGTTGGTCAACCAATTTTGCCAACGAATCCTCATCGGTTCTGGCCACATCAACGCATTCAGTAACGAGGTCGAGGATTTCATTCCGCATAACGGACGGTACGTGTGGGTTGACTCCGTATCGGCTGGAAATTGAAAAAACCTGTTTGGGGAGGGCATCTCAACGCCACCTATCATTTATGTATTGGGGTGGAATCCTTTCAACATTTTTCAATCGATAGACGCAAAAGACATGGCGACACAGATATCCGATACATGTGAAATTCCTGCATGAGCAACTCGTGGATTGGTCTACAGTGTTATACGTAACCTGTTTTGAACATAGACAGCAAAAAAGAAAGCCCTTTAGATCTAACATATGTTAGAGGATGGGTAATAATGAAATTACCTAACATGTGTTACCTGATAGACGTTTGTGATGTTGTTCCTTTTATCCAAATGAGTGACGTCTATCAGAAGACTGGAATTGCTGGACTCGGTTTGGTTTGTGATGTAGCATAAAAACTTCCCTTTAATTATCCCTTTTTGAACTTGCGCGAAAACAGCGTTTGTGTAAATGGCGAACGCGTGCTGTTCTATCGCTAAATCAGTATTGCCAGTGAACATCGTGGATGAGGTTTTGTACTCCGATACACGTTGCCGATATCGTTGGCTGTCTACCCTATTTTCAAAGCACATCATAAATTGTACAAGGGTGTTTGCGCTTGTTGAGTTGACCTTGAAGGCAGCGTTAGAGCTTTCACAGCGTGAAGTGGTCTTCATTAAGCAACACATGGGCAGTTCCCTGAAGTAGGCTGGTACCCAGAGATGTTTGATGTTGTACATGTCATTCAACCAGCTGTGGTCTTGAAGCCCAAATGTTTGTAGGAGGTCATTCCAACGGGACTCAAACGTTTCAGGTTTGATATAAACATTCCAAACCAACCGGTGAATGCAGGACCGAAGATCAGTGTTATCGAGTGTGACAACTCGAACTTTAGACTTGCTTTGATGTAACGTTTCGTGCCTATATGACATTTTGAGTTAATGAATGTTATAATGTTATGTGTCTTATGTGTATGTATGTTATGTGAATGTTACATGAGTTCAAATCGCACAACACTATATCCGAGCGCACAAGCCATTGGGCCACACCTTGTACGCGGATCCACTTGGCAGCCGAGTTGGGCTCGGCCCACTCTCCACTCGCAAACACCAAAACCAAGAGTAGGGGTTTGATTTCATTGTTTTTGCAAAACACATAACACACACAAACCCTACTAGCTCTCCATCTCTCTCTTGTCTTGCTTGGAAACCCGACGGCGAACAACCACCATTCGGATCAAGGATCTCGGCTCACCTTCCCTTTGTTTCAATCCGATCGGTTAGTGTTTGATTATTGGTTGTTGATGTTTTGATATGGGTGCTTATAATAGTCATGCTTGATGATATAAGATACTTGATTAACATGAATGATTATTTGGTTACATGCTTATGAAATCGGTATGGTAGGATGATGTTAATCCGTTGTTATGCTATGTCTCGGGTTGTTAACTTATTGATGATTTATTAATCGGCCCCATGATTGTTAAAATCGGATATGTTTAAGTGTTCTTGATAAGTTGTTCTTGAGTATTTGATTGGATATTAGCATGCTATGAAACTGTTGATTGATGATTATGAACATGTTGAATATGGAATGATAATTGATTTGATCTGATTTTCGAAACTGCCATAGATGTTTGCTAGAATCACGGAATGATTGTTATGGAAATCTGTTACAATTGACCATCCACACGGTTGCGGGTCGAGACCGGCAACTGTTGCGACTCGGAACCACAATACTAACACAAACAGCACAAGTCGTAACCGAGGTTGCGAGTCCTGTTGCGACTCGTAACCGGACCATGACAAGCCGAAACCACTGTTGCGACTCGTAATCTCCTATTGCGACTCGAGATCACCGGCTGCGACTCGAGACCCATTAGTTCGCACACACTGATTGGACCTACACTGTCACGGGCCCAATCTATTGGGCCAAGTAATTGGACTGTTTACATATCAGCTATTGGACTGCTTATGTTAATTGGGCCGAGACCTTTATGATTGGACTCGTATAAGTTGGGTCGGGTATAGTTCGGGCTTAGATATTTGAATCACACAAGTGGTGTTTATGACATATTGACCGTTTACGTGCATGCGTGTTTACTATGATACATATGTGCATTACTCGAACCCAACCTGATTTGTGTGGTAACCCTGTTAGGACGTGGTTGACCACAGTTAGTTCAAGAACTCTCTTTCCTTTGTGTATCTACCGAGCAACCCAAGGTGAGTTCACACAGCCAAGGCATGGGGTTCCCACGGTGGGAATGGGAAGTTAATGAATTACTGTACGTGCATAGATGATAGAACCTACTGCTAGACTAGTAACACTTATTGAATGATCTTCGCACACCTGCCAAGGGTTGGCCGCGATATTATGACTGTCTTCGCACACCTGCCTTTGGAAGGCCGCGAACTGTATTCTGCTAATCTTCGCACACTTGCCTGGTAGGCCGCGATACAATTAAACCTAGTCTAGAACACTTGGGAGGAACATCCCCTAATATCTTCGCACACCTGCCTGGGAGGCCGCGATGGAAATGTGATACATGATATAAACGAACGAACATACTATTACTCACACTATACTATTTCTGAACTGTTAACTGTGAACTTGCTCAACTAGTTGTTGACTCTCTGCTGCATGCCTTGCAGGACCTTAGGTACTTATGGAGCTTGCACAAGGAAGGAGCAGGTCGTTGTGGGCAATTGGATCGTGAACGATATTTGAACTTATAATTTACTTTGGGTTTACATTACTATGCTTCCGCTACTTAAACAATGTTTGGTTTTGAAACATCAATCATGTCGTGATGACTTACATTAATTACTTTTATTATTATTAAATGCTATGTTTGATATGATTGATGGCTTGATCCTGGTCATGTCACGCTCCCAAGCGGTGGTACTCCGCGGGTGGATTTTGGGGGTGTGACAGATTGGTATCAGAGCCATTGGTTATAGAGAACTTGGTTTTAATATGGGAAAACGTTTTTATTAAAACCGGACTATAACCAGAACAGTGCTCTCAACGATCCACAACGACGCTTCGCTCCACGTGCAAGACTCAACATCCTAGGTAATAAGGTTTATATTTATTGCCTGTATGCTAGAACTATATAGAACTTTGCTCGCGTTACGCTTAGATACACATGACACCATAGCATGAGAATCCCTACGTGCTTACTCTTTTCTGTCATCGCCCTATTCGCGAACTATTTTTACTTATGCTACTTTTTACAATGAAGATCATGTCTGGACGACTTAACATAACTCAAGCCCAGCTAGAGGCTCTCGTTCAAGCTCAAGTTGCTGCGGCAGTTGCAGCCGCTCAAGCAGGTAGTATATCCTGCGGTATAGGCACACACTAGGATCTTTAGATCCTACATTAACTCTCGTATTTAACTTCGTCCTATTCGTACACAATAGGTCAACACGCGCAGCAGCCTGTCTGCACAGTCAAGAACTTCATGGACTGTCGTCCAAATTCTTTCAGCGGTACCGAGGGGGCAGTGGGACTCCTCCATTGGTTTGAGAAGCTAGAGTCAGTATTCGAAATGTGCGAGTGCCCTGAGGCTCGCAAGGTCAAGTATGCAACTGGCACCTTGGAAGGAATAGCACTGACTTGGTGGAACGCCCAAGTCCAGATCTTAGGGTTGGCAGCTGCTAACGCCACCCCATGGAACGATTTTAAGGAACTAATCAAGAGGGAATATTGCACGTGTGAAGACATTCATAAGTTGGAGGATGAGCTCTATAATCTGAAGATGGTTGGATCAGAGATTGAAGCGTATACTAAACGGTCGAATGAACTGGCTGTGCTGTGTCCAACTATGGTGGACCCTCCATACAAGCGCATTGAGATGTATCTCAAGGTATTGGCGCCAGAGATCCAGAGCCACGTTACCTCGGCTAATCTCGATAACATTCAGGATATTCAGCGCCTCGCTCATCGTATCACCGACCAGGCAGTGGATCAGAATAAACTGCCTAAGCGTGTCAATGCTACCGCTACAGTCACTCCTTCAGCCACTCCAGTTGCTACTACTTCTGCCACACCCAGCGAGAACAAAAGAAAGTGGGATGGGGATTCCAGCAAGGGATCAGTTTCTGCTCAGTCTCAAGCACAGCAGCGCCGCACCAACGATTACCAGAGTCCGAATCAGCAATCATCGGGCAGTCAGGGTCAGAGTGGTTATCGGGGAATTCACCCGTGGTGTAGCAGGTGCAACAAACACCACAGCGGAAGATGCCGCAGGGAACGTTGTCAAAGATGCCTCAAGCCGGGTCATGAGGCTAAGGATTGTAGAAGCTCGCGGCCAGTCAATCAGAACCAGCAACTCCCACCGCCAGCTCCACAGAACCAGCAGCAGCAGCCACAGCGTGGAAATCGGGGATGTTTCCAGTGTGGGGCTAAAGGCCACTACAAACGTGATTGCCCTCAACTGAACCAGAACCGGAATCGCAACAACAACAATCAGGGCAACAGGAACAATAATAACAACAACGGGGGAAACAACAACAACGGAAGCGAAGCTCGTGGTCGTATGTTCGTGCTAGGTCGGGGTGACGCAGTGAATGATCCCAACGTCGTTATGAGTAAGTTTCTCCTCGACAATATATATGTTACTGCTTTATTTGATTCGGGTGCGGATACAAGCTATATGTCTGTGAAAATGAATCAACTGTTAAAACGTGCACCAACACTTTTACCCACCAAACATGTAGTAGAGTTAGCTAACGGTAAAAGTCTAGAAGCCACGCACGTAGTTCAGGGTTGTAATCTTATCCTAGCTGATCAAGCTTTCTCTATCGATCTCATTCCTATAGTTTTGGGTAGTTTTGACGTCGTGATTGGGATGGATTGGTTATCCCAACACCAGGCAGAAATCTTATGCAGTAAGAAGATAATTCGCATTCCTCGTTCTGGTCAAGAACCTCTCGAAGTGCAAGGTGACAAGAGTGGTGCAGTGGTTGGCATCATCTCTTTCTTGAAGGCTCAGAAATGCTTACGTAAGGGTCACACAGCCATTTTGGCTCTTGTTTCAGATGCACCAGCGAAAGAAAAGAGACTGGAGGATATACCAGTCGTACGTGACTTTCCTCAGGTATTTCCCGAAGACTTACCTGGATTACCTCCTCATCGTCAGGTCGAATTTCAGATCGAGCTCGCTTCAGGAGCAGCACCCATAGCTCGCGCGCCATATCGTTTAGCTCCATCAGAATTGGAAGAACTGTCGAAGCAACTGCAAGAGCTCTCGGAAAAGGGCTTTATTCGTCCAAGCTCATCGCCTTGGGGAGCTCCAGTACTTTTCGTGAGAAAGAAAGACGGTACGTTCAGAATGTGTATCGACTACCGTGAACTGAACAAGGTGACGGTGAAGAACCGTTATCCTCTTCCGCGCATCGACGACTTATTCGACCAGTTACAGGGGTCGAGTTACTATTCTAAGATAGACTTGAGGTCAGGGTACCATCAGCTGAGAGTCCGGGATGAGGACGTCTCCAAGACAGCCTTCAGAACTCGTTATGGTCACTACGAGTTTCTCGTCATGCCATTTGGGTTAACGAACGCGCCTGCTGTATTTATGGACCTTATGAACAGGGTGTGCAAACCCTACCTAGACAAGTTCGTCATAGTATTCATCGACGACATTCTGATTTACTCCAAGAGTCAGGAGGAACACGAGCAGCATCTTCGCCTTATTTTGGAACTCCTTCGGAAGGAGCAGTTGTACGCCAAGCTTTCTAAATGCGACTTCTGGCTTCGTGAAGTCCACTTCTTAGGCCATGTGGTGAACAGGAATGGGATCCATGTCGATCCATCCAAGGTAGATTCGATCAGGAACTGGCCTGCACCGCGTACACCGACGGAAATACGCCAATTCTTGGGTTTGGCAGGATATTATCGGCGGTTCATCACAGACTTTTCAAAGATTGCTCAGCCGCTTACATTACTGACGCAGAAGGGTGTCGTTTATCGCTGGGGAGAGCCCCAGGAGACTGCTTTTCAGTACCTAAAGGATAGACTTTGCAGCGCACCTATTCTCTCATTGCCAGAGGGCACAGATGACTTCGTAGTATATTGTGACGCATCAATACAGGGTCTGGGTTGCGTATTGATGCAGCGGGATAAAGTGATTGCCTACGCCTCTCGTCAACTAAAGGTTCATGAACGGAACTACACGACGCACGATTTAGAGCTGGGAGCTGTTGTTTTCGCGCTTAAGATATGGCGACACTACCTGTACGGTACCAAGTGCACGATTTACACCGATCACAGGAGTCTCGAGCATATCTTCAAGCAGAAGGAATTGAATATGCGTCAACGACGATGGGTCGAATTGCTTAACGATTACGAATGCGCTATCAAGTACCATCCAGGCAAAGCCAATGTTGTGGCTGACGCCCTTAGTCGAAAGGACACCTTACCAAAGCGCGTGCGAGCGCTACAGCTTACGATTCAGTCTAGTCTTCCCGCTCAGATACGAGCTGCCCAGATAGAAGCACTGAAACCCGAAAACGTTAAGGCTGAAGCCTTACGCGGCTCACGACAACGAATGGAACTAAAGGAAGACGGCGCCTACTATGTAACGGGGCGTATTTGGGTCCCACTTTATGGCGGTCTACGCGAACTTGTAATGGATGAAGCACACAAGTCTCGCTATTCGGTACATCCAGGGTCGGATAAAATGTACCACGATATCAAAACAACATACTGGTGGCCAAGTATGAAAGCTCTTATCGCGACCTATGTCGGCAAGTGTTTGACCTGTGCAAGGGTCAAGGTTGAATATCAGAAACCAGCTGGTCTACTTCAGCAGCCTAGAATACCTCAATGGAAATGGGAAGAAATTTCCATGGACTTCGTTACAGGCCTACCAAGATCTCAGCGTGGAAACGATACCATATGGGTGATCGTGGATCGACTCACCAAGTCTGCACACTTCCTAGCGATAAAGAAAACGGATAAGTTCTCCACTCTCGCAGACATCTACCTCAAAGAAGTTGTTTCAAGGCACGGGGTGCCCATCTCTATCATTTCGGATCGCGATGCACGATTCACGTCAGAGCTATGGCAAGCGATGCATAAATCTTTCGGCTCAAGGTTAGATATGAGCACAGCTTATCACCCTCAGACGGATGGACAGTCTGAGCGAACGATCCAAACCCTCGAAGACATGCTTCGGGCATGTGTCATAGATTTCGGCAACGGCTGGGAAAAGCACCTCCCTTTGGTGGAGTTCTCTTACAATAACAGTTATCACACCAGCATTCAAGCCGCTCCATTCGAGGCATTGTACGGGCGTAAATGTCGGTCACCTCTCTGTTGGGCAGAGGTAGGGGATAGTCAGATTACGGGTCCAGAGATTGTAGTGGACGCCACAGAAAAGATTGCTCAGATACGACAACGCATGGCGGCAGCACGCGACCGTCAGAAAGCCTACGCGGATAAGCGTAAAAAGCCTTTGGAATTCCAGGTCGGGGACCGGGTATTGTTGAAAGTTTCACCCTGGAAGGGTGTGGTACGTTTTGGCAAACGAGGTAAACTGAATCCGCGATATGTCGGACCATTCGAGATTATAGAAAGAATAGGCCCAGTAGCCTACAGATTGAACCTACCAGCTGAACTCGGGGCAGTTCACAATGTCTTTCATGTGTCGAACCTAAAGAAGTGCCTATCAGATGAAACCCTCATCATTCCTTTCAAAGAACTCACTATCGACGAGCGGTTGCAGTTCGTTGAGGAGCCTGTAGAGATCACGGACCGGGATGTGAAGGTCCTCAAACACAAGAGAATCCCTCTTGTTCGAGTTCGTTGGAACTCCCGACGTGGCCCAGAGTACACCTGGGAACGTGAAGATCAGATGACAGAAAAGTACCCCCAATTGTTCGCGAACAGTACAACCACTGCTGAGGCTGAAGCTACTACTTCGGAATTTCGGGACGAAATTCCAGATCAACGGGGGGAGGATGTGACACCCCAGGAAAACCAGTGAACTATTGAACTTACCTAGCTTCCTCAGTGAGTGCATACCAAATTTCGGGACGAAATTTCCAATTAGTTGGGGATAATGTGACAACTCGAACTTTAGACTTGCTTTGATGTAACGTTTCGTGCCTATATGACATTTTGAGTTAATGAATGTTATGATGTTATGTGTCTTATGTGTATGTATGTTATGTGAATGTTACACGAGTTCAAATCGCACAACACTATATCCGAGCGCACAAGCCATTGGGCCACACCTTGTACGCGGATCCACTTGGCAGCCAAGTTGGGCTCGGCCCACTCTCCACTCGCAAACACCAAAACCAAGAGTAGGGGTTTGATTTCATTGTTTTTGCAAAACACATAACACACACAAACCCTACTAGCTTGTAACGCTCCGCGTTTTCATAACTTTCCATATTTAGAAACCGTTGATTCATGTTCCTTTTTTTGGAAACTTCATATCCTTGTGTTCGTCGTTTCGCTTTAATCGTAAAAAAAAAAAAAAGAGAGAACTGACTAGAAACAACAACCAAAGTGTTTTTAACGCAATTGACGAACGTACACGTCAAAACCGACTATCGACTGTATTTTACGTGTTTTAAATACCAAAATTTTATTTTATTACGTTTCGCGGAGTTTGGGCTTTGAAAGCGGGTTCGTAGGAGTAAATGGGCCAATTAAAGCACGTGATTGGGCTTGTGGGTCTTGGGCCTAAGCCCATTAAAAGATTAACCCTAA
The DNA here is from genome assembly GCF_002127325.2 of Helianthus annuus. Classification (NCBI taxonomy): domain Eukaryota; kingdom Viridiplantae; phylum Streptophyta; class Magnoliopsida; order Asterales; family Asteraceae; genus Helianthus; species Helianthus annuus. Next base: position 179,229,898 of record NC_035443.2, on the reverse strand, counting down.
GTATGTAAAATAGCAAGAAACCCTAAACTCCTTATTATTTTTTTCTTTTCACCAGCCGCTCATTACCCGATTGTTCCCTCCCATTTCATTTCCCTTACAATCTTATGTTCTAACACAAATAAGATTTCATCTCCTCCAAACACACACACCTGGACAAAAACAACCATCACCTCCTTGCACCTTATTCCCCCAGACGAACTGAAAACAACCAGCCACCACCCTTTGGTGGCGGCATACTGTGACTGAAGCACAGATCGAGAGGGAGACGTGCGAGGGGAGAGAGAGAGATGAACGAGAGAGGAACCGGCGGACGACAGCGGCGGTGAAGCCGCCTGAATTAACGACAGCGGCGACGGGGTCATTTGGGGTCTCTCTCCATTTCAAACTCGGTTCTACGGGAGCATCGAAGTCGTCGGAATTCTTACGTTGGATCCTCGTTCGTTATTCTGTTCTCGGTATACCCCTCTACCTTTGATCCATTTGTTTTTTTTCTCTTTTTATCTTTTTATATATATGTATCAAATGAAATTACAATAAGAATTAACCAATCACAAGATGAAATAACAGTAGGCTTTTCATGACTTTGTTCAATGGTTCTATTGTTAATGGAAACAAATGGTAACAAATGGGAGGTTTCTAAGTACAAACAAAGAAAAAAAAAGAATAAAGGAAAAGAAGGAAACATAAACAGTGGACATCGATTGCTTCTAAAATTCCTATAGTTGTTAATACTTGTTATCAATGTTCAAATGAATAAAAGAAAACATCTAAACAAGTTATGTTCGGAATGGTTAAGTATATTGAAGAAAAATGACTAACAGAGGAGTTTTGTTTGTGAAGATGATGATAATACACATTTTGTTTTAAAACAATCATATTCTTGTACAAGTTGGGTTTTGTAGTATAATGGAGAAGATGGCACATGGGACATTGTTTTTAGTTTTATAATTAATATATATGGTGGTGAAATAACCTACAATTTCTTTTTAATTTATTAAGATAGTTTATAAAGTGAAAAATATGCTTATTTAATTATTTCCATTGTTATGGAAAGTACCAAAGCGAAAATATGCCGCCTGTTTTTTTGCCACTATTTTGGGATTGTTTCTTTTTTTTTCTTTTCATTTTGTTGATACTTTCAGAAATGCAATACTAGAACAAAAATTAATACATATTTATAATAATACATCAATCAGGTTAAGTATAAATCCATTTATATATAATTAATAAAAATCAGTTTATATATATATATATTTTTCTTTACAAGTTATTTAGATAAATTAATTGTTATATTGGTACGGTGTGATGCTACATCTTAAACCGAGAGACTTGGGTTTGAACGGACCTGCTTGCGGGTCTGATACATTTTTTTATAATATATTTTTTTTTATAACTAGCATACTGAAATATTAGTTAATTGAAATATTTATTTTAAAAACCACTTAAATAGCTACAACAGTTAGTTAATTGAATGCTTACAATTAAATTGAAACAACTAATAAAACATATTATTCTATTTATTTTCAATAGATCAAGAGCCATTGTATTTTAGATTAGATACAAGTAAATAAAATGTGCGAACACAAAAATTCAACCAAGTCTATTATCAATTCCATTTATTTAGTACTTTTCCAATCCTTGTCTAGGATAACCGTTTCGTTCGTTCTCTTGGATTATTCACCATCTTCACTCGTGCGTTATTTCAGGGAATTCTTATACGCAACCAATGTGAGTATACTCGTACTATTCCCCTTTTTACTTTTACCACTTTTGGGGGTGTAACATGTTTACCTATTGAAAAACTTACACATGAACACTTTGTTAAACACATGAACGTTCCTATAACATGCTTGTATACGTGATGACTTGATACTTTAAACTTGGGTTATTCTTATGTGTTGAACTTATCATTAACTTCGTACGAGCCAAACCTTGACATATGTAGCGCTATAGGATTAACGACCCGCCCGTAAACTTGAGGTTATGTCTTGAGCATATTGCGTTTTCTTGGTTTGATATGTTAGACACATGCCATATTTAATGTTTATCTTGAATCATATGCTTGCCATGAGGGATTGTTCACACTTTTTATCTTATGCTATGTACGTACCAAACTTGTATACTCGCCTTTGCTTTTGCATTGACTTTATTTTAACATGTTACAGGTGGATGTTGACGATGCATGGAATCTAGTAGGATGCTTAGATACACACTTAAAAAAATTTGTATTCATATTGTATTATTTCATTACTCATGTTGTTGTATTTTGTTTCAAAACCTTGTAATTGATTCTTTAGAAATGGAATGAAATGATTATTTAAATACTTGTCACAATTATTAGTGTTATGATGTCTCGAGCAATCTTCACACTTCGTCTCATCCCGATGTTTCCGCCATTGGTTGGGGTGTGACAGATTGGTATCAGAGCCATAACTATAGGGAATTAGGAAAAAGTAGGAATGCTTTAACCTAGTCTATAGTTTTAGAGCTTTATTCTCATGTATTGTTTGAAACTACCTGCATGCTACCTTATTTGCCTTTATTTGTCCTCTTTTCATCTTTCAAACATAAAGGTCACTTATGTGTTAACACTTGATATGCTATACTTGTTTTATTATGTGTTAATACTTGTTCCATTGTTCGATTTTTTATGTGTATTCTTGGTATATATCTCTATGTGTTGGTACTTGTTTTATTGTCCTATTCTTTATGTACCGTTCTTGAGGTGCATTCTTACGTATTTATGCTGGTTTGCGTAATCCTTTAACACACTCCCTTTTCTAAAGCATTTTCGTCGATTTTCTTAAACTCGAAAACACTCGTGTTGTACAAACGGGACGAGTTTACCAAAATAGGCGTGAAACCCACAATTTGGTAAACAACTCTCATCCCGCTTGATTTCATTTTGTTGCACGAAATTACACCATTAAGTTAGGAGTGAAATCCACATCTTAATGGAAATTTCAAATTTCAAATTTCAAATTCAATTTCTAGTGGACCCTCGTTAACGTGTCGAAATTAAATTTGACCCAACGTGTACCAACCACACTTAGGGTACGAAGTCGTCAAGCTAGGGGTGAAACCCGCACCTCGTCGACTAGTCCCACTCCTTGATTTTCAAAAATCCCGCCAAGTCTCGAAATTTCGATGGATTGGGAACATGTAATAACTGGAAGCGAGAGTATTCCACCTATTAGGCCAAAGCATGTTTTTTTTAATTCCAAAAGATCTTTCGATCACTTTGGTTAGTCAATGTTCCGTTTGGAACCATCCAAGTTTTATTCGAACTTACGCTTTATTATTTTCGATCTTTTGTCACTTTTGAACAATTTTTCGAGATTTCATCTTTGCGCAACATCATACTCTTACTTTTCATACGACTGTACATTATTAGCATGCATGATTTCACGTAATTTTATTTACCCTTTTATAACAACGAACAGAGACATATCATCGAGATAGGAGTGATTTCCTTAACTTGATTAACTCCGCTTCTTTTCTCATCTTACAACGACATCATCAACGGATTTGGGGTGATTCCCTTATCTAGGTGATCGTTACCGATACTTTCTTTTAATAGACTATGTTATGTAAACACGATCCTTTATACATCTAAATCGATTATCGTTAGTCAAATCTCTAATTATTTCAAAATGCATTGTTTATATGAATGAACTTCTTATCCTACAATCTATATTTTCATATAGCTTACACACATGAAATTTTTTTTAACTTTTCCGTAGACACTTGTTTCTCGACATTCAGAATTTCACGAAATACTACCCGTCAACTTAGTCGGTCTAACAAAACCATTGCCCACGAATTTTGTATTCAACATAACTATTAGAACAAGCTCATCACATATCATTAAACTAGAGACTTTCTATTTTTAATTGAGAATCAAATCAACTTTTTCGCACACACCTATAAAATATTACCAGTATTATTTAAGCATTTACTAAAACTCCTTTCAAAACCAATAAAACATTTTTTTTTTACAATCACTAAGCTCGTATACTAAATTCCTTTTTCTAAGGATCAACTTTTCCTCAAGAATCTATAAACTTCAAAACTTTCTAATATAAAAGTTACTTAAAACGATGCAAGCTTGTTAATCACAAGAACTTTTCAAAACCTCGCTCGATACGCCAATTAAATTCAAAACACGTGGGCAAGGAAACTTCATAAGAACCGACAAATTCGCAACTATGTAAATTCTTTTAAAACCATAATAGCATTTCCATTCTTTTACAAAGTATCATTTCGCATAATCAAAGGATGTTTTCTTTTATATTCTCCTTACATTCACAAACTAGATTTTTACATTCCATGACAACTCAATCTATTTTAACTTCGCGTTTTGCGCAAACAAATAAATATGTATAACATTTTACACGTTTTAATCAATATCTCACAACAATCACACGCACGTCACTCGTTTTTTTTTCTTTCATACTCAAAACTTTTAATCTTTTACGCGCATAAACTTGTGTATTTCGATTTATACTGTAAACAAAATCATTAATTCCTATATCCATATTTATACATTTTATGCCTTCACTTATGTTCACACTTACACATTTATGTTATACTCATGATTCAAAATTCATACGTTTTACGTTTATACACACACTCACAGTTATACATTTACGTTGTCCTTACATTCATGTCTATACTACATTCGTATTCATATTCATACGAGTTATGTTTTCATTTGCACTTTTACAACTTTGTTACACTTATACTCATACACATTTATTTTATTCATACTTAAACATTCATGTTTTACACTTAATTTTCACATTTACATCCATACTCATGCATCTTGTGTTTATACTCATATTTATACTCGTATTCACACTCGTACTCGTGTTTATACTCTCATTTATACGATTTATGTTATACTCATACTCGCATTTATACGATTTATGTTATACTCGTACTCGCATTTATTCTCCCGTTTATACAATTTACGTTATATTCGTACTCGCATTTATACTCACGTTTATAAGATTTCTGTTATACTCGTACTTTTATTTGTACTCTCATTTATACGAATTGTGTCTATACTCACGTCATTCGTTTGTGCTCAAATTGTGCTCACATTTATGCTCATTTTTTTTAATACACGTTATGCTTATACTTTTACTCGTACTCCTGGCATGCGTTTTGTGTTTATGCTCACTTGCGTGTTCAATTTAAACTTATACTATGCTCATGCTTTTACTCAAAAATTTATACATTCGCACATGTACACGGGCGAAACCCGAAGGATTCGCTTACGTTGGACTTATACTACTTGGAACGTAAACATGCTTATATGCTACATTTCTATACTCACGCATTTTTGTTTTCAAAGTTTATGTATACCTTGAATCATACGTAACTAGTACAAGCTATGCGGGTCATGCGACGATCAATATAATCGCGGGTGCACACGGGATTATAGTGATGGGAGTATGAGAAACCATAGAGTGTACTACTGTGTATGGTAAGACACGGGATGTAACATGACACCGAATACGAAACAGACGTAACGTGGTCAAAACATGGTGGATACGCCGTTGGTACTTCCTATATATAAGTGTTTTCACTATGTTACCAAACTTTTGTAAAACGTGCCGTGAGAAATTCAGTGTTTCGTAGACCTTTGGACCTAATTCAAACTTTAAACAACTCACGGACGCCTTATAACCGATTATCCACGACGAGACTCAATTCTTAACGCACTACTTTTGTCCATCCGATACGTATGACATTCTTATACTTGTAATCGCCTATTAGATCAATCGTTCCTCTTACATCTCCGTTATTCTCCGTTGTTCATACAAGCCTCAATTTTAAACGAATCTCTTCTCCTTGCCAAAATCCTTTCAAGTCTTGCTCTTGAATAAATTTCGGGACGAAATTTCCTAAAGGAGGGGAGACTGTAACGCTCCGCGTTTTCATAACTTTCCATATTTAGAAACCGTTGATTCATGTTCCTTTTTTTGGAAACTTCATATCCTTGTGTTCGTCGTTTCGCTTTAATCGTAAAAAAAAAAAAAAGAGAGAACTGACTAGAAACAACAACCAAAGTGTTTTTAACGCAATTGACGAACGTACACGTCAAAACCGACTATCGACTGTATTTTACGTGTTTTAAATACCAAAATTTTATTTTATTACGTTTCGCGGAGTTTGGGCTTTGAAAGCGGGTTCGTAGGAGTAAATGGGCCAATTAAAGCACGTGATTGGGCTTGTGGGTCTTGGGCCTAAGCCCATTAAAAGATTAACCCTAAGTATGTAAAATAGCAAGAAACCCTAAACTCCTTATTATTTTTTTCTTTTCACCAGCCGCTCATTACCCGATTGTTCCCTCCCATTTCATTTCCCTTACAATCTTATGTTCTAACACAAATAAGATTTCATCTCCTCCAAACACACACACCTGGACAAAAACAACCATCACCTCCTTGCACCTTATTCCCCCAGACGAACTGAAAACAACCAGCCACCACCCTTTGGTGGCGGCATACTGTGACTGAAGCACAGATCGAGAGGGAGACGTGCGAGGGGAGAGAGAGAGATGAACGAGAGAGGAACCGGCGGACGACAGCGGCGGTGAAGCCGCCTGAATTAACGACAGCGGCGACGGGGTCATTTGGGGTCTCTCTCCATTTCAAACTCGGTTCTACGGGAGCATCGAAGTCGTCGGAATTCTTACGTTGGATCCTCGTTCGTTATTCTGTTCTCGGTATACCCCTCTACCTTTGATCCATTTGTTTTTTTTCTCTTTTTATCTTTTTATATATATGTATCAAATGAAATTACAATAAGAATTAACCAATCACAAGATGAAATAACAGTAGGCTTTTCATGACTTTGTTCAATGGTTCTATTGTTAATGGAAACAAATGGTAACAAATGGGAGGTTTCTAAGTACAAACAAAGAAAAAAAAAAGAATAAAGGAAAAGAAGGAAACATAAACAGTGGACATCGATTGCTTCTAAAATTCCTATAGTTGTTAATACTTGTTATCAATGTTCAAATGAATAAAAGAAAACATCTAAACAAGTTATGTTCGGAATGGTTAAGTATATTGAAGAAAAATGACTAACAGAGGAGTTTTGTTTGTGAAGATGATGATAATACACATTTTGTTTTAAAACAATCATATTCTTGTACAAGTTGGGTTTTGTAGTATAATGGAGAAGATGGCACATGGGACATTGTTTTTAGTTTTATAATTAATATATATGGTGGTGAAATAACCTACAATTTCTTTTTAATTTATTAAGATAGTTTATAAAGTGAAAAATATGCTTATTTAATTATTTCCATTGTTATGGAAAGTACCAAAGCGAAAATATGCCGCCTGTTTTTTTGCCACTATTTTGGGATTGTTTCTTTTTTTTTCTTTTCATTTTGTTGATACTTTCAGAAATGCAATACTAGAACAAAAATTAATACATATTTATAATAATACATCAATCAGGTTAAGTATAAATCCATTTATATATAATTAATAAAAATCAGTTTATATATATATATATTTTTCTTTACAAGTTATTTAGATAAATTAATTGTTATATTGGTACGGTGTGATGCTACATCTTAAACCGAGAGACTTGGGTTTGAACGGACCTGCTTGCGGGTCTGATACATTTTTTTATAATATATTTTTTTTTATAACTAGCATACTGAAATATTAGTTAATTGAAATATTTATTTTAAAAACCACTTAAATAGCTACAACAGTTAGTTAATTGAATGCTTACAATTAAATTGAAACAACTAATAAAACATATTATTCTATTTATTTTCAATAGATCAAGAGCCATTGTATTTTAGATTAGATACAAGTAAATAAAATGTGCGAACACAAAAATTCAACCAAGTCTATTATCAATTCCATTTATTTAGTACTTTTCCAATCCTTGTCTAGGATAACCGTTTCGTTCGTTCTCTTGGATTATTCACCATCTTCACTCGTGCGTTATTTCAGGGAATTCTTATACGCAACCAATGTGAGTATACTCGTACTATTCCCCTTTTTACTTTTACCACTTTTGGGGGTGTAACATGTTTACCTATTGAAAAACTTACACATGAACACTTTGTTAAACACATGAACGTTCCTATAACATGCTTGTATACGTGATGACTTGATACTTTAAACTTGGGTTATTCTTATGTGTTGAACTTATCATTAACTTCGTACGAGCCAAACCTTGACATATGTAGCGCTATAGGATTAACGACCCGCCCGTAAACTTGAGGTTATGTCTTGAGCATATTGCGTTTTCTTGGTTTGATATGTTAGACACATGCCATATTTAATGTTTATCTTGAATCATATGCTTGCCATGAGGGATTGTTCACACTTTTTATCTTATGCTATGTACGTACCAAACTTGTATACTCGCCTTTGCTTTTGCATTGACTTTATTTTAACATGTTACAGGTGGATGTTGACGATGCATGGAATCTAGTAGGATGCTTAGATACACACTTAAAAAAATTTGTATTCATATTGTATTATTTCATTACTCATGTTGTTGTATTTTGTTTCAAAACCTTGTAATTGATTCTTTAGAAATGGAATGAAATGATTATTTAAATACTTGTCACAATTATTAGTGTTATGATGTCTCGAGCAATCTTCACACTTCGTCTCATCCCGATGTTTCCGCCATTGGTTGGGGTGTGACATAGCTCTCCATCTCTCTCTTGTCTTGCTTGGAAACCCGACGGCGAACAACCACCATTCGGATCAAGGATCTCGGCTCACCTTCCCTTTGTTTCAATCCGATCGGTTAGTGTTTGATTATTGGTTGTTGATGTTTTGATATGGGTGCTTATAATAGTCATGCTTGATGATATAAGATACTTGATTAACATGAATGATTAATTGGTTACATGCTTATGAAATCGGTATGGTAGGATGATGTTAATCCGTTGTTATGCTATGTCTCGGGTTGTTAACTTATTGATGATTTATTAATCGGCCCCATGATTGTTAAAATCGGATATGTTTAAGTGTTCTTGATAAGTTGTTCTTGAGTATTTGATTGGATATTAGCATGCTATGAAACTGTTGATTGATGATTATGAACATGTTGAATATGGAATGATAATTGATTTGATCTGATTTTCGAAACTGCCATAGATGTTTGCTAGAATCACGGAATGATTGTTATGAAAATCTGTTACAATTGACCATCCACACGGTTGCGAGTCGAGACCGGCAACTGTTGCGACTCGGAACCACAACACTAACACAAACAGCACAAGTCGTAACCGAGGTTGCGAGTCCTGTTGCGACTCGTAACCGGACCATGACAAGCCGAAACCACTGTTGCGACTCGTAATCTCCTATTGCGACTCGAGATCACCGGCTGCGACTCGAGACCCATTAGTTCGCACACACTGATTGGACCTACACTGTCACGGGCCCAATCTATTGGGCCAAGTAATTGGACTGTTTACATATCAGCTATTGGACTGCTTATGTTAATTGGGCCGAGACCTTTATGATTGGACTCGTATAAGTTGGGTCGGGTATAGTTCGGGCTTAGATATTTGAATCACACAAGTGGTGTTTATGACATATTGACCGTTTACGTGCATGCGTGTTTACTATGATACATATGTGCATTACTCGAACCCAACCTGATTTGTGTGGTAACCCTGTTAGGACGTGGTTGACCACAGTTAGTTCAAGAACTCTCTTTCCTTTGTGTATCTACCGAGCAACCCAAGGTGACTTCACACAGCCAAGGCATGGGGTTCCCAGGGTGGGAATGGGAAGTTAATGAATTACTGTACGTGCATAGATGATAGAACCTACTGCTAGACTAGTAACACTTATTGAACGATCTTCGCACACCTGCCAAGGGTTGGCCGCGATATTATGACTGTCTTCGCACACCTGCCTTTGGAAGGCCGCGAACTGTATTCTGCTAATCTTCGCACACTTTCCTGGTAGGCCGCGATACAATTAAACCTAGTCTAGAACACTTGGGAGGAACATCCCCTAATATCTTCGCACACCTGCCTGGGAGGCCGCGATGGAAATGTGATACATGATATAAACGAACGAACATACTATTACTCACACTATACTATTTCTGAACTGTTAACTGTGAACTTGCTCAACTAGTTGTTGACTCTCTGCTGCATGCCTTGCAGGACCTTAGGTACTTATGGAGCTTGCACAAGGAAGGAGCAGGTCGTTGTGGGCAATTGGATCGTGAACGATATTTGAACTTATAATTTACTTTGGGTTTACATTACTATGCTTCCGCTACTTAAACAATGTTTGGTTTTTGAAACATCAATCATGTCGTGATGACTTACATTAATTACTTTTATTATTATTAAATGCTATGTTTGATATGATTGATGGCTTGATCCTGGTCATGTCACGCTCCCAAGCGGTGGTACTCCGCGGGTGGATTTTGGGGGTGTGACAGATTGGTATCAGAGCCATTGGTTATAGAGAACTTGGTTTTAATATGGGAAAACGTTTTTATTAAAACCGGACTATAACCAGAACAGTGCTCTCAACGATCCACAACGACGCTTCGCTCCACGTGCAAGACTCAACATCCTAGGTAATAAGGTTTATATTTATTGCCTGTATGCTAGAACTATATAGAACTTTGCTCGCGTTACGCTTAGATACACATGACACCATAGCATGAGAATCCCTACGTGCTTACTCTTTTCTGTCATCGCCCTATTCGCGAACTATTTTTACTTATGCTACTTTTTACAATGAAGATCATGTCTGGACGACTTAACATAACTCAAGCCCAGCTAGAGGCTCTCGTTCAAGCTCAAGTTGCTGCGGCAGTTGCAGCCGCTCAAGCAGGTAGTATATCCTGCGGTATAGGCACACACTAGGATCTTTAGATCCTACATTAACTCTCGTATTTAACTTCGTCCTATTCGTACACAATAGGTCAACACGCGCAGCAGCCTGTCTGCACAGTCAAGAACTTCATGGACTGTCGTCCAAATTCTTTCAGCGGTACCGAGGGGGCAGTGGGACTCCTCCATTGGTTTGAGAAGCTAGAGTCAGTATTCGAAATGTGCGAGTGCCCTGAGGCTCGCAAGGTCAAGTATGCAACTGGCACCTTGGAAGGAATAGCACTGACTTGGTGGAACGCCCAAGTCCAGATCTTAGGGTTGGCAGCTGCTAACGCCACCCCATGGAACGATTTTAAGGAACTAATCAAGAGGGAATATTGCACGCGTGAAGACATTCATAAGTTGGAGGATGAGCTCTATAATCTGAAGATGGTTGGATCAGAGATTGAAGCGTATACTAAACGGTCGAATGAACTGGCTGTGCTGTGTCCAACTATGGTGGACCCTCCATACAAGCGCATTGAGATGTATCTCAAGGTATTGGCGCCAGAGATCCAGAGCCACGTTACCTCGGCTAATCTCGATAACATTCAGGATATTCAGCGCCTCGCTCATCGTATCACCGACCAGGCAGTGGATCAGAATAAACTGCCTAAGCGTGTCAATGCTACCGCTACAGTCACTCCTTCAGCCACTCCAGTTGCTACTACTTCTGCCACACCCAGCGAGAACAAAAGAAAGTGGGATGGGGATTCCAGCAAGGGATCAGTTTCTGCTCAGTCTAAAGCACAGCAGCGCCGCACCAACGATTACCAGAGTCCGAATCAGCAATCATCGGGCAGTCAGGGTCAGAGTGGTTATCGGGGAATTCACCCGTGGTGTAGCAGGTGCAACAAACACCACAGCGGAAGATGCCGCAGGGAACGTTGTCAAAGATGCCTCAAGCCGGGTCATGAGGCTAAGGATTGTAGAAGCTCGCGGCCAGTCAATCAGAACCAGCAACTCCCACCGCCAGCTCCACAGAACCAGCAGCAGCAGCCACAGCGTGGAAATCGGGGATGTTTCCAGTGTGGGGCTAAAGGCCACTACAAACATGATTGCCCTCAACTGAACCAGAACCGGAATCGCAACAACAACAATCAGGGCAACAGGAACAATAATAACAACAACGGGGGAAACAACAACAACGGCAGCGAAGCTCGTGGTCGTATGTTCGTGCTAGGTCGGGGTGACGCAGTGAATGATCCCAACGTCGTTATGAGTAAGTTTCTCCTCGACAATATATATGTTACTGCTTTATTTGATTCGGGTGCGGATACAAGCTATATGTCTGTGAAAATGAATCAACTGTTAAAACGTGCACCAACACTTTTACCCACCAAACATGTAGTAGAGTTAGCTAACGGTAAAAGTCTAGAAGCCACGCACGTAGTTCAGGGTTGTAATCTTATCCTAGCTGATCAAGCTTTCTCTATCGATCTCATTCCTATAGTTTTGGGTAGTTTTGACGTCGTGATTGGGATGGATTGGTTATCCCAACACCAGGCAGAAATCTTATGCAGTAAGAAGATAATTCGCATTCCTCGTTCTGGTCAAGAACCTCTCGAAGTGCAAGGTGACAAGAGTGGTGCAGTGGTTGGCATCATCTCTTTCTTGAAGGCTCAGAAATGCTTACGTAAGGGTCACACAGCCATTTTGGCTCTTGTTTCAGATGCACCAGCGAAAGAAAAGAGACTGGAGGATATACCAGTCGTACGTGACTTTCCTCAGGTATTTCCCGAAGACTTACCTGGATTACCTCCTCATCGTCAGGTCGAATTTCAGATCGAGCTCGCTTCAGGAGCAGCACCCATAGCTCGCGCGCCATATCGTTTAGCTCCATCAGAATTGGAAGAACTGTCGAAGCAACTGCAAGAGCTCTCGGAAAAGGGCTTTATTCGTCCAAGCTCATCGCCTTGGGGAGCTCCAGTACTTTTCGTGAGAAAGAAAGACGGTACGTTCAGAATGTGTATCGACTACCGTGAACTGAACAAGGTGACGGTGAAGAACCGTTATCCTCTTCCGCGCATCGACGACTTATTCGACCAGTTGCAGGGGTCGAGTTACTATTCTAAGATAGACTTGAGGTCAGGGTACCATAAGCTGAGAGTCCGGGATGAGGACGTCTCCAAGACAGCCTTCAGAACTCGTTATGGTCACTACGAGTTTCTCGTTATGCCATTTGGGTTAACGAACGCGCCTGCTGTATTTATGGACCTTATGAACAGGGTGTGCAAACCCTACCTAGACAAGTTCGTCATAGTATTCATCGACGACATTCTGATTTACTCCAAGAGTCAGGAGGAACACGAGCAGCATCTTCGCCTTATTTTGGAACTCCTTCGGAAGGAGCAGTTGTACGCCAAGCTTTCTAAATGCGACTTCTGGCTTCGTGAAGTCCACTTCTTAGGCCATGTGGTGAACAGGAATGGGATCCATGTCGATCCATCCAAGGTAGATTCGATCAGGAACTGGCCTGCACCGCGTACACCGACGGAAATACGCCAATTCTTGGGTTTGGCAGGATATTATCGGCGGTTCATCAAAGACTTTTCAAAGATTGCTCAGCCGCTTACATTACTGACGCAGAAGGGTGTCGTTTATCGCTGGGGAGAGCCCCAGGAGACTGCTTTTCAGTACCTAAAGGATAGACTTTGCAGCGCACCTATTCTCTCATTGCCAGAGGGCACAGATGACTTCGTAGTATATTGTGACGCATCAATACAGGGTCTGGGTTGCGTATTGATGCAGCGGGATAAA